>NC_143569.1:66941153-67249615 GCF_054136105.1 Typopeltis vanoorti
TAGGTTCAGAAGTATATAAATATGCAGGAACAAGATTCAAAGAAAGACTCCTATTATTTTAAAATAAAATCTATACAACTGGTAACCCTCCAATAGAATGGAAAAAAGCAATTGTGATTCCTATTTTTAAAAAAGGTAGTAGAGATGACCCTAAAAACTATAGAGGTATAAGTATACTAAATTCCTGTTACAAAATATATAGCAGAATTTTAAATAGCAAACTAATGAAATATTCCGAAAACTTTATTTTAGAAGTACGGAATGGATTTAGAAAAGGACGATCAGGTATAGACCTGGCCTTTTGCCTAAAATTAATAATAGAGAAAAGAAGAGAATACAATTTGGAAACACATATTGCATTTATTGACTTTGAAAAAGCATTTGACAAAGTTAAAAGAAGTATTTTATTTAACAGATTAAATGAAAGACAAATACCAAATAGTACCCTAAAAGCTGTCACAAGTATATATGAAAATAATCAAATACAAATAAGATTAAATCATGAGCTATCATATACAAGAGATAAACCAAGGGGTTCGACAGGGATGTCCCCTCTCAGCAACTCTTTTTAATATTTACTTAAATGGAATAAAAATTTCCATCAAGGTATTAAACTTTCTCCTACTATGAACTTAAACACACTTCTTTTTGCCGATGACCAGATAATAATTACAAATTCTGAAGATAACTTACAGAAAGCTATTTTAGATCTAAATGAGATAGCCAAAGATTATGGTATAATAATATCAACAGAAAAAATCAAAAACTATGGCCTTCAAAGGACAAGATCCAGTAATTACTAAAATAGTAATAGATAATAAGATCTTAGAGCAGGTGAATTCATTTAACTACCTAGGATGTATGATCACATATGAAAAAGATATAAACCTAAAAATTGCAAAATATTTAAAAGTAACTTTATATTAACTCTATATTTAAACCGAACCTAGTTCAAAAATAAACCAGACTTAAAGTATACAATACGTTAGCCCAAACAGTCTTATTGTATGGAAGTGAAATGTGGACAATAAAACAAAAAGACAAACAAAGATTAACAACAGCAGAAACGAAGTTTATGAGAAAAACTGCAAAGTATACTCTATTTGATCACAAAAGAAACGAAGAAATTATGAAAGAATTAAACCAAGAATCAGTAATAGAAAAAATTAAAAAATATAAACATAAATGGATGGAACACGTTCAAAGAATGAAAATAGAAAGACTACCAAACAAGCCTTAAAGTACGAGCCATTAGGAAAAAGAAAACCAGGACGTCCTCTTAAAAGATTCAATGATGACTTCTAAGGCTGGAACAGGCCATGCTAGGCCTAAATCCTTGATATATATGATGATGACTACTTCTTTTACTCTGGTTAATTTTCTGATAGTTGTATTTATGATGTAGTCTTTTTTACTTATCCCTAAGATTCTTCTTTCCATAGCATGCTGGGTGGTAAGTTATTTTTGTGTGGTGCTCCATGTTTTAGAGGCATAGGTGTTAAAGACGGGAGGATACATCTGTTGAATATGCTAGCTCTTATTCTGACATCTAGTTTAGGATCTGTGATTATGGATTTGATATGTTAAGGGAGGTCCTTGCAGCTCTTTTTCTTTTTGATATTTCTTCAGAAATATTGTTGTCCTTGTTTATTGTTTGACCAAGGTGTGTAGGATTCCACACCTTTCTTTAGCAACAAATTATTTAGTTGGATGGTGTGGGTTTGGCAGTATTTGTTTCTCATCCATATGGTTTTGTCAAGGTGAATTTTTAGTCCTATTTTATTACAGGCATCCATGCACTTGAAGCATTGTTTCAAATTTTGGAGGATCTTGAGCTGAGTATTATATTGCCTGCAAACATTAATATTTGGAGCAGTTCTCCATCAATGTTTATGCCACCTTTTATGATTTTCCTTGCAGTGTGCTTTCTGGAGGACATGTAAAAAAGTTTGGTGATATGACATCTTGTTATGCACCCTGATTTATAGTGATAGTTATAGGGTCATTGAATAAGGTTATTTATGTAGAGCTACCAGTGTTAATTTCTTAATTAGATTGATGTAGACTGGATCGATGCCTTGTTCCAGTAGTGCCTGTAAAACTGCGTTACCTTCTTGTGTGTGGAAGGCTTTTTAAAGTTGATAAATAGAAAGCAAATTTGAAAAAAGAGGGATTTGGTATTCTTTGCATTGTATGTGATCTATTGTAGAATAATCGTTTTTTGAATCCTGCGTGTTCTTTACTGTTATTTTCTTGAAGGGTAGTTTGATTCTGTTTGATATTATTTTTGTCATTAACTTATATATATATGTGATAGCAGACATATACGATGGTAATTCTTGATGTCTCTGTTGGCTTTTTTGAAGAGAAGAATTGTTTCTGACGTTCATTTTTGCAGCATTTTTGCTTCTTTTAGGTAGCACATAAATCTTGGCTAGAGCTTTATAAAGTTGTGGTCCTCCTTGTTGAATATCCTCAATTTTCATCTGATCGATGTCTGCAGCTGTATTGGGTTTTTCATGTTTTTGAGTGCATATTTTATTTCGTCTGGGAGCACTTCTGGTACATCGTACATATTATCAAGTTTTGGCTCAGGTAAAGGATATTTTGATGCAAAAAGGTCATTGTAGAAGTCTTGTACTATCTTTTCTATTTTTGTTCTGTTTGAGTGTCTTCCACCTTGACCTAGTAGTGCTGTTGGGATTGGTCTTTTCATAGTTAATTCTCTTTCAACTCTTTTTTTATACTCTTATTAAAACGAGTTAAATTTCTCAGCTAGAGAAATACCAATTATAGAGAAAATCAAAGTAAATTTTGATACATATTTTGGATGACTTTGTATTCTAAAAATTTTAAAACTAAGGTAATAAAAATTGAGATGATAGAATACTTAGAATCTGGAATATTATTATTCCAGTCATCAATATCATTATTTTCTGATCTCATTTTTGATATGGTTCTGCCATTGATGCCATCTCAATTTCAGATCTGTAAGTTCAAATTAGTTTTGAATACTGTCTTGTATACTGCTAGTCTGGTATTTTGGTTAGATTTTTTTTATATTTTTTAATATAAATTATTCACCACTTTCCACCTTTATTGCTGAATTTAATCTGTCATTTCACTGTAATTTTTGCATAAATAGCAAAACTGTAAGCTATTCTATAGCTTCAGTGTTAAGTATATCTGATATGTTTTACTTGGCTGGTTTTCATAACATTGCTATAGCAAATATTTAATTTGTCTAAAGGCATTTCAAGGTATAGCTGAGTCTTTATTCTATAGAGATATTTAAGATATATCTCTTTAAACTTAACAAGAAATTATATTTTTGTTTTATCTTTTATCCAGGTGCAAGCAAACGGTTTGTGTGTGGAGTATGTCCATGGGTAGGCTATTTGTATATTGAGGCTGATGACTTCACATAAATTGCCTTGGAATATTGAAGTTTTCAGATCAATATATGAGTAAATTACTTGCGAAGATGTTTCACACACAAACTTTATTTGCTACACTTGGATAAAGGATTAAATAAAAATATAATTTCTTGGCAAGTTTAATTTGTAACAAATTGACAAAGCTTTTTACTTAAATATATCTGTTTAAATACCAGGTTTAATATCACTTTCCTTAATGATGTTCCTCATATAGATTATGAATAACAGCTGAGATAGTGTACAACCCTGTCAACCTGTCTTTCTTTATCCTTCAATTTTAATTCATTTGCAACTTATATGTAATCTAAGTATACTCAGAATATCATGGCAGACACAAGATGCAATGCTGAAAAGAGATATATCAACTATTCCTTGCAAGTAAGTCAACATGTATTTTCAGAGAATACAGAGAAAAATATAAAAAAGTTGTGTGAAAGCTACCAAACAAAAATCATAGAAGGAATTTAGAAGACCAAGATCATGATGGCAGTGGCAGCAAAATGTTCTGGAGACTACTGCAAATGCTTTGAAATGGAGGAACGACTGTTGTAAAAAGGAATAAGATGTATACGCACACAACTGGGTGGAATACGGTCATTTGTACATTTCATTATTTGAGCTAGAAATATGTCAGACATATGGAAGGGTAGCTGGAGGATATTTGACCTGAAATACATTTGATTCTCACTATAACAAATTCACTAAATACAACAAACTATTCAAAATTCTCAACCAGTTCTCCATAGATATGTTTAAAGAAATTCACTATATCAAAATGTTCACTACTACAAACTATTTTTGCAGTTGCTGTACTATTATTCAGAGGACCTGGTCAGGAGGTTGAATACAGATTGAAGTAATGCTCACTCACCTGTAGGATGAGAAATAATGTCAGACTTACAGAGGAATTATATACTGAATGTTCTGTATAAAATTTATACAAGCATATGTGAAAATAGGCTAAGTAATATTGGTGAAGAGAAACTTAGAAAGGAATAAGTTGAATTCAGGCCACATAGGAACTGTCAGGACTAAATTTTTGCTTTATAACAAATAGTCAAGAAATTAGGAATGTGACAGTCTTTATTTAATTTTAGTAGATCTGGATGAGGTTTTTGTGGTCACAAGAGAAAAACCCTTCAAAACATAATTATATGGCATAAATGAGACATCAGAGTAATATATAATCCAAAAAGTTGTAAATCAATAGTTGGAATTTGAAATTACAGAAAAGGGGTTTGTAAGCAGTGTAATAAAGATGGTTTGATGTAAACAATTAGTGATAATAGTATAACTGCTTTGTATTTCTAAATTATTAAAATTATTTTAATTAGAGGTAACCTGCCATTAACAGATTTACTTGTGGCAGAAAAAAAATGCACCCTGTTTGACAGTAGCAAAAATTTTTGGAAAATTAAATTTTGGTCTCCATTGCTATATTATATAAGACTTCATATCACCTTTCTCTTCTTTGGTGCATTTTAAAATGTGTAATTCCTGTTATTTTTATCTTGATGCATATAATAGCATTTTATTGTTGAATGTATATTTTAATCAAATTTGGTGTTGCAAATCCTTAGTAATTTGCAGTACACAGAATTTACTATTCATGATCACAAGTTCTTTTCAGTTGTTACATTTTCTTTACTACTAGGAAGGCAAGGTAAAACTATTCTGTGAAGCTCTAACTACTGCACATAAGACTTCTACTTATTAAGTTGTACAGCTCATACTAAAGCTACTTATGAGCTTATAGAGGCACTTCAAGTAATACAGAATACCATTTTACACAAATTGTATTTTGTATTACTTAAAGTTCTTCTTTAGCTGCTTTCCATCCACTGCCAGATATAGTGACCCCCCCAATCCCCAGCTCCAGTTCTGTTTGTCTTTAGTAGCGTCCACCATCTCATGTCAAACATTTGGATCATCCTTCCATCTTGTTCTTTCATGATCTTTCCTTCTCTCAGTATCCACTTGGTGTTTAATTTTGTTCAACTTTTGATTGTGTTTAGCACTGAGGCCTCCTGAACAAGATGTTATATTATGGCCTTCCTCCTACAATCTGTGTTTAGATTGCCAGCTTCCTCATTGGTTATTCATTGTGTCATGGTGGATAGCTTCCTCAGATTTCCCCATCAATTCTAGAGTGCTCTAGGATTCTGTGCTATCACGTGATACCATGCTCTTCCTCCTATATATCAGACCCTTTTCTCCAACTTCAAATCCTATTCATAGCTTTGCTTACAACAATGCTCATCATTTTTATTCCTCCTCATTCGATAAACCATGTAGTACTCATGATAGAAGCCTCAAGATCTTTCAAAACCAAAGACTTAAATGCTGATCTCCTCAACTTAGTAAATTTCAATGGCAAAAAAAACTCAAGCCTGCCTTTTTACCCACAAGAAAAATGCTACCTCATCCCTTCTTGCTTTTGATAATGTTCAAGTTTCTTTTCAAGATCAACTTTCTCTTCTTGGGTTGAGTGTCACAGCCAGTTTATCCTTGCACAAACATATTACTTGCATAACCTCCTTTGGCAACTCGTAGTTCACCGGAGTGGCGATACTAAGGCAGAAGCAATGGAGAGGTCATATTTACCTATATGAGTTGCCAACTGGTGAACCACCTTATTAAATTACTCTGGATTTAGAGAAAGATGTTGGAAGTTTATTTTGCACTTGGTTAGACTATAATAAATTTAGTTTAATCCTTTATCAAAGTGTAAGCAAACAAAGTTTGCACCTGAAAATATCTTCAAGACTGAGGTAAGGTGGTACATCCCTTGGCAACTTATAACAAAGGTGGACCAAGCTCTCATCACTCCTTGTCTCAGTATCTCCCATAACAAAGCACATCTCCTTGCAGACATGTATACTGCCATGCATTAAGGGAAGGGCCACTACCCAGACCGGTTGCTACGAGTTGCTAAGGGATGTACCACCTTACCTCAGTCCTGAAGATATTTTCAGGTGCAAACTTTGTTTGCTTACACTTTGATAAAGGATTAAACTAAATTTATTATAGTCTAACCAAGTGCAAAATAAACTTCTAATAACCTCCTTAGCCTCTAAAAAAGCAGTGTTCTTTTCTGATCTAAACATTATTTATGTTTAGAACAGAAAAGAACGCTGCTTCCATGTGTGAAGGCTTAAGTGCTGAGAGGACATCATGTTTGAGGTTTAATGGAATATTTACAGCACCTGAAAAGGATTAAAAAAATTTTTTAAAAACTTTTCTGATCCAATATCATCTACTCCAGCTGCCTTTCCACATTTCAGACTTTTGATGGCTTTTTCTACCTGAAGTATGGATGTATTCCTGATTGCATGTGTTTTTTACCACTGTGCCATCACTTTAGCAATGTTTAAAATAATTACTCCATACATCAAGGATATCTTTGTCTCCAGTTTTCATGTCACCTTTATCATCTCTAATTTCTTTTACAGCACTTTCTTCTATTTCTGAGCTTTTTCAACAACCTCCAGAATATCTTGCCACTTTCTTGATATTTATTTTCTGCTTTCTTACCAAAGTCTTCCCATGACTTTTGTTTAGCTAGTTTTACACAGTGTTTAGCTTTCTTACATTTGTCTCTGTATTCTCTAAGAGCACAAGCTGACTTATTTGCCAGGAACTTTTGATATGCTTTCTTCTTTTCCTTCACTGCCTCTTTAACTTCCTGTGTCCACCAGGGAGTTCTTATTTTTCTATCCTTGCAGACAACCTTACCACATGCCTCTCTGACTGAATCAATCAATGTTTTCTTCATGACTTGCCACTGAATCTCCAAGGTTTGGTTCCTGTTCTCAAACTCTTTCATTTTTTCTTGAATAATGTTTGTGTATTTTAGTCTACAGTTCACATCTGAGAGCTGCTCAACTTTTATTTGCTTCAAAAATTTCTTACATGTTCTTCTTTTTCAATATGAAATTCGATTTTATTCTGCTCAAGACTAAATGATGATCACTTCAAATTTTAAATCCTCTGTACACTCTAGTGTCCTGCACCAGAGAAATCATCACTGTCAACAATAACATAGTCAATGAGACTTTTCTTATTCCTTGCCTATTCTCTCCATGTGAATTTGTGCACATTTTTATGTTGGAACATTGTGTTAGTAATAACCAGTCCATGGCCTGAGTAGAAATCCAACAGATATTTGCCATTATTATTAGCTTTGCTCTTTTCTCCAAATATTTCCCAAAATATTTTTGTATGTCTGATCATTTCCTACTCTGTTATTTAGAACCCCAACGAGAACCAACTTTTCATTTTCATTGTGTCAATTGCTTTCACTAAAGCCTCAAAAATTTTCTCCACTTCTACTTGAGTGGAACCTTCTGTGGGACCATAGGCACGAATAAGTCTCATTGCCCATTTCTCCATTGATATTTGCCCATATCACTCTACTTGAAATTGCCTGCCATTCAAGAAGATTAGCCTCGTATTTAGTGTTGAATACTATGGCTACTCCTTTTCCTTGATTGTCATTGCCTGAATATAACATTTTGTATTTATTGCTCAGAAAGATCTCACCAATTTTGGTCTTTTTTGTTTCAGTCACCCCTATTATGTCGATCTGGTATAATCCTCATCCGATCCAATCCTCAGTTAGCTCCATTTCTGTTCCATTCAGACTTCTTATGTTGATAGTACCGATCTTCAATTCTGGTGATATTGAGTTGGGGTGTGTTTTGGGATTTGTTCCAGTAGCTGACTTTTTGCTGTTTGCCCTGTTTCCCCTGGCGAAAACAATGGGTGCCGTTTAACTGGGCACCGCCTGAGCCGGCATGAAATTCTGTCATATTGTACTATAATTTTATATTGTAGTGTAAGCAAATAAGAATACAATTTGGTTGGCTAAATCCCAAATTGCCAGCCCATCCTCATTTGTTCAGTATCCAAGTAAATACCTAACGGGGTGCACCACGAGAAGGAGAGGACTGGACATTAGGTCAGAAGCTCTGGTTAGTTCTCTGCACTCCTTTAAAGGCCATGTGGAGGTCTCCTCTCAGTTATACAGCTTTGACCCTTAAGCACCCTCAGGGGGAAAAAACTTGAACAAAAATAAAATATTTCTTAATAAAATTAGGAAATATTTTATTTAATGTGACAGGCATGTTTACCACAAAATATATTATTAATTTTTATTCACAGGAATAAACAGATTTCTGCTAATTATGCTTCTTCTTTTGGAAGATTGCGATTAAAAAAAAAATGTCCCTGTATAGGGATAAACAGTTCTTCCTGAACAGACATACTGCAGATGAAAGAAAAAACAAGTAGCAGTTCATTTAACAATCTTTCAAAATAATCACAGATAACAGCAAACCTCAGAAAGCATGCATATTGACTTCACAAATACGCTGGTGTCCAAAAGCTAAGGATGAACTACATTTTATCTGCAATGCAGCTCTCGCATTGTACCAGCTTAGCACCAAGTGATTCAGGAGTTCTTGAGTTAAACTGGCCCACTCCTCCTTCAGAGCGAGGATAAAGCTTTTTTTTTTTTTTTTTTTTTTTTTTTTTTTTTTTTTTTTCCTGGAGGGGAATTTCAATCAGCATTGCACCTCCCTGTTGCATCCCAAATGTGTTCTATGGGGTGGAGATTTGGGGGGTGGGGGAGTGTACTGGCCACTAGATTTGATTATTATCCTCTGCCTCCACTGCTTGTGTATGATGTGTGGCAGCATTCATCCATAAAAATGAATTCTTCACCTATAGCATCAGAGAACAATTGAGCATGAAGTTGACTTCATTGAAATATCGTTCACCAGTCACAGTCCCTTTTTCCAGCATTTGTAGTTCAGTGCATCCATTAAACGTAATGCCTCCCAACAGCATGACCCCAGTACGGCCTTATCTGTCTCTTTCTAGTACATTCTTGCAGTGGTAAGCAGTATCATTTTCATGCCAGATCAAATGTTGTCTAGAATTAGAAGTAAGACTAAACCAGCTCATCTGTAAAGAGTACATTAACCTATTGGAGTCTTGTCCAATTTTTATGGATACAACACCACTGAAAATGTGCTCTACAATAAGCTGTGGATAAAGGGACACAGACTTTTACAGACCTTTGGACATAATAGGCCTATTTGTCGCAGATGTCTTGCTACAGTTTATTGTGATTATATGCATACCTGGGCTTATATGGAGCTGACCTACCATGATGTATTGATTACAATTTGCTATTATAACCAAAAATCTGTCTTCATGCTTTGTAGTGAGGATAACCTCTTAGTGAATGTCTGGAGCACATTCTATTGGTTTGAAACACTGCCCAGAGCCTGGATACAATGCTATGTGAAATTCCAAACTCTCTGGCAATGTCATTAATTCTGCAGCCTTCAAGCTTTCCAATAATTATTCCCCACATGAAATCATCTCAATGTCTAAGACACATTACAAGATGTCCAAGTTTGCAACTTTATTCCTTCATGAAAAGAGCTTCCTTCAAACACAATTTGCTTAGTGCATCTTTTTGCCTTTTGTGTTCTGTATATTCTGAGATACCATATCAGAGATTGACTTAAAAATCTTTTTTGGCTGAAATTTTCTTGTTACCATTCATTTGTTGGATTCATCTATCAGATTCATTTGTCTCTAAAACTGCCTAAACGTACCAGCCATTCTGAAAATTTTAAATGTTTTATTTTTTTTTCCTTTCCAATCATAGGTCATTTTCCTTGCAAATTTTAATATTCACAACTTTAGCCTGCTTTCCTTTTCCAATTACACAGATTATGTAGGCAGAGATGAGACATTTGCTATCACCAGTGATCTTAGATTGTTCACATGCCCACCAGATAATCCTAACCACTAGATCTTTCTTACCAGCAGCTCTTCTAAATATACAGTGAATGTTGTTTGTCCTCCAGGAGGTTTATACTTCTTGATTTATTCTCCTATATAGCAATGCTCAGATAATAACTTGTGTTCTCTGGCATTATAAGAAAGTCAAGTGGGATGATCTGTGTGACCTATGCCACACTTAGATGGATTATTATTTTCAATTTTTGGTCCAAACATTTGTACTGCCTGTATCTGAACCACTTCTTATTGATATGGACAGATGGACACACACACACAAAAAAACAAAAAAACTTCATATCCCTTATCTAAGCCTTGGTTCTCCAAGAAGTGTACAGAGGCTATATACAACAGAATTCGACATATTGCAATTGACTTTCATTGAAGTCTTAAGCTTCCTTTTCTTTTCATACCAAAACCTGAAACAGCTATAAGCAAATATTGATGTATCCAAACTTAATTCTTAAACAATGAAAAGCAGAAAATTTGCATCATATTCGATTGGCAGTCATGCTTTCTGGTCTCTGGCTAAAGCTACTTGGTTTCATTTTTGTCTATGCTTCCTACTGTTTTGTACTTTGGTTATTCCATTGCTGGAAGCTGGCTTCTTACTTTAATTCCAGGAGAGTTAATCTTGGTTCACACAACAAATACACATTTAATTCTGTGTCGATTTTTTGCCGGAAGGAGATCAGAACCTTGTCCAAACTGGATATCCAAAAAATTATCCATGTGTTGGAACTCATTGGAACAAAGGTTATATGTGCTATCGAGAAGGGGAAAAAAAAAGGGAGAAGGGGAAAGTGTTTTAATGATACCATAGGCTCTAACCAATAGATCCTATCCATATACACCACATCTTATCTAATGGCTACAGTTCCCATAGTATTAAAAAAAAAACAGTCTTAAAGAAATAAATTGATGCATGCCTTTTTCAAGTCCCACTTGAAACTAGCTATCTTTTATCTGCTCCACTAAATACCAACCCTCCTTTCAGTTTCTGGTGTATATACAGAGTTCCCTCTTCCTGCAAGTCAGGCTACTGTGGACAGAGAGGAAGAATAGCCAACATGCCTTGTTTGTTCCTAAGTTATTCAAGTTTTTTTTTTTCCCCTTCTCCCTTTACTGAACACTGGCAATGGCATGGAATAAACATTTCTCGATAAGTTGGCTAAGTGTTAGCATATCCATTCTCCAGCCGCTAACCACAAAGGCTGCTGGTTCGAATCCTGCCAGGGACATTGGATGTTTTTCATTGTCTGTGAAAATACTAGTGGTTGATGGTAGGCAGCAGATGGCATTGGTGTTTATGATGATGGTAGTTGTGGTTCGTTGTAGTTGGTGGAGACAGATGTAGAGTAGGTTCCCTCCATCAATGAGTCTTTGGACTCCCTGGAGGTGTCATGTAATGCTAATAACAATATTGCCGTGACCATCAGTGCAGGAATTGGAAGAGAAGAGTAATGACAGTAGGTTATCATTGTCTATAGGTGATATAATGCCATCTGGATATGAGAGCAGTGGAAACATGAATGGGCAAAAGTTGTGCCTAGTTGCACATGCACAGGCAGATACATTCACAAACACTCCCACCACCACCCCTCACAACAATATGGCATCATCAAAACTCTTACTAAGAAAGCCCACAATCTTTGTTCCAGTAGAACTGCCCTTACTATTGAGCTTAACCACATACACAACACTTTCCTCTCCAATGGCTACAGCGAACACGGTATCAAAAAAATAATCAGTTCCTCCCCCATTCCTCGTCCTTCTCGTCAACAAGATTTTAAAAATGCCATCACCATACCCTACATCCGTGGCACATCTGAAAAAATAGCCAAGATACTAAAAAAGTACAACCTACACACAGCATATAAGCCCTACCGCAAACTTGCTACCCTTATCCGGTCTACGAAAGATCAGCTCCCTCCTTTCTCGCTACCTGGAGTTTACAAAGTACCCTGTTCCTGTAAGCTGCCGTACTTTGGACAGACAGGCAGATCAGCATCCATCCAGCTGGAGGAACACAAGTCTTACATCTGTAAACACAACTATGGCCATTCAGGCTTGGCTGACCATGTTATGGACACCACCCACAGAGTATCGTGGAAGAAAACCACCATGCTCCACCACAGCAAATTCAAGAGAGAGAGAGACTTTTCTTAGAAGCAGCAGCAGCTCTCAGAAACCAGCCAAATCTTAATAAATATGGTTGCATTAAGCTTCTGAAGATTTGGGAAACACTCATCACCAGAGATCCCACCTTACATTCCAGGCCACCTACTACTGCCCTTAGAGGGCACGCCACCTAGATAGGACTTTAGTGTCACCCACGTGGTTGGGCTTAGTATTGTAAGATTTGTGTGTGCATGTTACATTAATTGTTTTTGTAATCCCCATAGATGTCCTAGTGACTAGGACGAAATATAGGAAGTATTAAATTCCATTTTAATTCTTTTTGAGTGTTGTAAAAAATCCATTAAGCCTCCAACATGATGTCCTCACAGCACTTAAGCCTCTACACACGAATGTACCTAGTTGCCTTGGAGGGACTTGAAGACTAGACTCCCGTTTGAGCAGAAGAGTGTTTTTGTGGTATTCTATAATCTGATTTGGATTTGAAAAAAAATCCAAATCCAGTTATGAGTCACAGTTTAGGCTAAGTGTGATGCTGGAGTTTTCTTTCTTGAGTTACTTGTGGTATGTATGTCAAATTTTTTGGACTGCATTGGCATATTGTATTTGTATTGGTTGGGAATTTTGTGTGGAATTGAGGAATGAATGAATGAATGTTGGCAAAGTGGATATAGAAACTTTTTATGAAGTGTTCATGTTTATCACTTTATTTGGACATCTCAGAGATGAACTGGCAGAGTAAGTGGCAACAGGATTTATCAATAACTGATTAGGAGGCCTCAGAATTCATTCCTATCAGGTTAGGTCTCTTTTACTATCTGATGGCCAGCCTGCAGAACTGTTTTACTGCTGTATGTACCTTTTTTAAACGGTGGGAGGGGTCTCTACTGTGATTGGCATATCCTTGAAAGGTATCACCCATCCTACATATTGGGGAGATAACAGAAGCCAGATCCCCTTGCACTGGGGACCAAATATAGCAGAAAGCCACTTCAGACCTCCAATAAGCCAGGTAATGTCTCACTGGGTGAAGAGAAATTGAGTCTAGAAGTCTAATTGGCATTCCCTCCAAATAGAAAATGTATGATTTGCTGTAGTGACAGTACTCACTGCCTTTCCCAGCACTCTGTTTGTGGAAGAAGGCTACAATGTAAGATGGTGGGATTAACTTGACTTTGAGAGGCTATATATTGCAGATTGATAGTCCTTTAGTAGCCTGCTGGTTGGCCAAGATGATAGCATACTCTTTCTGCAAGCGACACTATGCAAGTTTCAGTTACTATCTGGACTTGATCTCAGAGCAGAGTTTTGGTTATCTAGCCTTTAGCTTACCCACATTATCAGTACTAACACTATAAGCTTACAACTTTTTTATGCTGGAAATTGATAGTGAGGAGTTAAGGCTCAGGAACATCTCTTCTGCACATGCATGACATATATCTTCATAGACGGACTCCTAGACACAATCTAATAAAGTGGCAACAGCATTTTCTAACTTTTTAGGAGGCATTTGGTTTGGGACAAAGTACTGTATAGCATCTGGCCTACAGAAATACATTACAGTGGGTCCTTACAGTATTTATCACTTGCACATAAGGAGGTGGGAACAGAAACTGGTGACTGCTCAGGAGACCAAATAAATAAATTCATGATCACTTCATGCTACCAATAAGCTGGGTGATGACTTCATATCAGGTGATAAAATTCATCTTCTACATATGCTGCAAGGATATTCAAATCCATAGATGGTATACAAAGATTTCCACGTATATGGTATGTCCACAGAAATAAAGGTCTACTGAAATACCTGTCTCCTTTCTTGGAATTTTTTAAAATAAGCATCTAATGAAGATGGTATTTTTAAAGACAAACTGTGAAGCTTCCCTATTCTATATTTTTACATTTCTGACTAAATTACTCTACCATCACTTTGACATTCTCATTTTGTTAGCTTCCCTCAAACCTCCTTTCCTCTTAATGTATTTCTTCAATAATGTTGACTACCAACCACCTTTCACAAGTCACCAACTGCTTCTAAACTTGCAGAGTTCTTTGTTTACATACTTAAACTGTATTTCATTACTTACTAAATATAATTTGGAGAAGGAGTAACAGATATGAGATTTAAGAAAGGAGGAGGAATGCTCTATGAATACAAGCTTGCTATCTTTAATGGTAAGTATTTTGGCATCATGCATACGGCAGTTGTATTCAATACATATCTGATGATTCATTATTATTATAACTTTCTCCAAGAAAATTAGAACTTCATGCAGATTGACTCTTGAACAGAGTATCATAGGGTTAATTTATAATAATCCATTGTATTTCATAACTTTAATAGAGTTGCTAGTTGCATGATTTTATGTGATGCAGGCTGTCAATTATAGAGCAAAGAGGATCCTTGTCTGTGAAGATTTTAGAGCAATTTTTTTATCTAGATGGGTAAAAACAGGAGAGTACTAAACTGTTGACTTATTGATGTTTTTTCCCTAGCTGCTGCTTAAGCATATATAGTGGTTCTTTTCACAGATGGTGTAGTTTAATTGATTCTTATATTGTCTTTTTATATATATATATGTATATCATATGCACTGATTGAGAATACTTAAACCAGGCAGATTATTTTTAGTTTGAGTATTAGTTTATTTCAGTAAATCTTTGTTTCTAACTTTATAAGTTATTGCATATGACAAAATCAAATTTTCCATGTTGATTGTTTCCAGAAATGTAATAGCTTAAAATTTGAGGATTCTAGAAAAACTGCAAAATTAGCATTATGAATGAACTGTTCATCTGTATAAACCAAAACACCCCACTTTATGACCAGTTGCTTTAAGACCGATCCCCCCCCCCCCCATGTGCCTTTATGATGGTGGTCTGAAATGTTCTCGACCTCAACCATAAATGGCAACACTATCAGCAAGATTTTTTTTTTAAAAGTTGGTCATAAGCATCCATATGAAATTGCAAGTCATTCTGTCAAGTAGTTTGTTTTATATATAGCTGTCTGAAGCAAAAGTGTTGTCTGTATCCCTTGAAATGGATAAAATTGAGTATTGTGCAGTTATAAAATTGACAGTGAGGATTAAAAGAAGGCCTTAACGCCAAAAGAAATTCATTCAAAGTTGATAAAAGTTTATGGGCACCCTTCTCCTTCATTTTCGACAATTAAGAAATGGGCTGCCGAGTTTAAACATGGCCATACAAGCCTTGAAGATAATCCATATGAAGGACGTGGAAAAAATGTAATAACACCAGAAATCATTTGATCAGTGCACAATATGATATAGGATGACTAGTGAGTCAGTGTGTGAAATTGCTGAGACTATAGGCATTTCAAAAGAACATGTAGCATACATTTTGCATGAAGAAATGCAAATGAAAAAGCTTTGCACAAGTGGGTACCACGCAGATCAAAAAGCATTCGCATGAAAATCTCGGAACAGTGCTTGGAGCGTTTTAACATGAATAAAACTGATTTTGTATGTCGATTTATTACTATGGATGAGACTTGGATTTACCAGTACACACCAGAATCCAACTGCAGTCAAAACAGTGGACAGAAGTCGGTTGATCAGTGCCAAAGGAAACAAGATCATGGCATCAGTGTTTTGAGATGCTAAAGGCATTTTATTTATTAATTGACTTGAAAAGGGTAAAACAATAACTGGGGAATATTATTCCGACCTTTTAACCAGACTAGACATGAGAAAAGACCCGGTTTGCAGAAGAAAAAAAATCATCTTTCATCAGGACAATGCACCTGCCCACAAAGCTGTTTTGGCAATGGGAAACTTAAGGGATATGCACTATGAATTGCTAGAACATCTACCCTATTCCCCAGATCTGGCTCCCTCTGACTTCTTTCTCTTCCCAAAACTAAAGCTCTTCCTCTCTGGTCAGAGTTTTTCTTCGAATCAAGAGGCAATTGCAGCTGTAGAGGGGTATTTTGCAGATCTTGCTGAGAATCACTACAGGGACAGGATAATGCCACTGGAGCATTGCTGGAATAAATGTACTAGTCTTAAGGGAGATTATGTTGAAAAATAAAAATAATTTTGAAATTATAAATTCGTTTTTTCATTGTTAGGCTGAAAACTTTTCAGACCACCCACATACAATGGGTAAATTTTATTTTTTTATTATGACTCAAATGCCAGATCTCGGATGTGAGGCAATTGGAATGCATATTCTTCTACCAGAGGTTGCTAGTGGCTGGCTGATGAATATGGATGACTTGTAATAAATCAAAGTGACTTATTTATTTTATTTTTTATTTAGGGATTAAGTTTTATCAGAAAATATTGCAATCATATTTGTATTAAAAAAAAAAAAGAATAACTGTGCCTGGATTACCTCACAGGTGCTGAGAGAAAGACTGCATTTAAATCAAACATTATGCCTCATGCTTCATTTATTATCAATTTGGTTTAAAATTATTTATAGTGTAGTGCACATTTATGTCCTCAAATGCCTGAAAAGAAGGAATATGGATTTGAGAATACAAGATCTTTGAAGAAGCAAAAAGCATGAATATTAGAAGAGAAGCATGAAATTCTTAGTTAAAAAAATCTGGAATGAAACCAATGGAACTTGCTCCAAGTTTTATTTTCCCATTCTACAATAAGTACTATCTTAAAGAATACAGAAAAAGCCTATTATATTATAGTCAAAACTTTATTTCCAGGAATGTAATCCCAAGAGTTCAATTTATGACAGTTCGCTTATGTTATTTTCCTAGGAACAGTTAGATTGAAAAGCAAGGTCTGCTGTACTTAAGAGTTAAAAAAAAATAAAGTAAATCAAACATACTGCATAATGGTTTAAATACTGTTGAAATGACTACATAAGATTTTTAATTACTAATTATATTAGTTTATTTTTGGAGATCGAATTAAACTTCTCATTTTGGTAGAATACTGATTAGCACACTATATTGTGTAATATGGAAGTGAAAATTTCTGCTGCTCCTGTCTTTGCTGGCTTGTAATTTTTTCTTTAATATGCACAAATCTGTAATGTTAAGTTTTTGATCACAGATCGCTTTGCTTTTTTTTTTTTTTTTTTTAATAATCTATCACTTTAACTGCTGAAAATGCAACTCTTCAACTTTATTGCTTGCTGTTGCTTGTGTTTTAGTTACAAAGTGTCATTTTTCGGAGATGAGGATTCCATTGGTGATGGAGATAAACCAGCTAGTCCACCAGTAGGTATTGAAGCCAAACGTCCATATCCTCATATACAAACATACAAAGAGTATAAAGAAGCACTTAAAATGCAAAGATCATCTGACAACAGTGTATATAGGAGAAGCAGTATCACTGATGGTAATTCAAGGTAAAATTCTAGTTCTTAATTTCTTATTCATAAGAGTTAATGCAAGTTGGAAGACTTGTGGCATGCAGCATTAAAGTTCAGGAATAAGTTTTAATCATCGTGTTTCAAACATCTTTGTAAACATATGAACTTTTAACAGATAGCTTGTAAGCCTGGAAATAGCGAATGTTAAATCTCCCATTGTTGCAAGAGATCTCAATTTAAATGCAAATTAACATATCCACAAATCATTTGCTGCATTCATTTTTTTTTGGATATAAAAACTTCCAAACTGGAAATGAAAAATTTCATTTCCTGGAATATATATGCTTAACAATGAAAATCATGGTAATTCTCTGGCACAAATTTTCATCATTAGTTTATTGATATTTCTTTCTTAATCTTCTTTATAATATCCAGTTTGATTATTTCCAGTTTCTTGCTTATTCAAATAACTATGAATTGCCTTAATTCCATTCCCCCCCCATCTTGTCATTTTCGCTAGAAATTCCTGATTTGCTAATATTTTCCCGATTCATAATATAAAATATTATGAATGGAAATGCAAGATAAACTGTTCTAAATACCATTACAACATACGGCCAAAGAAGAGATGGAGGGAGCTGGTAGATTGAGGATGAAGGACTTGGATGTGGTGACAGCCCAAGACAGGAGGAGACTCATCATCAACAGTGACCCCACTTAAGTGGGAGAAGCTGCAGAAGAAGATAATATTATAAAATAGTTTATATTTCATGAGCATATGAATTCATTCATGTTTGCATGTGGATCTTGTGGATTAAGCCAAGTAAACTCTGAGATCAGTCTTCTTAAACTGTAAGAGGATGGATTTTTCCCCTTGGTTTAATTTGGCAAAACTCCATTATAATAAGAGTTCACATCAGTCTGAAAAAAAAAAAAAAAAAAGACATTTTTTCATGTGTATAGCTTATTATGAGAGTATCACAGTTTTCATTATTTTGGTTTATCAACAGTTTTCTTTCCAATTAATCCATTACTTATCTGGTCTCTATCACTATCAGATCTTGCACTTCAGTTTTCTGAACATTGCTCATTGCATTAGTTTTTCATGCATGGCATGAAACATTTGTTTTACTAATGTTATAGTTCAGTGAATGCTAATGTCAAATTCCTTTCTCTATCTTTCCTTTTTATGCCTCTTGTTTACTCATCTAAGCTTTTCTTAGAACTGTTATATCTGTAGTCTCTGAATTGTTTTGTTTCTAATTCCACCTTCAAATCCATAAGTAAAAATTGATTAATATGCTGTCACATATATTGCTACTTTGGAGTTTTGGCAAATATCTCTTATCCCTATAAATTTATTCAGTAACTGACCACCATATTAGCTTAGTTTATTCAATTATCTATTTCTATATTTAATTTGCTATCTTCATTAAAAATTGTGCCTATTTACTTGTTTTATAGGTTATAGCATTTATTCAGTTCAGTTTAGTTAGTCCTGAAGACTTCTATAAGATTTATTTAGGAGTACAATATCTCCAGTTTTGACATCGGGTTTAATGGTACATTTCCTTTTTAAAGTGACATTTTAATATGACATTAAAATCTTAGATCTTGGAAATGCAAGATAAACTGTTCTAAATACCATTGCAACATACTGTTATATGTTGCAATGGTATTTATAACAGTTTATCTTGCATTTCCAAGATCTGTAAAATTTAGATGCAGAATGTTATATTCTAACATTTTTCTTAACCATTTTCAAAAGTTAAAAAAAAATCTCGACACTTGTCTTCTCTACCTTTTTTAATCCCACTGGGTTAAAATTTAATCTAGGAACCTTTAACATTTTTAAAGCCACTTCAGGCCACCAACAAGCAAGTGATGCATTGGTGGTCCCAAACCAAATGATAAATTATTTGCCACCTAAAGATTTTTGAAAACATAGAATCCTGAACCTAGGTTAGAAGAGGGATGAAGTTGGTATGACCCTAGCTTGTTCTCCCCAAGTTTCTCTTGAGATTTTTTTCTTAGCCTATTTCAATTACACTTACATGAATCTTATTCAGAATTCAGAAAAAAGGGAATAAAATTTCCCTTTTTTACAGACAGGTGCTGTAAGTGCTCTACTCCATCTGAAATTCAACATTCAGGTTAGGCTGTATTATGCAGTGTAGCTACTGCCAAACATTTATGCAGTTTACTCTTGTTATAGCAAACTTGTAGAAACTACAGGAATAGCTTTTTATAGTGGAAGGTTTGCTAATGGTGAATTTTTGTCAGCCTAGCATTGTACCTATGGAGCTTTGGTTCAGAGTTTGTGATAGCAAGTTTGCTATAGTGAGTTTAACTTGTGCGTCTGTAGTTGAACACTTCTGATCAGATATATGCTCCAACCGCCTTTCACCATTTCTGACAAAATTTCTACTTCCAATGCTGATATGTCTTTACATTTCATTTCTCATAGATATTTTCTGCTACTCATTTATTGTATTTTAATAATTTTTCAAAGCAATTACCCCAGACCTTCATAATATCATTATCTGATTTTTATATTACTGTTATCATTTCTGATTCCTTCTGTGGTACTCTTTTTTCTTTATACATAAGTTTTTCAATAGAACCCAAAGCATGTTGCCATATATTCATTCTTCTCATGTTTTGTTTTGCTACTTTAATGCTTGGCTTTTTATGCTTTTCTCTGTATTCCCCAAGGATACGTGGGCTGACTTATTTGCCTTGGAAAGATTTATTTTCTAACTACAGTTTTAACTTCTTGAATTCATTTCAGAGTTCTAATTTTTCTGTCGTTGCAGACAACTTGACCACATTTTTCTTACCGACTGTCTTTTCTTCAGATTTTACCATTGGCTTTCTATGATTTAGTTCTTCTTTTCAATTTCTTTCCCTTTTTATTTAGTTATATTTGAGTCTACATTTGTTTCGGATATGAAAGCAGTTTCTAAAACTTTTCTACATGTATTTCTTTTCATTGTGATTCATTTTTATTCTTTTCATCACTTTCTATTGAATTCTGTAGAGTATCTCGGTCGGTTGCTTGTATGAAGATATTGCTATCAGTATTAACTTTCTATCCATGATTTGAGGAAAAAGATCATTGATAAAAACTGTTGGATCCAGATATTGACGCTGGCGGTGTGTTGAAATTATCTGATTGACTAAGAGAGCTGCATGTCGCACTTTGCTAGAAAGCAACAATCTTCCCTTCAACAATGCAATGTGGCTTTTTTAGATATTTGGCCCATTTAGAGACATATGAGATGTATCCCTGAAACAAGAACATATTTGACATGGAAAAATGGCATATTAAGATGTCTGATCTAGGTTTCAGAGGACAGACACCTTCTTGTTTTTATTAAAAACTGTAAGTCCAAGTGGGAAGCACACTATCTGTCATATAATCAAGAAAAGAGCATTCCTCAAGGCTTTGTCTTGAAGGTGACGCTCTTTGCTGTCAAAATTGATTCAAATAGCTTCTTCCCACAGTAGGCAATGCTCTATATGTTGATGAATTCTCAATTTGTCACTCTTGTAATGTGAGGGAGGAATTGAAAGACAACTTTAACAAGCAATTGATTGTACCTTTTCATGGCTCTTAGTAATGGATTCAGGTTTTCAGCAGAAAAGTGTCTGTGTACACTTTGGTGTACACC
Organism: Typopeltis vanoorti; assembly: GCF_054136105.1. NCBI lineage: Eukaryota > Metazoa > Arthropoda > Arachnida > Uropygi > Thelyphonidae > Typopeltis > Typopeltis vanoorti. The sequence goes on from NC_143569.1 coordinate 66,962,524, forward strand.
AAAAATGCCTTCTTCACCCTGATCCTGGACTAGATTTTCATGTTTTTAGAATATTTAGTATCTTAATAACATTTTTATTGTGATATTGTCAGCATGGCACCAATGAGATGAACAATGGTAGCAAGGACCACATTATCCAACGATTTGAATTTGCAGAATTTTATTCAGTACAATGTGTGTGTGCGTGCATGCGAAATGTATTCATCGAGAAAATTTAAAGCATGTGGAAGGAATTGGAACTGGAGAGCATGCGCACATATGTATTAAGTGTTTCAAAAGTGTCTGTTAGGTAATGAGAACACATCCAATACCAACAGTAAGATGGAAAATGTTATTAATGTTTAATGTGTAGCTGTGGAAATAGAGGAGAATGAAATGGATATTAATAAAGAAATTGCACACCTAAATGTTATCCTTCATAGGATAAAGTGTGAAATTGAAAAATTGCAGAAGCAACTAGAGTTAAGCAGGCCTGAAAGAAGCAGCTGATCTGAAGGAAAAAAACAAAGAAAGACTGAACAAACAAGAAAAACAAGTTAAGGAGGAAATTGAAGCTGCAGAAAAAGAAAATGCTATGGAGGGTTTGGGTGCAAAAATTCACAATATTAGCCACACCATCTGGATGCAAAAAGGTAAGTCGAAGGAAATGATCATCTTGGTTGGTACAAATGATTTGAGAGGTGAGAAGTATTCTATGAGGGAGGATGTAAAGGAGTTAGAAGAGGCAAAGCTGAAGAAAAAGGTGAAAATTGTAAGTCTCCTACCACGCTATGATGGAGATGAACTGAATAGAAGCATGTTGAAGTGTAAATTCAGAGAAACTTAAGCAATTAGTGGAAGCAAATGAGTTTGTGCGAAGACACCCATGAAGCAAGTGAGTGAGGAATCTAGTCTCTCAAGGAAAAATCTTGAATAGGGTAGTCAATTCAGAAAGTAAAGGTGGGTGGGGAACTAAAGGGATGCTGCAGTTTCTATATACTAATGACAGAAATATCAGGAAAGAGAGAGAGGAGTTTTTGGCATTGGTAAGTGCAACCTTGCAAAATCCAGGAAAATGGAAGGTTATAGGCATTAGTGAGACTTGGCTAACAGCAGATGATGTAGTTAGAGGGGAAAGAATGTGAAGGGCTTAGCATTTTCTGGGAGGATAGAGAAGATAAAATGAGTGGGGGAGTACTGCTGATTATAGATGGATTGCAACCAATAGGAGATAGGTGGGAGGGTGGCTGTTCATTTGAAGCAGTTTAATGTGAGATCAAAGCCAATAAGACAAACTATACGGTTCATTGCTACTGTAGGCCAGGGAGTGCCAGGAATGATTTGGAAGACATCCATCAACAAATTTAGTACAATGAGTGCAGGTAGAGTGATTATTATGGGACTTCAACTAGAGAGAGAGATAGATAGACTGGAAGGAAGAAAGATCACATGGCAGGAAGGAAATAGAATTTATACACCTGCTAAGAGATAATTACTTAAGGCAGGCATAATTACTGTGAAAGAGGGGACTAGGGGTGGGAGAGTATTGAACCTGGTCATAGGATCAGAAGAGCTATCCATAATTAAGGTGACAACATTGCCTTTAATTTCACCAATTGGTCCTGACTTGGGAGATTTTAAAACATGAGGAATATTCTAACAAGGTGTATTTGTGGAACTACAAGGCAGGTGATTATGACATGCTTAGGAAGAAGACTAAATCTGTACCATGGCATGAAACAATGCAAGATAAAGATGCTAGTAGTGCATGAAATATAGTTAAGGGTAATTTAGAGGAAGCAATATTAAATTGTATACCTAAGGTAAGTAGGATTAATCAGATAAGAGTTAGATGGATGAGTAATGTCATTAAGCATGAGTTGCAAAAGAAGAAAATGCTGTGGAGGGTATGTGACCAGCAAACTCATGAACATCACAAGACTCAGGCAAGAAAGGTGACCAGCAACTCTGTTATGCAAATTAGAACAAATGAGGATGAATATGACACTTGTTCAGTAGATAAGAGATTGACTGCTGGACAGATATCAAAAAGTGATATATGGAGGAACAGAATCAAGGCAAAAACAGGTAACTGGTGGTGTACTGCAAGGTTCAGTGCTGGGACTATCGCTGTTTAATTTGTACATGAATGATATAGGAAATAACTTTGAAAGGATTCATTTGTTTGCTGATGATGATGATGTGAAATTAGCTAAAGTAATAGTTAAGGTGATGTGGAGAGCTTACAGGATAATTTAAATAGACTGTCAGTATGGACAGAAGATAATGGGTGCCAGTTTAATGTTGAGAAATGTAAAGTTATGCATTTTGGGATAAATAGATTATGAGCTGTGTATTACATTGATGGCATGGTACTCCAGGAACTAGATGAAGCTAGAGATTTAGGGGTGGTAGACATAGCAATACGTTCTCTAAACTTTAACTAAGGTTGTCCATGAGGTTACTAGGCTATTGAAGAACACATTAACAATTAGAGATAAGGAAGTTGTAATTTCTTTTAATAAGCCTTGATATGCCCACATCTGGACTACTGTGCTCAAGTCTGGTCTCTTGGGTTTCTTGGGGATGAGGAAGTAGTGGAGAGGATTCAGAGGTGAGTGACCAAGATATTGAGTAGCCTGTGGAATGTTTCCTATGAGGATAGATTGAAGGTGTGTGGATTGCAGAAGTTGGTTGATAGTAGAAGAGGGGATATGATAGAAACATTTAAGCTGCTAGGGTTTTATAAGATACATGCAGGGAAAATGTTTCAGCACTTGGTTAGAGGGACCAGAACAAGATAATTAAATACTTAAGGAATTGACAGAGTATACTAGAAATATAAATTAAATCATTTTAATTAAATTAAAACTATTTCAGTTCACAATGAACTCGGGCTATTTCGTTTGGCAGGAAAAATTCTACAAACAGATAGAGGGGACAGCCATGGGTTCACCACTTTCTCCACCCTTGGCCAACTTCTTTATGGAGACTTTTGAAGAGAAAGCCTTAAACTCTGCTTCACAAAAACCTACCATATGGCTTCGCTACATTGATGATGTGTTTGCATATTTGGCCGCATGGCCCGGATACACTTCTCTCCTTCTTAACACACTTAAACAACCAACATCCTAGAATCAAGTTCACCTGGAAAAAGAGGAAAACAATAGCCTTCCCTTCCTAGACACACTAGTCACCTGCCAACCTGATGGAACCTTGGTTTTCTCAGTTTATAGAAAACCCACCCATACAGGCAGATACATTCACCAACAATTCTCCCCCCCCTCACAACAATATGGAGTTATTAAGACCCTATTCAACAGGGCTAAACTAATCTGTTCAAATGACAAGGCCCTAACCACTGAACTAAATCACATCCTTAACACTTTCTCAGCCAATGGCTATCCCTCCAAAAAATACTAAACCCAGTTATCCACCCCCCCTTCACAAAAAAATATTACTCTAAATCCATCACCATTCCCTACATCCGAGGCATTTCTGAAAAAAATCAACAAAATCCTAAAAAAAACATGATTTGACCTCTCGTTACAGAAAATTGGCATCACTTATCTGCTCCACTAAAGACCAACCACTTCCCCTAGACCTACCCAGTGTATACCAGATCCCTTGTAGCTATAAATTGTCCAAATTGTCCTACTTTGGCCAAACAGGCAGGACAGCAAATATCAGAATCTCAGAACACAAGGACTATATCAGATTTCACCAGTACAGCCACTCTGGGCTTGCAGACCATGCTCTTGATACTCGCCACAGAATAAGGTGGAAGACAGCCACAGTAATACGCTGCAGCAAGTTCAAATATGAAAGACTATTCATGGAATCAACCTCAGCCCTTAGGAACATGCCAAACCTCAACAAATTTGGATGCATGAAACTGTCCCAAATTTGGGAAACATACATCAGAAGAACTTCAGCCCGAAGGCCAAGAACACCTTATATAGCTTTCCAGGGGGCACCATCAGGACTTTAAGAAAACGGTAGCTTCCTCGCTTCATTTTTGATTTGCTGTTATGTAGTACTTGCATGCACGTGTCTTTATCTTAAGTTCCCATGAAGATGGCAACTTGATGTTGCCGAAATATTGGAAAGTATATATTAAAGTTGATTTAATTTATATTTCTAGTATACACTGTCAATTCCTTAAGTTAAACATGATAATTCCTAATTATCATGTTTAACCAGCGTATAAGCCTTTCTACAAGAAGGACCAGAACAAGGGGTCATCCCTGAAAGTTGAATAAAGGTGTGGTTAGTAGGGGGTGTGAGGACTAGGTTTTTCACTTGGAGAGTTGTGAATGAGTGGAATGAGTTGCCAGAGTCAGTTGTGAGTGCTTTGTCTGTTAATGGGTTCAATGAGAGGTATGATAGATTGTGTGGATAGATTGGTTCTCCTATGATGAGTCTTTGGACTCCATGAAGGTGCCCATACAATAATAATATTTATATAATAAGAGCATTAAGAGCATCTAGAAATGGAAATTTTTAACAAATACATTTATCAGTTACTATGCCATTAAATAACTCATTAATCAAGCCAACTTTCCATGTTATCACAATGTTAAATACAGATATAAAAAAGATAAGTATATTAATTTAATATGCATATGTAATAAAAAGGGAGATGAGATACATATGTAATTTGAAAGTAAAAAATCACAGGGGATTGACTAACAATTGAAAATGACAAAGTTAAGCTAAATATTTTGTAATTCCCACCTATGAAAAGTGTTTATAAACCTGTAGTACCAGATAGTCTAAGAAGTCTTCTGTTTTTTTATATGTATATTTTTTATGTTGTCTTTTTTTTTTTTTTTTTACATAGTTTGGAAATCTTGCTCTACTAGAGAGCCAAACATAAAACATTCAGTTATATTGACAAGAAATTATATTCTTCAATCCTGTATCCAAGTGCAAGCAAACAGTTCATATGAAGTTTTTTCACAATTACACCTCAGAATCAAAAAAAAATTAGAATAATGAAAAGAAAATGTGTTGAATGATTTGCAATTTTAATTTATTGCATAGAAAATAAATATCAAATATGAATTAGTATTATTTAAATCTACATACTCTGTAGATTATAGAACCATGTAAACACATAAAATGTAATAAATTATAAGAATATTTTCTTATAATTTATATAAGTGTTAATTATATTAATTATTAAAATAATGTTCATTTTATTTGTTTATTTAATTTTAAATAATATCAATTTTATTTTTATGATTTTATTTACTTTTAATTAATATTAAATAAACTTATTAAAATATTAATTATATTATATTAATTAGTGAGAGCCTTGGGCCAGCTATCTCTGATTTGGCTACCAGTGGAGATTAAACTGCCCACTCAGTCTCCAAAAAGTTAGATGGGGCTAAAACGGCCTCGCCTACTCCCTATACAGGAACAAAAAAAGGCGCTAACTGATTTTTTTTTACATACATCTTCAAGGCCCACCTTGAAGATGTATGTTGCCCCCACAACCTAATTGGGTTGTGGGAGCAACATACATACATATGGGGCAACAGCTGCAAGAGGAACTTCCAGTGGTCATGATCCTCTGCTATCAAGCTCAGGTGTTCTGGTGGGATTCCCAAACGTGTCCACCCAATCTATCCAGCGAGTCCTTGGCCTTCCATGTGGCCTCCCACCCTCTGACTTGGCAAAGAGGACCTGCTGAGGGAGCCTGTCTTGTGGCATTCTGACCAGGTGCCCGTACCAACGTAACTGTGATCTCTCAACGCAGAGAAGCAGCGGTTGAGTATTGAGGGTTTCCCTGAATTGCAGTGCTTCTGACTCTGTCGAGTCTTGTCAGCCCCACAGCCCCTCGAAGGAACTCATTTCAGCCACTTGGATTCATGTCTGCATTCTTTCGGTCATTACCCAACTCATGACCATAGGTGAGGATGGGGACATAGACTGTATTGAAGACAGCCAGCTTTGCCTTCTGGCTTAACTCCTGCTCCAATACTACAACGGCCAAGCTCCCGCAATATTGAGCTTGCTAAGCCAATTCAAGTATCTAGCTCTACGTCCCATTTTCCATCATTCGTGAATATGAACCCAAGGTATTTAAACTTCTCCACCTGCCTCATTGGGACTCCACTTACATGTAGAGTGCACTGGGATGGTTGTCTTGAGACCACAAATGTTTCAGTTTTGGCCACACTGATCTTCATTCTGGCGTCTACACAAACAGCTACAAACCTATCCAGGGTCTGTTGGAGGTCATCTGTTGGAGAGCTAAGCAGAACTAGGTCATTTGCAAAAAGCAGACGTCCAATACTACATCTTCCAATTCTGACACACTCACTGCCTCGGCTGTGCCTATCAATCCAGTCCATAAATATTATGAAAAGGAGGGGTGACAGAACACACCCTTGGCGGAGGCCAACGGAGACTGTGAAAGGTTCAGACTTTGTGCTGTTTACCCTGACACAAAACGGGCATTCATACAGGGATTTGATGGCAGCTAATAGTTGGCCATCCACTCCATACTCCTGTACTACTTGTCAAAGCTTATCCCGAGGAACCCGGTCATATGTCTTCTCCAAGTCCACAAAACATGTGTAGACATTCTTGGCATATTCCCAAGATTTCTCAAAGACTTGCCTTAAAGTGAAGATTTGGTCAGTTGTGCTTCTACCAGGACGAAAGCCACATTGTTCTTCCTGGAACTTTGACTCAACTATGCTCCTGCACTGTCTTTCCAAGCACCTAGCATGCACTTTCCCAGGCAGGTTGAGCAGAGAGATGCCATGATAGTTACTGCAATCCTTCTGGTCTCCCTTCTTGAAGACTGGTATTATGCCTGTCTGCCATTGCTTTGGTGCTCGCCCAGATATCCAAGCAGCCTGACACACTCGAGTCAGCCAGAGAACACCATCTCGATTTAAGGCTTTTAGCATTTCGGGCCGAATTTCATCATCACCACCAGCCTTGCCCGATTTTAGTGATTTTATTGCTAAATGGACCTCTTCTGCTGTGAGACTAGTCATTGCCCCGATCTGCACCTCTTGGATGTCCACAACTGCTGTGCCACCCGGGTTAAGAAGGCTCTCAAAATATTATCTCCATCTGTGGAGGATATCCTTCTCGGTTGTTAAAAGTGCACCATGAGCGGCCTTAATTGCCCTTGCTGTGCACAATTTCCTCCCTCGAAGGCGGCGGATGGTCTTCGTCGGAAGGCAGTAAAGACAGCAAAGCCTTCTGCTTTGCTGTCTTTACTGCCTAAGCAGCAGCTTTTCGTGCCTCAGCATACCGCAAATGCATCTCAGGTGACCTGACTCTAAGCTATGTTAGATAGGACTCCTTTTTTTCCCGGACAATTTTTTGGACTTCTTGGTTCCACCAAGGTGTGTCCTTTTCTCACTGCCAGTTGCTACGCCGAGCCGCTTTCTGCCACAGCACGAGAGTGCAGAGGCAGTGACAGCTGGTCTGAACAGCTTCCACTCCTTCTCAACATCTGCAGTATGCTTGGGAATCTCTTTGAACCTGGAGGAAATGTCATCTGCAAAATTCTTCCTCACAGCCTCATTTTCCAATGCCTCCCATTTCACGCAGTATAGCTACTGAGGCCTACCAGCGTTGTTGGTAGCATCAGGTTTCTGAAGTCGTAGAGTGCACACAACAAGGTGGTGGTCAGTTGACAGTTCTGACCCTTTTCTCACACGAACATCCAACACTGAGGAAAATAGGTCTGCTGAGACTATAAAGAAGTCAATCAGAGACCTTTGTTCTAGTATATCCCTGTAGCAGGTATACTTATGGACTTCTCGGTGCTGGAAGAAGGCATTCATTATGGACAAGCTGTTAGTACAGCAGAAGTCCAATAATTTCAACCCATTTGCGTTATGGTCAGGGGCGCCGTTCCTCCCAACCACACCCCTCCATGTCTGGTCATCTGTTCCAACATGTGCATTGAAGTCGCCCATTAGCAGGATTGATTCCATGTCTGCCACCCTGTCAAAAGTAGCATCCACTTCCTCTAGGAAGGCATAGTATTCTGACCCCCAGATTAGTTGCATAATCTTGCACCACAGCCAAATCATGGTTTTTCATCTGAAGCCTTAACACACATACCTGTCCCCCCAAAGGGATCCACTCAGCAACACAGTCTGGCAGCTCGGGGCTTGTGAGTATCCCCACACCTGCTTGAGCAGACATTGTCAGGCCTACACCAGAGTCATAGAGCTTCTACCCCCTTATCCAGGTCGACAGTTCCAGAGACGCTCCTCTTGGTCGAAGAAAGCCCGACTAAGTCTAGCCGGTGGCACTTGGTCGGGCTTTCTACCAGTTCTAACTTCTTCCCTGTCAGAGAGATGTTCCAGTTGCCTAAAGCCATAGTCTGGTGCCGTTGTCGTTGCGAGAACCATTTTGCCCTCCTATTGCAGAACCATTTCTTTGTGCTGCCCCTAAACATCTCCCCAAATGGGTAGCGGGCCCATTGATGGAGTTTCCTCTAGCAGAGTGCTGAAGAGTGGTGCCTAAGGGAGACTGTAACATATTTTTCGAATGGGTCCTTCTGCCTAAAACCCGAACGCATCCCTTGGTAACCTGCGCAACGGACAATGCGATATGAACATTTTTTGATGGCCTGATCATGTTACAGTGTTTGATAATGTCCTGTTAGCACAAGACGAAATGACAAAATAGGAAAGATTCCCCTCAAATACTCTAATAACAGTTGGGGGAAGGAGCAAGAAGAGAAGAAAGAAGCAAGGGGAGGAAGAGGAGGGACCAGTCTACAGATAATATAACAGATGTATATTACATGAAGTCAGTCATGGTCCAGCATCAGGTACCTCAGGTTTGCCATGCCCATACTCACTAAAGTGAATGTTATTTGAAAACATTCACAAAATTAAAATAATTTTTAACGTGGTTGAAAATATTAGAATAATGTGAAAATAAAAGCACAAAAATTAGTCACAGGGAAACAACATAATTAGTACTTTGCATCCTGTCTAGTTTTTATGTCCATTCGTAAATGGTTGTGCATATTTACTGCGGTTCAGTCTTTTTTTATCAAAACACGCCCATATGGTCTGCAGACTAGAAACAAGTTCATTTTTGTCTCTTGGGGCAGCTTCTTGAAGACATTTCTTCATAATTCCCCACAAATTCTCAATGCAGTTTAAATCATGTGAGTTTGCCAGCCAAGGAATTACATTGATTTGCCTTTCTTTGAGCCATCTAATAGTGGTCTTGGTAGTGTGACAAGAAGCTAAATCTTGCTGAAAAAGGAAATCACCATCACATAAATCTTGTGATGCTGCTAACATAAAGTGCTCAAGAATTTCTTGGTATACTTTGGAATTGACTCTTTTTGTACACAATACACAGCCTACCTGGACCCTCTGCAGTCATACAAGCACATACCATGACAGAAGTTGCAGATTTGCTGGCCTGGTTGGTCGAGTGGTTAGCATATCCACTCTCCAGCAAAAGGCTGTGGGTTTGAATCCTGCTGTGGGCATGGATGTTTGATTGTCTGTGAAAATACTAGTGGTTGTAGTAGCCAGTAGTGGCATTGGTGTAGATGATGATGGTAGTTGTTGGATTGAGTGGTGGAGACAGAATTGTAGAGTAGGTGCCCTCCCTCAATGAATCTTTAGACTTCATGGAGGTGTCACATAATAATGATGATGATAATTTCTTCGAACATTTCATGCATTCTTTATCAAATGCTTCTTGCTTAAGATACCAAACATGTATCTCTTGATGACCATAGGACACACAAAACATACTTTCATTGCTTAAGTGTACCTTTTTCCACTCCTTGACCCCACAAACAGTCTTTGCTTACACCATTCCACTCTAGCTGCCTTTTGTTTGTATGTCATATCAGCTTTGTCTTATGCATATGTAATTTAAAACCGAATTTGAAGTCATCTCAACCTTCTAGATTTAGACACATTTACAACTAGTTCTTTCCATTTCCTGTGAAAATACCTTGCACTTCAGAAGTGGTTTTTCTTCACGATATTCTTCAATCTCTTGTCATCTCTTGATATAGTTATTACCTTTTGACTGCTATTGCAGTGAATATTTGAAAACTCCAGTTATTAGAATAATGTCTCAATACTCTCCTCATGCTTGAGAACATTTCAATTCCTTCGCTATAAACTGTTGCGTTTGGGCTTTGTGTAGAGACACCATGCGAAACTTCTTAGCTTCCAGTATGTCATTCGTTCGACCCATGGTTAGTAAATGATTAACTGAAATCCATGCACAAACGATTCCTCACATGAGTCAGTCCCACAGCTACTGAAATATATGCTATTTGTACGCTTTGCTCAAATCCAATCGGGAAAAATTTTTAGAATATTCTAATATTTTGAACCACGTTAAAAATTATTCTAATTTTGTGAATGTTTTCAAATAAGTTTCTTATAATTTATATTACATTTTTATGTGTTTACGTGGTTATATAATCTATAAAGTACATAGATTTAGATGATGCTAACTTATATTGGGTAATAATTATTTTCTATTCAGTAAATTAAAAATGCAAATCATTCAACACATTTTCTTTGATTATTCTAATTTTTTGATTCGGAGGTGTATATATAGAGGCTGTTGACTTCACATCAATTGTGTATCCAATAATGCAATGCATATTTCCTTTCTGGACGTGTATATTACTATGCATCATGGGAAAGATCATTATCCAGACTAGTTTTGACCTTTGAGGTCTTATTTGTGGAAACTCTGAAGCCACTTTAGTCCTCCAATACATAGGGGTGGTCTCAGACTGGACAATGTAATTCATCTCAAAACAATCGCAAATATCCATACCAACATTGAGATTCTAACCTGCAGCCCATCGGTTGGAGGGCAGATATGCTAACCACTTGGTCAACCAAACAAGTTAATCATAATTTATTTTATTTTTCTTCAAATTCCTGGTATGTACTCTCAGGATGTACTGGATATTATGATGGTACTATTTGGAAATGTTACATCATTACTAATTTCATATCGATAATTTTCCTCCATAATCTGTTATCTGCCAAGACTCCAAAGTTATTGGTTCTTATATATTTTGGTCTTCTAAGACACTTCTTACTGTATCAATCCACCTAGATCTTAGTCTTCTTCTGGATCTTTTTTCCTGCCATCCTAGCATAAAAACTTTTTTTGTTAAACTATCCTCTGCCATTCTGTTTAAGTGACCTTAGCTCTGTTAACACATTCCGGAATGCTAACAATGGCAAGTTCTTTTCTAATATCCTTCTTTGTAATTATACTACCACTGATGCCATATGTTCACTCCTATAATCTTTCTCAGAACTCTTATATCTGTTGTCTCTAGTCTTTGAGCAAGTGTTTTATTTCTAACTTAGCTCTCAAATCCAAAAGTTAAAATTGGTTTGAACACCATCTTGTATATAGCTAGTTTTGACCAGTTTCTTCATCTGTATAAATTCAGTTAACTTCTTACCATATCAGCTTTTCTGATTCTGTTGTCCATTTCCAAATTTAATTTGCCATCTTTGTTAAAATTGTGCTGAAATAGCTGAAATATTTTACTTGTTCTATAAGTTTTCCATTCAGGATGCAGTTGATGCTTTCAGTGTTTCTGCCTATTTTCATTCTTTTTATTGCTGATTTTGATATCAAGCTTTTTACAGCATTTATTCAATTTAGTTCTTGTAAAGTCTGTAGGGAATCTTGCAGGCTTGCACTAGATTTATTTAGAAGTATAATATCTGCATAAAGTAGAAAGCTAAGGATAACATCTCCAATTTTGATATCAAGTTTAACTTGACTTCATCATGCAATTTATATAAATGAATAATGGTGAAGATAATGTGCACCCTTGTCTCACATGCGATTTAATATCAAAGGTGTACTTCCTTAAATTGTAACCGCTATGTATTTCTCTATGTAATGTCCTATTTATACCACATAACATTTTGAACAGCTTTTCTCTTGGCACCTTGTCACATGGCTTTTCCAGATAAGAAAACTTGATTTTCTTAAGAAATAGAATTTGAATTTCAAAACACTAAGCATATGTTCATATGTCTGTGAACATCTTATTTTAGTACAAAAATTATTTGCCACAGAGAAAATCTCTTTGCTCTCAGCTGATGTTGGTTGAATACTTGAAAGCGCATTATGAAGGTTCTCAGTATTTCAGGATTTAGTTCCAGCACTTTTGAAAAACCAAAAGTTGTTTTGTAATATTGAATGCAAATAACTGGAGATTTGCAATGAATCTTTCAGTATAAATACATATTGGCTTGCATTTCTTGCTTAATTAAGTACTTTGAGTTTTCTGAGGAAGTCAGTTATTCTGAATGTGATTTTAAAGCCATTTTTGCATTTGTTATCAAATAAGGCAAAAAAAATAAAATAAAAATGCAAAAAAGTTAAGCAAGTTTGAGTGCGGTTAGTAGTTGGAAGAAGGTCAGTCGTTTGATGCTGTTGGCACACTCTCCCTCGATGAGTCTTTGGACTCCCTGGAAATGTCATAATAATAATAAATATGGAAACAGACATGTAATATGTTTTTTATAATGATACATTTCTTGAATATATTTGACCTTTAAGAATTTGTGCATTTTAGAAATCTTTAAAGAGAAAATTAACATATTATTCCTATTATCTATAATTATTTTTGTGAGCATTTCACACATTTTTAAATTTGGGTCATTGATTGTTCATTTGACAAAAGTTTTTCAAATAAGGAATTTAAAATTCCTTCAGCAGTTAAGAGTTGCAATAATTTTGATTTAAGTCTTTCACTGCTAATTCTACTGATTTCAGAATTAAAATTAAATATTGCAGTATCATGAAAGTATTTATGAAAATCTTCATGGCCCATGTCTTCTAAAACTTGTTTTATGCATGTCTTAAGCACCCTCTCAGCCTTAGTAATTAAGCTGTTTCACCTAGTTTCATAATCTGTGACAGCTGTTTCTGCTCATGTTATACAACATATGTTTTTGTAAAATACTATTACTTGAAGATTTCTTAAATATAATTTGTTGGAAGTTAGTCAGGATGGTTTAATTATGTTTGAAAACAGTCACTTATCGATGAGTGATACCCACAATGAGGCTATGATGCCACGTGTCAGATATTAATAATAATTATCAATATGTAAATTGTCTTACTAAAAATACTAGCTTTGTATTTGTCACTGTTATAATTTAATTCTTCTCTTTATTATTAATGAACTAAGCACCACATGGCCCTTTAACTGGAATTAAGCTGTCTGTAGTTTTGTTGATTGTGTAAGGTTACATTCAAAAATCTTTTAATACTCATCAACTTGTGTGGATAGGGGTCAGGAGCAGAGTAATCTGTTGATATTCTTCTTACATTGCTGGAGGTTGCAGTTCTTTGAAAATGCTTCACAGTGGAGGATGTCCCACAGAATTTAGGTGGATATTATGAAAGATGACTGGTCATAGCTGGTTTGGTGAGTATGTAGTTCAACTATAAAGAGATGTTGAGCAGCTGTTATAAAGCATAGCATTATGGATGCTAGCTCTGCTGAGTAGTGGCTGTGGAAATATCTGTAGAAAAGAGACAAATCACAAGCTGATTTTCTATGAGAAAGTGTTGAAGAGAGTTGGTAAGAGATGTCATTAAAAAACTGACCTGCCCCTTTCAGAACACAATAAAGGTTTTTGGGGATAATATCTTAGGTATGCTATACCTAAACAGGAGAACAGTATTCCAGGTTGGCCATATTTGGAATTTATACAGAGTAAGTAAATGGTCAGAAGAGAGAGGTACTGTCTTGAGTGGAAAAGGATGTCAAGTTTTTTGGAAGTTGATGATGCTATAGAAGTGATATGATTATGCTGGGAAGGGTTTGGATGACGATTCATGGTTTTTTTAATCGCACAAGGACAGCAGAGGTCATACTGTGCCATAACAAAGGCTATAGCAGTACACAAGGTAAGACAATTGCAAACATCCATGTTCACAGTGGGATTTGAACCCATGACCTGTTAGGTGGAGAGTGGATATGCTAAACGCTTGGCCAACCAGGCTGGCAGGGTTTGGAGTAAGAGTCAGTTCAAGAAGAGAGATTTGGTCTTGTCTGTTGGCTGAGCATTATCAAAATTGAGCAAATAAGATCTGAGGTTTTTTAATAAGTAAAACTGAGCATTGAAGTTGACTAGGTTGTTTTTACCTGAATCAAGGATGCTTTAGAGATCAGTGTTCAGGACATTCATAGATCTTGATGTTTGAGCACTGCAAAAGTTGTCGTATAGGTAGGACAAGTGGAGAGTGCTATCATCAGTAAAACTATGAATGGGGTTTGCAGTCATTTATATAAATCAGGAACAGAGTGAGTGAAATGAAAAAAGCTCTGAGGAATACTTGCATTAACAGGAAAATCCAAAGAGAGAATGATATCCACCATTACACGTAGGGATCAATCTGAGGGAAAACTGACAATCCAGTTACACCAGGATGAAAGCAATCCATATGATAGTAATTTGTTGAGAAGCCTTCAATGCCAGACCTTATCAAAAGCCTTGAAGATGTCAGGTGCAACAGCACAGGTTTCTCCAAACCTTTCCATGGAATGAGTCCAGAGGTGCATGATGTAGTCCAGGAGATTTCCTCTGGATCTAGATGTGTGAAATCCACTGGTAGCTCATTTATTAGATGGCAGTTCTTCATTTGTTGAATTTGACTGTTGATAACCTTCATTATTTTGGAGAAAAATTGAGGTGAGAGCAATAGGTCAATAACTTGATTTATCGTCCCTTTTTGGGAACTAACTGTATATGAGCTTGCTTCCATTCTAGTGTGGATGCCACCTGAGTACAATTTAGTGTATGGATGATAAAGAACAGGAGCACATCTCTTTATCACAATAGGTGGGATTTCATCAGGACTTGGCTGCTTTGTGGTATCAAAGTTTTTCAAGATTCATATGTCTTTCTGGTGGAAGATCACAGGAGGTAATTTACTATGTTTTTCTGTGGAGGAGCTGAAAGGGAAGAATGAAGCCAGCAAATCAACCTTGAATTTAGGTGAAGATACAATGCTACTGTTCAAGTCAGAAAGAGGAAAATAGGATTGGTGGACAAAGATTGCACCCAACAGCTTTGCCAAGGGACCAAAAGATACAACTACCAGTAGCACGAGCAGTGAGTTATCTATATTTATCCTTCAGGAGTTTTCTGCATTTATCCTTGCTGACTTGTTGAAGTTATACTTTGTTCTTTTAGTGATGGTTTTATAAGTTCTGCAGGCAACTGCATAGGCTGTGAAGAAAGTTGGAGGTTTGGTCTCGAGCCACTTGAGGGATCGTTTGCTTTTGTTGGACTAGCCTGGGACACTTCTTGGAGAACCACGGCTTACGTATGGAGTTGGAATTTGAATAGAGTGAGGATTGAGACTCATTTCAACATGAGTGCTGGAATTTCTGTAACAGGTATGTGAATCTGAAGAATGAAAATAGTAGCCTGACCATGGAAAGGAGGAGTAAAAGTCTCAAGTCCTCCCACTTGGCATCATCATAATGTCACAGAACATGAGGTTGTGAGTGGTTGAAGGAAGGACATTCCTCCAAATATGAAACTCTGAGATTGTGATATGAATCACTAAGAGAGCAGTCACTTCAACAGAACACCTGGAAGGAGAACTAGTTAAGAAGCAATCCGGTTTGGTTGAGTGAGGAGGAGGATTGTTAGGAATTCTGGTAGGGAATTCTGGTTATCTATTTCATTGCTAACAGAAAAAAATCTCTGCCTCTCTCCTAGCTTAGTCAGTGAAATTTGAAAAAGGGAGCCATTTAGAATTGTGGACATTGAAATTACCAAAGAAGATGACTTCACTGTTTGAAAATTTGAACTTTGATGACAGGTCAAAGAGGTCAGAATGATTTTCAGAATTGAGGGAATGGTAGAGACAGCAGGTGAATAACAAAATGTAGCAAAGAAATTTTAAGCCACAAGAGGTCAGAAAGGTGAGATTCTAGATTAAACATCCTTTGGCAAGGAATATCAGATTGCACAAAGGCAGAAATACCTCTGTTATGGGAGGGTAATCATACAGGGTGTAATTTGGACAGTTAAAATGGGCTGTGGTTGATTTAGCCAAAATTTGGAGTTCAGTCAAAAACAGAACATCAGGTTTTGGATGCCTGAAAGCGATAATGCACATGCTTATTCAAATAATCAAGTGGGAGAAAAATGGACTCTTGAACATGTTGTCCACACAGAGAGTATCCAGTTTCTAAATGACTTTGCCTCAAAAGTCTCTCCCCCCCCCCCTCTCCAAAAGCATACTATTACACAGACTCCTCCAGGCATGATCTAGAAGTGTAGATTACTACATTTTGGAAAATTATGGAGGCAACTACAATGTTTGAGTAAAACTTTAGTTTAATATAAACCAAAATCAACACTCGACGTTTCAACTTTCATATCAAGGTCATCTTCTGGAGCATATACACTATATACAGAGAAACAAGCTGCACTGCAATCTACATATTTTGCTCAAGTTACTGACCAAACGTTACAACAGTTATTGGCCTGACCTCTGGTGGTGAAAAAAACCTACATCAGCGCTAGAGTACTATTATTATCTATTGGTTACAAAATTACATTGGGCTGGAGAGCAACATATTTATATATTAAAAAACATGATTATACACATAAATTTCAACCAATTGGTATGGAATAGTTTCCAATACTAGCTGATGGTTGCTTAAAGTTCTAAATTATGCCTAGATACTAAGTATTAAGTAGGCTGAATATGTGCCATCCAGATTCTTGGAATTTTCATGCCACCATTATTGTTGATATTAGGGTGGTTAATCAGAATTTCGGAGGCTTCTTTAAATTATCTTTCATACCAGGTTTTTGTATGGTGTAAAGAGCGGGTACTACTGTATTATGCACTACTGTATTTACTTGAATATAACTCACCCCCCCCCCCCTCAAAAAAAAAATTAAAGCTAAAAAATCGTGGTACGAGATATTTGTAGGGATTTTCAGAAACTAAAGTTTTCAGGAAAAAAAACTGAAAATGGGTGTGACTTACCAAGAATCTCCTATTTGTTATCTCTACTTCTGGCCTTGAGAGCGGTTTCCTTGTGGGCATTGTCAAAGTCATCTACCCAAATAGCGTTATCTTCTTTCCCATTATTTCAAGTAAAAATTTCCAGTAATTTACAAAACTTGAGATACGTAATGAACAATCCTTCACGAATGACTAATGAGCAGTGAACGCAGAGTGTGAAACAGACAGCAATGGTAGGCCGTAGAAGATAGAACAGTTATATAGAAGATAGAGATGTGCATATGATTGGTGCAGTATTAACAAAAGATCGCTCGACCTCTGTCCCTCCTTTTTTGAGAAGCAGTACAGATGTCAGACTTCTAGAGATCATCAGAATAGTTTTTTTACAGTAAAATCATCCAAATTGTACTGTATATCAAGTGAAAGAATAGTTTTGATGCAAAGAAAATGCAATGTAGCAACTATTTTCAAAATGAAATCAGATAAAGAATCTTAATTGAAATATGAAGAAAAGAGTACGGGGGGGTTACCTTTACAAAGTAACCTGCAAAACATAGAACAGTTAAATTGGAGGAACTGGGAGGATAGTAGGGAGGGATTAAGGAATTTTTTACTTATAACATTAGCACTCGCAACAAAATGAGCACTATGTATAGTCAGATATTTTCATTTCGTAACACAAAATGGTGTCTAGTGGTATTATTCTTGGTGATATCTTAAGACTAAATATGCATATTATCTAATATGGTGCCATAAGCAAACTTTTTACTTGGCCACAATTTATTACGATCTTGTGTAATTCAGTACATACAAGTATTATGTAGAAATATGAAGATGCTTCTTCTTGCTTATATGGATTTATTATTATCAGGCCTACAGGATGTCAAAGACTAATTGAGAAAGGCCATACATCACCCACACCAACTGTCATACCTTCTCTTAAAATTATTCACACTAGATGCACTCACCACTTCAGCAGACATACTGATCCACTCAATTACTACTCGCAGAAAAATCTCTAGCTCTCATAGCTTAACTGCACAAAAACTTCCATGGTGTCCCCTTTTCCTTTCCCTTCCCTCCATGTGTTGAACATTTTCATTAACTGATATCCTTGTCTGCAGTCCACATAATCTGAATCTGTCTTTTTAATCTACATTTCATAAACCTGATATCATGTTTGTAACTTCTTTGCAGCCTTTTCATAGCTCATTTATCCTTTGTGAACCCAGGAGATCAAATCTGTGTGCAGTAGCCCAGATGTGGTCATATCATGGCCTTGTAAAGTGGCAAAATAGCTTATATATTCTTGTGTCAATGTTCATTTCAACACTGCAATTATCCTCTAAACCAGTGGTTCTTAACCTGGGGTGTGCACACCCCTGGGGGTGCGAGAAAGCATTTCCAGGGGTGCAAGAGAAGTTTCTAAATTTTCGATGGAAACTAGCGAACGCTACATAGACTTTTGGACCCCCACTCCTACCCTCTCTACCTTTTGCCTCAGCGCATCGCACTTACCAGCACATGCAGCGCAATAAGAAACTGGTTGATACGCGCACATGTTCGCATACTCTGAGTACGAACGTTAACGAGGTGGTTTGACACAGAAGCGAATACTAATTTCTTTAATTTACCAACATTAATTAGTGACTAAAGCCCATACCAGATACAATCAATCGATTACATAAAGGTTTCCTCCAAATTTTGAAAAATTATAATTATTTTAATAATTATAATTTTTATTATAATTATTAAAATTACAATTAAAAGATTAATTACAATTAACAGATTACAATCAGCATGATGGTGAATCTGCAGGACATACTCTTAACATCCTGAAGTCTAAGAAGGCATGATTTTATACCAGTGGTACTATCACAAAATTTGATGTTGTGGCAGTTCAAAAGCCCTTGTTAGAAGCTTCTTATCAAGTGGCATATCTGTGTGCTAAGAAAAGAAAAGGTCATACAATAGCTGAGGAATTGATAAAACCATGTGTACTTGAAATTTGCAAA
Organism: Typopeltis vanoorti; assembly: GCF_054136105.1. Classification (NCBI taxonomy): domain Eukaryota; kingdom Metazoa; phylum Arthropoda; class Arachnida; order Uropygi; family Thelyphonidae; genus Typopeltis; species Typopeltis vanoorti. The sequence continues at coordinate 66,981,546 of NC_143569.1, forward strand.
AATTGTATTGGGTTCTGAAGCACAAAGGAAAATTCAGCAGATTCCGTTATCAAACGATGTGATTTGATCGTGCATTCAAGATCTCAGTGTTGATATTTTACTGCAGGTAGTAGAAGATATCAAAGCCAGTCCTCTAAAAGTGAGTATTCAACTGGACGGGTCAACTGATGTTGATAATTGCAGTCAATTGTTGGTATTTGTGCGATACATTAAGGAAAAAGAAATGTTGGAAGAATTTTTATTTTGTGAGCCACTGGAATTGATGACAAAAGGAATTGATGTTTTCAATCATATCAAAAACTTTTTTTTGAAACATCAAATACCCATGAATGTGATAAGCTCAATTTGCACTGATGGTGCCCCTGCAATGTTGGGCAAAAATTCTGGATTTTTTTCATACATCAAGACAGAAATACCGCAAGTTACAATAACACATTGCATGTTGCACCACCATTGAAAGCTTTGCCAGAGAATTTAAAACAACACTTAACTACTGCAGTAAATGTAGTAAAGTATATCTGAGGATGAGCACTTAATCATCGTATCTTTCGTGCTTTGTGCGAAGAAATCGGTGCTGTTGATACTGTGCTTCTTTATCACACTGAAGTATGTACGGTGGCTCTCCAAGGGCTGCATGCTAAGCAGGGTTTTTGAATTGCACGAGGAAATCATACAGTTCTTACTAACCAAAATTGTGATTTAGTTAAAGCTTTGAAAAAAGAGAAGCAATACTTCGACTAGCCTACTTAGCAGATATATTTAGCCACCTGAATGAATTAAACACATCAATGCACGGATTTGGTAAGAACATAACAGCTAGTGAAAAATTATCTTCATTTATTGAAAAACTAAAAATTTGGAAACATTGAGTTGAAAATCGAAATTTTGCAAACTTTCCTTTGCTTGATTCAATCGTTCTGGAAAATGAGAAAATAATAATTATACCTGAAACTGCAATACACCTCCAACATTTGAGTGAATCATTTCATGCATACTTTACCACGGGAAATATTAGCAAAGTTCAGAGATGGATACTGGATCTATTTCTATTTGACCCCGATTCGATGGACGACAGCTATTTAATAAAAGATGATCTTATTGAAATAAGAGCCAATGCACGTATTCAAATGGAATTTGAAAAACTGGACTTAGAACAATTCTGGTGTACACAGTTAGAACCTTATCCACAGCTGGCAAAAGCAGCATCGCAGACACTTTTACCATTTGCCACCACCTACCTGTGTGAAATGGGATTTTCATCACATTTGCACATAAAAACAAAAGCCAGAAATCACTTAAATGCAAGTGATGACTTACGCGTGGTTCTTTCAAAAAAGGAGCCTCGCTTCAAAAGTATTATTATGAATAAACAACAGTCATTAAAAATTGAGATATTGTTTTGTATGTATATATAAATGTATGTTTATTTTTCAATAAATAAATTGTCTTGCAATAGTTGTAATTTGCTAAATAAAAAAAAAAATAGAAACACATTTTTCAGGGTGTGTGCGAACTTATTTTTAGATTCAAGGGGGTGCAGTCACTAAAAAGGTTAAGACCCACTGCTCTAGACGATGCTTGCAATTTTTGTGATGTTGACCCTTAAACCTTAACTTGCTATTTATCCATGATTCCAAGATCTCTAGCCTTGTCAGTTACTCCAAGCATAATCACACCAATATGATACATTGTTGGATATCTCATCATACTAAAGTGATTAACTTTACACTTGCTAACATTAAACTGGTAGCCATTATCGTTTGCCCATCTAGCCTATTCAAATCATCCTGTTAATGTTGTGTAATCAGTAGCATCTCTGATTGCCCTGCATATCTTTGTAGCATAGCCAAAAATTACAGATCTCCTGCCAGATCCTTCTTAATATCATTAATATTTAAATTAAACAACAGTGGTCCAAGGACTAATCCCTGAGGAACACCACTAGTCACCCTAAATCTGTCAGATTCGCACTCCTATATATCACTTTCTGATACCTATCCATCAGCTACCCATTTATCCAAGCTAATAGCTAATATTCCAATCCCATATTTTTCAGTTTATGCAACAGCCTTTCATGTGATATCCTATCAAATGCCTCACAAAGTTCAACAGCATCATATTGTACCCATTCTCTTTATCCAACTCAACCATAACATTGTTATAAAATAAGAACAAATTGCTCAGACATAATCTCCTTTAGTAAACCCATGCTATCCCATTTCTGCGAGTATTTACTAACTTGTCTAAAATTTTCACAATCACCCCAGAAATATTGATAGTAGGCACATCAGTCTTGGCATCACTGTTGTACAATGGGATTATGCATTTCTGTGGGATCTTTCCTGAACTGAGACTCAAATTATACAAACACATCAAGGGCCTATGTTCCTTTAGCATATGTGCTGATATCTCCTGTGTTGCTACTCGTGAATTCTTATCCAGATTATGCAATAGCTCTATGCCAGGGGTTTCCAACTTTTTTGCCATTACACCTGCCTTTAATGTAATCTTAATGTACACACCTCCCCTAAAAATCCAAACACTAAAATGAATACAAACGAACAACATGAACTATATGAAAATAATGAAATTCATTTTTAATCAAGATATAAGCAAATGAAACAAATATAATTATTTATCCTAAACAATTATAAAACAAGTATATAATTCTTCATAACCACTTTAAGGAGATGGATGTTGCTACTTTCAACCAGTTAGGACATTGAAGAACAGTCTTTGACAGTGCTACACGAATATCATGGCTGGCATCCAATTATTTCTAATTTTTTTTTCTTCACACTAATGTTGAAAATCCATATTTGCATAGATAGATTGTAGAAAATGGGATTAAGGCTAAAAGAGCATTACTTGCCAAAACTTGATATGCAGTCATTTGGGAACACCAGAATTCATCAAAGATTCTGATTAATGAAATTTTGCCTTATTCAAGATTTGCTCTGTAGTTTGATGAAATCGTCCTTTTTGTCAACATCATCCATCAAATCCAAATTGGTTTAATTTGTACGACTTTGCTTTCACTTATGACTAGCTTGTCAATGTTTGTGCCGCCTTCACCACCGTGTTACTCATTTGAAACTAGTATTTTGGGAAAGGTAGATTTATTGTAGCAATGTACAACTAAAGTTCTTCACATATACCCTGGACTCTGTACCTCTCCAAGGGAGGTGATACTCCTCAGTTTGAGAAACCCTGCCCTAGATCCTTCTCATTCACCTTTATTATCTCTTCACCCAGTGTAGTTGTAGCACTGTTACATACACCAGGTTGATCTTATAAAGTGAGCACTCGTTATTTGAAGAATTGAATCTTCATTCAGTGAAGATATTTTTCCACATTCATCCACTCTTTTACTTGCAGCCTAATAATAAAATTTCCTATCAGTGGTCCTAATAGGCACTTATGCACCCACAACTTTTCCAAGTATTCTTGGACTTTGCAACCGTAACTCGAGGATAAGATGGTTAGCCATATGCCTCCCAGTGTGTTCTATGTCTCTGTAAATGCGTGTATTCACGGGGCCAGTTTGCCTGTTCTGGAGGAGGAAAAATTAGTTTCCGGGTGAAAAAAATCCCCTACCTCCATATGAGACTAGCTAACTCATCTTTGGTTGAATGAGACCAGATAAAGATCACTAATGGGAATTGAACCCAGGGGTCTTTCTGACCAAAGGGCTTAGTCCATAGCTCAATTGGTATGCTCAATGATAAAATTATTATGTGATATCTTCATGAGTTGGGATACTGACACTTTTATACACAAAACTTCTCATACCTCTCCTTAAACTCATTCACTTTTAGGATGCTCAACTAATTCTGACAATCCATTCCACTTATTCAACCCTCTCCATACATGAAATTTAGTCCTCACACCCATATCATTGATATATGAATTAAATAGTGATGGCCTCAGTACAGAATGCTGAGGTACTCCACTAGTCATCCTTGTTCTCCTTGATTCCACTCTGCCATATACTATCCTCTGGTGTCTGTCTGTCAGTCAGTCATCCCCCTTATCCATGCTACTAGCTTCATACCCATTCCTGTTTGCTCTGATTAACTACACTTTACATTAGGATATTAGGAAAAAGAAAACCAGGACGTCCTCTTAAACGATGACTTCTAAGGCAGAACAGGCCATGCTAGGCCTAAATCCTTGATATGCATGATGATGATGATGATGATGATGAACTACACTTTACACAACTTCCATGAATGGCCCCTAGTTCTCTGACCTACTTTTCATATGTTGAAACATTTTTTGTGCATCAATTTTATAAATCTCCCTTTAATATCTTAAAAGTTTTGTCTCCTCTTTTCCACCTATCAACTAAACTTTGTAACCCGCACGCCTTCAATCTGTCCTCATAGCATTCCACAGACCTGTCACCAGCTTTGTCACGTTGTTGAATCCTCTCTACCATCTCCTGATCCACCAAGAAATCCAGGTGACCAAATCTGTGCACAGTAGTCCAGATGTGGCCAAATCATAACCTTATAAAGGATAATAACTTATCTTTACTTGTATGTTTTTCAACATCCAAATAATCCATCGACTATTTTATCAGCTTTTACAATGTGCTCTCTGAACTTCAGTTCTCTGTACACTGTTATCCCCAAAATTCCTAGTCTTGTTGATTTCCTGCAATCCAATACCATAAATGTGGTGCACAGTATGCAACCTTTTCAACCTGTGACCTTGCATTTTGTAACATTAACTTGACAATCATGATCCTTTGCACACAATGACAATTTATTTAAATCATCCTGAAGGGTGTATACATCACCTTTATTAACTATTTTCCTTTCCAGTTTTGGATCAGCAGCTAACAAATTATATCTCCCCCCTTTCCCCACTCCCAAATCTTTCCCATATCATTGATATATAAATTAAAGAGTGGTGGCCCCAGTACAGAATGCTGAGGTACTCCACTAGTCATCCTTATTCTCCTCGATTCCACTCTGCTATATACTATCCTCTGGTGTCTGTCAGTCATCCCTTTATCCATGCTACTAGCTTCATACCCATTCCTGTTTGCTCTGACTTTTGTAATAGTTTTCCATACATGTGGTATTCTGTCAAATGCCTTTGCAAAGTGTAGCAGTATCATGGTGTAGCAATTTTATTTATTCAATTCTGCTGTAACTTTATAAAATGTGAATAAATTATTAAGACATGACCTACCCTTTACAAAATCATGTTTCTCACTATAGAATATCATATCCTTAATCACTTGCTATTGGATTTTACCTTGAACCAATTTTTTCAACCCTTTAATCACCACTGCTGATCTATTAATTGGTCTGTAGTTTGCTGTTTCTGTCTTGGAGTCATCTTTATGTAGTGCAACTGTCTTACATTCTTTCCACTCTCATGGAACCTTGCCAGAGCTGAGACTTAGATTTGAACAACTTCATCAGAGGTAATGCCAATTCTCTTGCACATTCATGTAGTACATGGGCCGACATACCATCCAGTCCCACTGTGTATTCAGATATTTTTCAATATGCTGTGAACACCTGTTTATTTACCTCAATTTTGAAATGTATCTGTCACATCAATTGTAAATTCTCCACCTGTGATATATCTTTGCAAAATGATCACTCAGCAACTCAGCTATTTCTTTTGTCTCTGTTGCCTTCCTACCATCAGCATTGAGGAATTTTTCCTCTTATAACGAAAAAACGTCTTATGGATTTACTTTGGCCTGCTTAGCCAGTTTTCTCTCATAATCTTTGACCTTTCTTACCATACTAGTCACCCTTCTTGCTTGTGCTTTGTACTGCTCATGAGTATGCTGATCACCCTTTAATTTATATTCCTTGCACAATAGTTTTTTTTTTCCAGCTCTTGCTTTATATCTCTACTCATCCACTTGGTTCATCCTCCTGACCATACCCAAGCCATGCCATTGTTCCAAGGTTCCTCCTAAGTCTGTCCTAATTTCCACTTGTAGTTCAACATAAACCCTTTCTTGACAGAGAATTCCACATGTGATCCCATACATATGAGGTTGAGGGACCTATAGTCACTCCAATGCTGTGTGTGGAGTTCAGGTAAGGACTGAGATAGAAGTTTATTGATTTTTATGAGTTTCAAGTTGTATAGATATACCAGAATTTAGGTGGAGAATTTACAATTGATGTGACAATTTGGAATACTTTTTGAGGAAGGCTGTTCCAGAGGACAGAGGTGGATGGAATAAAAGAAGGTGAATAGAAGCTAGTTTGGTGTGTTTGCAGTTGCGCAGTAAAGTGGTGCTGGGCAGTTGCAGCTCTTGCATTAAGAGGTGCAACAAAAAAGTGGAGGAATGATGGTTGCCAACTCACTGGAGCAGTGACTGTGGAAGTACCTGTAGAATAGGCAGTGTTGAAACACTGCAACTGTGAGATAGAGGTTGAAGTGAGTCTGTAAGTCTTTGATACAATCAAAGATTTTAAATTTTTGATTGTATCAAAGATTTTACAGGAAGTTTTAGGTGCACTACCCCCAAACACGTGAACAATATTTTAAACATGGGTGGATTTGGGATTTGTATATAGTGAAGAGTTGGTTGGATGTAAAACAAGCTCTTGAACAAAAGAGAATACCAAGTTTTTTATATGCTGAGGAGGCAATGTTGATGTGATGTGTTTATGCCAGGAAAGACTGGAGGTCAATGTTAGTCCAAGCAAAGAGATCTGATCTTGTTGGTGCTCAGCCGGAACTTTGAATTCTTAAGTACAGGAACAAAGAATTGTAAACACATTACTGAAAGAAACAGTGGTCAGCTGCAATTGTATGTATCTGTTGTTAAAGAAAATCCTTCTATGAGTAAGTTTACATGATAATTGAAGAACTAAAGATGGACAAGAAGTTCTAATGGTTCAGACCTACTGTTGAATCTTCAGAATCATCTCGGTCCATTACATAGACATCACAGGGTTTGCAATTGCTTCACAGGCATCTTATCCCAAGAAAACATTACGAATTCTTGCAATACTGTTAGTGCTAACAATGGGTCATATCTCATTTTACGACATTTCAAATATGCCTAGTGGGAGATCTAGTGAGAAGGCACTATTAAGATGGTCAATTTTATGTTACAATTCTTGGACAACTTGAGCTCTGTGACATGACCTGCTTGAAGTGAACATTGAGTGAATGTATTTAAGTTCAAATAGACTGCGGTATTCATCCTTTTTTTCTACTAATATCAAGAGGCCAAAGGAATGCCAGGAAAATGTTGCAGGTGATTACTCCACAGCCAAACATTGCTATATTCAAACATATATTTCTGAAGCTTCATTTTGTCAACATATCCTTGTTCTGTCTATATGAAATTGCAGGACCTGGGATTTATCACTCATTGTGACCTTTCTCCAGTTGCCTGGAGTCTGGTGCTGACATTCACTCACCTATCTTAGTTGCCTATTTTTACTAGGGATATAGTACCTTTTGATTATCATATAATTTTATTTTTCTGAAGAGGGGGGGGGGTGATTGGTCCCATCTCATCTCAGACTGTACAGCATTACATGATGCATTCGTATACTCCTTGCTGATCCTGATTATATTGCAGTTATTTGAGCATGTCTGTTGGATTTTACAATACTGTTGATCCTTCATCTGCCTTTTGCATTGATCACCTGTTTCCAACTACTTGCCTTGATACCAATTTGACATTTATTCTTCATTACACCATTTTTAATATATGCTAAGACATAAATATTATAAAATTTGTGTTCAATATATATTATGGGTTAATTTATCTATTAGACAAATGTGTATCTTTATAAAACCTTAGTCCTATAATATATTAATTTTAATAAATTATGCTGATTATTTGTGAATATTTAATGAAAAGAAAGTAGGTGGTGCTATTGGAAACCAAATCATGGAATTATACATACTTCCCTATGTGTCTGAGAAGTAAAGACCTGTAGATTTGGTAATTATATTATTTTAAAAAATGAACCACTTTGTGATGGATATCATACATAGTTTCTTGCTTTTAGCTCATCTTCACCAAAGCCAGAGTCTCCCAGACCAGAAATCTCTACCTCACAAACAGTCAATAATGTATCATCAATGAATAGCCATTTAACTCCAGTATGTATTTATTCCTTTATTTTCTGTTTAATGAAATATTTTATTTCTACTAATGAACTATCATATTCAAAATACTACTTAATTTGAACTAGAGTTGAAGTGTGCTTCAGTAGCCATGAGATATTAGTAAATATCTCATGGCTACTGAAGGGTAGCCATGAGATATTTACTCATGGCTATTTTCTGGCGCATCTTATACGCCAGAAAAATTTTCTGGCATATAAGATGCACTTTTTTTTCTTTGAAAATAGGTCTGAAAAACAGGGGGTTGTCTTATATGCTGATACTCAGTTTATTACTTTCATTTCTGGAAATTTTCTCTGTTCCGAGTTACGTAGAGTTCAGTGGATGTTCATGTGCTGTCATCAACGATTACTGCTGTGTTCCTGTTTGTTTAAACTTTCCAATTGTTGTTGTGGTTGTTGTTAATGGTGATAAATTTCTGCCATTAAATTTTCTCTAAATTTCTTGGCAAATTATGGCTGAAAAATGTCGGCATTGCTACAATATTGCATACAAACTACTTAATTTGATTTCATATGCTAAAGAACATGGAAACAGGGTTGCAGAGAGGCATTTTGGGCCACCCTCAACTGAGAAAATGATTAGAACTTGGTGGAATCAGGAAGAGGATCTAAAAAATCTTTTTTTTCCTAAAAAAAAAATGTACAAAAAAGGGGTGAGTCTTATATGCTGGCAAATACGGTACTTCATTTAAAATTAAAAATATATTTGCAAGGTATGCCATAATTCTTCTATAATAATATATAATTATAAAAGGATGTTTTATTTAGTTTGTGACATAAAGCACAAGTTTAAGCCTAAATTGAATGTCATCAAAGACAGGAATGGATCATTACTAACAGAAGAGTTGGAAATCAAAAACAGATGGAAAGAATACTGTGAGGAACTGTACAGCAGAGTGGATAAAGAAAATGTGGAGTCCTCCCACCAAGAAAATATTGATTTGGAACCTCCTCCACTTAGGCATGAAGTTGAAAGAGCAGTTAAGCAGCTCAACAGCAATAAGGCCCTGGGTGCAGATGAAATCCCAGCAGAGTTAATTAAGGCCACAGGGGATGGAGGGATAAGAGTGTTTCATAGATTGATTACAAGGATATGGGAGACAGGATCATGGCCTAGAGACTGGAAGAAGTCAGTTTTCATACTACTACACAAGAAAGGTGATAAGATGGCATGCAAGAATTATTGAACTATTAGTTTGATATCTCATGCAAGCAAAATTTTATTAAAGATCATGCTAAACAGGATTGAGGCCAAAGTTGAGGCAGAGATGCTCGAGGAACAAGCAGGTTTTAGGAAAGGTAGGGGCACCAGAGATCAGATCCTTTGCCTTAGACAGATCATAGAAAAATATAAAGAATTCAGACTCCCTCTGGTAATGTGTTTCTTTGACTACGCTAAAGCTTTTGACTATGTTGAGCATGTGAAACTGTGGGAAGTAATGAAAAGAATGGGTTTTCCTCAACACACCATCAGGTTGATAGCCAACTTGTATAAGGAGCAAGAAGCCACAGTAAGAACAGGTGTTGGATTGACTGACTGGCTTCAAGTTGGAAAAGGAGTTAGACAAGGATGTTTACTTTCTCCTCACTTGTTTAGTATATATGCAGAGGACATCATGCATGAAGCATTGGATGAGCTCAGGACAGGAATTACAATAGGAGGTAGATTGATTGGTAATCTGAGGTACACTGATGATACAGTACTCCTTTGTAATGACATGGAAGAACTAGCACTAATTCTTGACAAAGTTAACAAGATCAATAATAACAAAGGACTTCAACTCAATTCTAGCAAGACAAAGACCATGGTTCTCAAAGGAAAAACAAACAGAGAAGCTCTTGAGAAACAAGTGTATCTTAATGGAGAAAGAATTGAGGAAGTCAGCAAGTTTGATTTACCTGGGATCCATTATTAATGTGAAGAATTGCTGTTTAGAAGATGTCAGAAAAAGGTTAGGAATGGCTAAAACAACAGTCAGAGACCGGTCTAAAATCTGGAAGGATGGATCTATCTCCATGGGAACAAAGTTGAGGATTTTAGATGCAGTTGTTTTTCCAACAGCGACTTATGGATGCGAGACTTGGAACCTAAAGAAGTCAGATAAGAAACGGATATCTGCTTTTGAGATGTGGTGTTACAGAAGGCTGTTGAGGATATATACTGAAAGGCGTACAAATGAATGGGTGTTAGAAAAGATTAGTAAAACTTTAAGGCTCCTTAAGGATATTGACAGAAGAAAGTTAAAATATTTTGGACACATAGAAAGGATGGAAGGAGGACTTCTCAGAACAGTAATAGAAGGTAAAGTTCCTGGAAAAAGAGGCAGGGGTAGACCATCGATGAGATGGATGGATGGCGTGTGTGTGGAGTGACTGATCTTCAGAGAGTTGAGGCTGCCAGAAAAGCAAACAACAGGACTACATGGCGAGGCCTGGTGTGGAACATCATCGAGCATTGGAGTGACCATACGGCATCTGTAGATGCTCAGTGAACACAGAGAGGTATGCCATAATCCATATGTTTCATGTAAATTTAATCAATAATCATGTTTCGGTTGAGTTTATATAAAAAAAAAAAACAAAACTCATTTTTTCAGGTCATAAAACCTACTGAAAATTTTTCCTTTGGATAGCCAGTGTACCTCTTCTTGCAGGAGCATTGTTTTGTGAGAACTAGAAAGCTCCTTGTAGAGTAATGAGAATAATCTTGAGTTCCAGCTTTTTTTTTTTTTTTTGGAACCAACTTCATTTAATTTCTGTGTTGTAATAGGCCCTTCAGGCATTTCCGAAATGGCTATTTGAAATGTTGAGTTCTGGAAGTGGACTGCAGATCAATTGCTGATGTTGCTGAAGAATTTTCATGTTTTTCTTCAGTTTCTGGTTTTTAACCAAGTGAAAGGCAAATCTATTAATTAAAATTTGTTATTTTTTTAATTATCACTCATAAAATCTATTCCATTTGATAAATTAATATGAATGATCTCTCTTTTAAATTAAACAAAAAAAATGAAGATCTTACAGTTTCACTGTGATCATAAGAGTAATCTGTTGCAGTTCACTAACCAATAACAGCTATTTTTTGGGGGGGAGGGGTAGTAGAGAGCAATGTCTGGACTTGCGATACAAATTGTATTCCCATTACGCACTGTTTCTGTCACTGCACTTCACTTTTCACTATGTTATGTTTATTTCACTTGACACTCAGTCACTTATTTTGATGATTCTTGTTTGTGTCTATGATTGTCTGACCTAGGAATGGGCAAACCATTCAGCTAGCTATTACACTTTCACACTCCTGGGAATGGGCAGCAAATGATTTGTACCTCATTTCAAAAAATTATACTTTTTAAGTTATTTGTAACAAAAACAATTTATATTCTCTGGATGATTCTCACGGAAGGGTTCCGGGGAACACAGTTTGAATACTGCTGTTCTAGTATAATCCCTCCCATAAAATATGCCATCGGATATCTTCTCATTAATGTCATTAATGCTAGAGTGCCTAACTTTACTAACATTATATTAATAGCCATTTTCAAGTATCCACAATTTCAACTTATTGAACTCATTCTGAAAGCTACATATCAGCTGCATTCCTGATTACCCTGCCTATCTTTGCATCATCATCACCTTAAATCTTGCAGGCCCCCTCCTGATACATTACTTCTTGATATGTGTCAGACAGCTGTCCTCTTGTTCAAATTAGAATTTATAATCCAATCCCATATCTTTCAATACATACATATCCTGTCAAAAACTCTAGCAGAGTCCACATATATCATGGTGTGTCCATTCCCCCTTGTGTAACTCAAAGTCCCATTATTATAAAATGGGAACAAGTTACTCGGACACCTTCCTGAGTAAATCCATTTGGCTCATTGCAAAGTATATATTCTCTGTCAACCCAATTTTGCATGTGATCTCTTATGGACTCTCCAAAATCGTCACCAGAAATATTGATAGCATACGTCCTTGGGCAATGGCATTTTCATACATAATCATACATTCCTTCCACTCCTGTAGGATTTTCCCTTTTGCTGAAACTCAAATTATATCACCAGGTGAAAGGAGCAACCAGTTTAGCTGAGCACTTGTGGTATCTGTGCTGATATCCCTTCAGCCTCTATTGCCAAATTCATATTCAGTTTATGCAACAGCTCTAGTACCTCCTCATAAACCAGTGTTTCTTCCTCCAGTGTACAGGTAGTAGTGAACTCTGCATATACCAGGTTCCTAGCTTTTAGCAAAATGGGCATTTGTTAGTTGAACAATCTCTTTCTTCATTTGCCACCCACATATGTGGTGTGTATTCCTTAATGATGTATACAATACATCATTAAGGAATTAATGATGTATTGTATTATTATTATTATTATTATTATCCAGATGTTATATTCAGGCATTAATAATCAGAGGAAAGGAGTAGCTAACAGTGTACATGGAGATAAACTTGAATGAATGGCAAGCAAGTAGTGATTTTGGCAAACATCAAACTGGAGATCAGTTAATGAGACATTTATGCCTATGGTCCATAGGGGGTTCTATTAAGGAAGAAGTGGAAGAATCTTTCAAGTCAGAGAAGCCACTGACATAAAAGGAATGTTTGTGCTTATTGGAGATATAAACAGCAGAGTAGGCAAGAAATGTGTTGGAAAACTTTATAGAAACGAGAAACTAATAATTATGGTATGTATCTGCTGAATTTCTGTTCAGGACACAGACTAGTTATCACTAATGCCATGTATTAATACAAAGGTGCTCAAATTCACATGGCAGGAAGAAATAGTCTCATAGACTATGCTTTTGTACAAAGTGATATCTTCGCACAAGTTCAAAACAATAAGAATATACAGACTAGAAATAGGTGAATACCATTTAGTTCAAATTTCATATTGAAAAGAAAAATATGTGCAAAAGTTATAAAAAAATCAAGCAGCTTACAAGTGAATGAAATGTAAACTCAAATATACAAATATTATTCGAGAAAAAATGAGTTTTAAAGCAAACATCAAATCTTGGATTCTAAGGGAACATTTTCAACTAGAAATTTACAATTAGAAACCTTTGGGGAAGTTGTCTGTGAGGATGTAAAAAAATAGAACTCTGTGGCAGACTAAAGTTAAAAAGGCATTCATAGAAAAGAATGCCTGTGAAAGTTCTTAACAAATAAGTCAACATATGCTCTGAAAGAGTATAAGAAAAATTAACTGGTCTTTCTATCTTGCAGCTGTTCTTCCTCTCTCTCCTCCTTTAGTCTATATCTATCTGACTATCTACCTCTTTTGCTAGCTGATATCTTTCCATCCCAAATAGATATTCTTTCCATTTCTCGATATTCCTTGATAGTTTTCATTTACGTTGTAAATGTCTAGTTCTTTTCTAATGCCTTTGTTTCTTATGTGGTCCAGTTTTATGCATCCTTTAATTGCTCTTAAAAATCTCATCTCTGCAGCTTGTATTTTACTTCTTTCTTTTTAACAGTATGTTTCTCAACCATATAATAAAATGGGAGTGGCCATTACTTTATAAAATTTCAGTTGGGTTTCTTGTCTTGTTTTTTTAATTCAGTGTCCTTTTAATTTTTCCGGACTTTCTGAAATTTCTTTATTTTTTCATCTATAAAAGTTGCTGACAGGGGTCAGCAACTTTTTCAGACTTGTGGGCCACATTACTTTTCTTTTTAATAATTGGGTTGCATGTGCTTAATTATGAGAAAATAGTGAGTCAAAAAAAAAACACTTATCAATTTTTATTATATCAATCTTAAAAAACACAGAAATATTTAAAGTAAGAGATATGAAACAAGCATGAAAATGAAACTCGATAAAAAAAATTAGCACGTAAAAACGAAGTGATATAGTTTATGCATCACAATTTGTGTCTCCCTGCTTAATGTGACTTTTGTGATTGTTTTCCCTTAACCAAATCATCTATATCCATAATAAATTTAGTTTAATCCTTTATCCAAGTGTAAGCAAACAAAGTGTGCGCCTGAAAATATCTTCAGGACTAGGGTAAGGTAGTGCAACTCCGAGCAAAGGTGGACCAAGCTCTCATCACGCCTTGTCTCAGTATCTCCCATAATGCAAAGCACATCTCCTTGCGGACATGTATACTGCTATGCATTAAGGGAAGGGCACTACCCAGACCGGTTTCAACCTTTATTGAGGTCTCATCAGTGGGAGGCAGACCCAAACATGAAGATATTAAGGCAGAAGCAATAGGAGAGGTCCTATTTACCTATAGGAGTTGCCAACAGGTTACCACCTTTTTATTGAATTACTCTGGATTTAGAGAAAGATGTTGGAAGTTTATTTTTCACTTGGTTAGACTATAATAAATTTAGTTTAATCCTTTATCCAAGTGTAAGCAAACAAAGTTTGCACCTGAAAATATCTTCATGATATTTTCATGCCTGAAGATATTTTCAGGCACAAACTTTGTTTGCTTACACTTGGATAAAGGATTAAACTAAATTTATTATAGTCTAACCAAGTGAAAAATAAATTTCCAATATCTATATCCACTTTATAACCTGAGGTGCAAATTTGAATCGAAGCATGTAAATGTTATCAGTCAGTCGAAGAAATTTATTTTTTCTAAAACTCATGGCAGAAAATGCTTGTTCATTAATGTATGTGCTTCCAAATGTGACTATCATCTTCTTTGCGAAATTGATTAATCCTTCAAATTTTTTTGGTAAGCATCCATAAAATTTTAGGATATTTTCAAACAAAAATGCATTCTTTAATGTTTCATTGTGTTGTAATTCCAAAACTTCTATCTGTAGTTGGTTTGGTACGTCATCAATATCGACATTAAAAGGGGTTCAAAAATAACTGCATTTCGATGCTATTTTTATGAAAATCCACAAATTTTGTTGAAAATTCAATTTGTAAATCTTCAATAATACCAATAAAAGTTTCCTTGTGTGTTTGCCATCCAATTGTAGATGCAGATTTGCAACATATGTAATGAGGTAGATTTTCTTTCATCATATTTTTCTTCAACAGACATAGTTTGCCTTCAAAAGCTTTTATGTCAGAACACATTCTGCTAGTAATTTACCTTGGCCCTGCAGGTTCAAATTAAGTTCATTAAGGTGCGTTGTAATATCTACCATAAATGCAAGAGACAGAATCCATTGTTATCTGATAGTCGTGGGACAGTATGTTTGTGTTCCGTCATGAAAATATCTATTTCTTCATATAAATTAAAAAATCTTTTTAGCACAGCACCTCTACTTAACAATCTTAACAGCTGAGTAGTAGATAATGTCCTTATATTCAGATTCTATTTCTATCAAGAATTCTTGAAATTGGCAGTATTTCCGACTGTTGCGTAAGATGTAATTTACAGTTGATATCACGATGTCCATAATGTCTTTCATTGATAAAATTTTGCAACAAAGTGCTTCCTGATGGATGATCATAACCTAAATTCTGCACAAATTCGGCTTACTACACAGGTGTTAGAGCCACACATTTCTTCCACCATCGGTTGTCACACTTCTTAATTTTTTTCAATCCGATTCTAAAGAATCGATAGTTTCTTAGACTTTTATGAACAAATCATTGCCAGTTGTAGTACCTTTTTTTTAAACTACACAAACTGGCCAATTCTTCATGAACATTAAATCACTATCGATGCCCCTCACTGTCATCAGTACTTTCATCCATTGCTAGACCGTAACAATCAAATGATTTTGCTTTAAATTTAAGTTGCTCAAATAAATTGGTACTGATTTCTTCTACTCGCCTTGTACAAGTCCTGGCAGATAAACTAATATCTTGAAATAGTGTCTTCTTTTCTGGGCATATTTGTTCAATTACAGCTAATAAACATTGTTTAATTGATTCTGAGTATGTATAAGGCCTTCCTTCTTGAACGAGTTTTGCTATGACATAACTAGCACAAACAACCCATTGATTATGAATACTTTGCTCTTTAAATATGTTTTTGCTGAGCAGTCAAAGAAGCTTGTAATTTATTAATTTGATTTTTTCTAAGTTCACAGTTCAAATCCTTTATTGGCTTTTGTGTTCATTCTCGTAATGACATCTGATATTATATTCTTTCATAACAGCAACATGTTTATGACAAATAAGACAAAGGAGTTTACCCCATTTTCAATAAAGAAGTACTTGCTGTTCCATTCATCATTAAACCTTTTTCCTTCATCTGCAATTTAACCCATTTTTGAAATTATGTTAACAAATATATATCCTCTGAAAATAATAGTTGATGTTATTGAATTATATTAAAAGACTGACCAGGGAATGTGCTACTGCAAAAGTGTGCCAGAATCTCGGTTATCATTGAATGAACCCCCTTTGTTATCTCCACTCATGATGACTCACACAGTCGACTCGTGCCAAGTTGCATGGCAATATCACGAAGTATAGGTATAAAATTATTTTTAATTTATCATTCATATTATAAAATGTATTATTTAAATAATTCAACATAAGGGTTACATGCCATTTAAGTCTGGTCAACCTTTTATGGGCTGTCAAAAATGCATATTTTGGGCTGCATGCAGACTGCTGGTTGCCGACCCTTGATCTATATATTCATCTTTTAGATATGTTATTATGCAGCCTAAATAATTAAACTCTGTCATTAAACTCTGTTCTATTTTATTTTCCATAACTATTTTTGATCTAACATGATCTTGATCTTTACATGTGATGACTTTTGTCTTTCATGAAATTTTTAAATTGTATTGTTGGCTTATTTTGTTTAATTCATAAACTGATTTTTGAAGGTAATCTTCATTGTCTTGTAATATAATCTGATCATCTGCATACAGCATTGTATTGATAACAGTTCTTCTGGTTAACTGGATATCCTGTTTTATTTTTTTTTTTTTCATATTTTAATAGTCTGATCAATATATATATATATATTAAATAGAGTTGGAGATAAGCTACATCCCTATCTAACACTTTGATTTATTTCAATCTCTTCTGTTAATTTATTACATAACTGTATTTTTTTATCTTTATATAAACTTTGTATAGCTTGTACCAAATGTAATGAATATCCTTGTTTTTTCATTGTATTCCATAGTTTCTCTCTGTGTATTTTATCAAAAGCTTTCTCGTAATCTCTAAAGGCTATATGTTTCTAAATTAAATTCTCGTCTTTTTTCAATAATTTCTTTTAACACACAAATATTGTCTATACATGATCTTCCATGTCTGAAACCATTTTGTTCTTCTGAAAGTAAATTGTTGTTTGTAATATTTCTAAGTCTTATTCGGGATTTTACTGGAAAATTTGTAACTGGTATTTAATAAACTTATTCCTTTTGTAATTTTCACAATCATCTGTCTCCTTTCTTAAATATAGATATAATCTTAGCTTTTAACCAGTCTAATGGAACCTCACATTTCCTCCAACACTTATTTATTAATTTTAAGAATCTGCAATGTACATATCTCCACCATATTTCTAAAGCTCTATATTTATGACATCTAATCAGGTTGATTTTCTATTCTTTTGATATAGCCTTGTATTGCTTCGTTTAGTTCTTCGAATTTTATTGGTCCTATATCAGTACTGATTTTTTTTTTCATTATTATTTTCTGTTATTAACTTTGGGTCATACCATAAATTCTTATAATATTCTATCCATTGTTTCTCTTGTATTATGCTGATTTGTGCTGTATCTCTTTCTTTGTTTAATTTCCTTAATGTTTTGTAGGCTACATCTTGTCTTCCATGTGTAAAATCTTGTATGAAGAAAAATTAGAACAAAATTTTTCTATACAATTTTACTTGGAAATAACAAATTATACAAAATACTTGCAATTGAATTAAACCTCAATTTTTTTCTGTATCGAATCTGGTAAAATATTAGAGTAAATTGTTAAAATATTTAAGAACCACTGAAATTGTACAGACAAAGAAATAGTTCAGACAGGATTAGACATCTTGATTCTGAAGCTAGCAAAAATCGCGAAGGTCAACGGTGTACAGGGTTTTCCAAAACCCCGTTGCCAGAACTCAGTGACAGCGGGGTGGCAGAGAAAACCCTTCCAAGAATATCTGGGTGGTTAAATCTGAGGCAGTTCCAACATCAGGAGAGTAGGATAAAAGGGAGAAATCGAGGGGCCAAAAGGCTCTGTTCCTCGCTTTTGGTCTTGTTTCAAAGAGGTTCCTGCCATTCCAAGGATGGGGAGTCATGTCACGTCAGCAGAAGTCCAACGATGATAGGAGGTTTGTAACAGCAATGACGGTCTATTCCAGAAATCCCACCACTAAGTTCCTTGACGATCTCAGAGTATGCTATATCATCATTGTTGTGAAATAGTGCCCATGTGTGTGTGGTTTTAACCGGAAAGTAGAAGAACGTGCTCATGATCTCTAGGATCTTGTATACTGAGCTGGCTGACAAGGTAGCAAGTAAGATTTATGTAGGACTTTCCTAAATTGTAAAATATAAGGCAAAAATTGCTGATCCTATAGTTCGTTAGCATAAAGAACAGTAGTGAAGTCGGAAAGCTGTACTTCTAAGTAATTGTGAACTAGTTGTTTGCAGAGTTCTAAGGAATTAGCTAATGTTATATAATGAAAGGGGAATTGAATGTAAAGTTTGTTATTTCTAATACTGTTTATAGTCTGAGTTAAATTAATTTAAAGTGTGAATAAGGCTATCCACGTGTCTGATTTCTATGTGACGTATTTATTTTCTTTGTCATTAAGCTTAAGCGAGAAATGCTTATTTAATCTAGTGGTGAACCAGACATGTGAGTTACATTGTTTCCATGCTATTTAGTTGAGTGAATTAGAGCCAGATATTTTGATATATGTAGTATTAATCTTTGTAATTACCTTGATTTAGAATGAATAAACTGTTTTGTTTGTTAATAACCTGCCTGATTCTGACTTGCCAATGCACTGTCCCACAAAACAGAACCTGTGTGTCCTGAAGATAGAATAGCCACAACTGACTGATATTAAGTTTTAAAATGTTGCTTGAATCAGAATTAAATTTTAGAGATATTTCCATGTTGAGCTGGACGTTTCTCTTGCAATGGGAAAGACATACAATTCCTCTATGCGATCTTTAATGGCTCAGTCAAAAAAACCAGATGAATTTTTAAAAATCAGTGCAAGAGAAAGTCAGCAAGATAGACAAAGGAATTGGTTCCAGCCTGAAGCACTTCCTAAAGTCTAGACTATGTACACATGAAAAATAGCATACGTATGACCTTGAGAGGGGGGGGGGGTAAATTATAGCCAGAGAGGATTAAAGAATGATAGAACTAGCTCAAGCGACGACTACGAACTTGGTGTTACGATTGTTAAGGGAAAGAACATAAAGCTGCAGTTCGAAGGTTTTAATAATAAATGATGAAATAAATAAATAATATCAGATAATAACAAAATAATAAAAAAGTAAAGAGGAGATATTATTACGCATGTATGTCTTTTTTATTTTATTAAAAATGTCCCAAGAATCTTGGTGAGCTTTCTGTACTATGTTTTAGCTATATTTCTTATGTTTCCTTTGTATGTTTTTGAAGGAGTGATTTGTATGCCATTTGTTTTACTTTTAGTGCATTTTCTATATCTATGTTCCAAATTTTTAACGTTTTTCTTTTTAATATTTTATTTTTCTTTCCAAGTACTTCAGAGTCTGCTTTAGAGATTATCTTTATTAAAGTTTTCCATTCGTCTTCTACACCTTCACTGATTTTGGCTTTTTTTAGGTAATCTGTTAATCGTGATCTATATAGCATTCTAATGCTTTTTTGTTTTTTCTTATTTACTTCCCTTCTCCATTTTGCTAGTCTTTCTATTTTAGAGACTACTAAATAATGATATGGAAAAATTTCACTTCCTCTGTAAGCATGTACATCTGTAATGTTATAAGCAATTATAGACCTTGTTCCTCTGCCATTCCAAGTATATTTATTTATATTCTTTTTTTGAAAAAAGTTTTGGTTATTCCAAAATTATTGAAAGTACAAAAAGCCTAATAGTTTTTGACCATTGTTATTCATGCAAATTTCTCCATATTTTCCTTGGGATTGGATTACTTCCAACTCTAGCATTAAAATACCTTAACATACATTAATATAAGACACACAAAAGCAATATAAATCTGAAGCTTGTGGATAAAAGCCTGGAGCTAAAAATTACAAATATGCTTTCTAATGGTAACCACTCTTTTCACAGTATACAAGAAATCCACATGCATGGGCAGATACATTCACAAACTCTCCTATCATTGTCCAAATCGTCAACATTATTATAAAAAATTTAAAAAAAAATTAACCAGTAGTCTACAATCTTTGTTCTGATGAGGCCTCTCTTGCAGCAGAACCTAGCCATATATGCTACATCTTATCTAATTGCCATAGCTCCTACAGATTCAAAATCCTCTATCAATCTATGGCCTTTCCTTTAGAGGGATTTTAGTAATGCTAATAACCATTCCTATGCCCAAAGTACATTAAAAAAATAGAATTTTAAAAACTATCTCTGCATGGCCTTTAAGCCTCACTTGAAAATGGCTATCCTTATCCATTTGCCTGAGGACAAACTCCTTCATCTTTCAGTTCTAGTGTTTAGAGTTTTGTGTTCCTACAAATTTGCATATAGTGAACAAAGACAAAAATCAGCAACCATCCACATAGAAGAACATAAATACATCTGCAAATATGGCTATGATCAATCAGGTCTAGCAGACTGCTTTTGATATGACATGCAGAATCAAATAGGGAGGGGGGGGGGGGAATGATACCTTGCTCTGTTGCAGCAAGTTTAGAAGTGACTTTTTATTTAGAATCTGCAGCTGCCTTCAAAACCTAGCCTAATCTGAATAAATATCGATGCATAACTATCCAAAATATGAGGGGGGACATCCCCCTAAAAAAATATAATTGAGGGCTACAGAGTGCCTCCCTGTTAGGACTCTTGCCTTTTGTTTTCCTGAGTTTCTCTTAGTTTTTTTTGTGTGTGTTAAGTTTGTATTGTACACTAATAATGTCTCTGTGACTGAGATGAAATACTAAAATTAAACAATATTTTTAATTCTTTTCAAGTACTGTTTATGCCATAAGCCTCCACCACGAGTTCCAACCAGCACTTAAGCCTTAACATGTTAATATAGAAGATAAATATCAAGAATGTAGGAAATGTTCTGGAGGCTACTGAAAAAGCTTAATGGAGGAAGGAATACTGTGAAAAGAATGAGATGATAAAGGTGATGTGAAAACTGATGATATTCGAGAAATTTGAAGTGATTACTTTCAAAGATAGTTAAACAAGAACAAGCAGTGAAAGATCAGTTAATTTTAGGTTAAAATGTTGCCAAATGTGGCATTTTAACCTAAGTATTTATATGGTAGTGGACTGTACTGCATAATTCAGAAGGTTGAATTCCATATCATTGGAGTTGAGCTCTCTTAGTACATATCTACAAAAAAGTAAAATAAAACAATGTAAAAATTACAGAGGAATTTCCCTCTTCAGTGTTTCAGTTGAAATTTATACTAGCATACTTGAAGTGGCTAAGAGGGGAGAAAGGGAAAATAGTTTGACCAAATAGAGGTTTTCAGGATCAGATTTTCATTATGACAGTTGAAAATTATGGTAATATAAAAAAAAAAAAAAATGCTGCAGAAATCCACTGAATGCTTCAAGTAGCATTTGTGATTGGTGATAATGCTATGAGCTAAAGCAAAACATTTTTGTAGTACAAATGCTTATGGTGGGTTTGGTTTGGTCACAAAACAGTGACCAAACCAAGTTTATCTCATGGACCTTGAGAGCTGCCATTTTACAAAAGTCTAGAGACCATACACACACACACACACACACACACGTGTGTGTGTGTGTGTGTGTGTGTGAACAGATTGCATCAATGGCAGAATCATTAAAATTAAGATATTAGGAAGGAACTAGATATTGTTAGTGTTCAAGTTATATGAGCAGAGCTGATATCAGGTGGTATGGTTGTTTTGTATTTCTGTTAAAGTATATGCCAAGATGTGAAGAGAGAAGCTGTTTGGAACTTTACAAATAACTGTAGGTTATATACATAAGATATTATACAGGGAAATACATTTGTCTTTAAGTTATAAATTGGCAGTTAGAGCTTGAATGAGATGAAGGAAGATTGTTTGCAGTGTAAGACAACATACATGTTTCCTTCACTGTTATATGGTCACATTATGAAGGAAATTAGTAGTAAACTTTATCAACTCAGCAATAAAAAGACACAATCTATGAAATAGAACAACTAATATTTCAGATATTTAAGCATAATTTTTAGTAAAGATAGTAAATTAATATGGAAACAGATATGAGAAAGAACAAACCAGATGAATGAATTTATGTGGAATAAAAGAAATTATTTAAAAATTCATATTAATGTATGTATGTATGAGGTAGATTCCAAAAGTTTCTGGCCTGACATGCAAAATTTTTGCCAATTTTAAAAATGCAGTGCACGACAGATAGCGCCATCTATGGTGAGCTTAGTGTACCAGTTTCAGCTCTCTACCTGCATCATTCAGTTGGAGGCACTTGTTTTACTAACACAATATGCTAAGTGACTAATCTTAAATTCAGTAACATGCCGTGATAAAGTTTTTCACCAAAGAAGGGCTTTTTCCAAGTGCAATTTATTTCCTGCCTTGCTATTAATAGCACATGTAAAAAAAAAAAAAGAAGTGATGGGGGGGGGTAAACTGCAGGTAATTTGTTAATATACATGTAAGCAGTAAGATATTATTAAGGAGATTATCTTGATTCAAATTTTTAATGTATTCAGAGCCTTTCATTATAGAATGGATGAAAACTGAGATTTAGACAAACTTTTAATCCCAAAGTTTAAATGAACAAAAAATTCTTGCATTTTTTATGGTTAATTATGCATTTAATCTTAATTATCTAAGTTAGCCACACGATGTTTCAGGAAATTGATGATGCAGGTTAACTAAAAATATACTTATTTCCAATATTTTGTAAACATTAAATTGGCACCTTCAGGTAATACATTGTTATCAACACAAAAATGCAAACACACCTTGTATAAGCATAACACCAGGATATCCAAATTAAAACATTATTTTCATTGAATGTCAAATAGTGTTGATATGCTTAAATTCAGTGCAACTGAATTTAATTTTTTTAAATTATAGTTGAAATGGATATTGTTAAATATACTTCTGTTTTTACTTTTTTTTTTTTGTCAAATTTAAATATTATTACTTGACAAAGAAACCCTAGGAAAAAGTTAATAGTAATTCCTTTTGTCTCTTGAATGATAATTTGAAATAGTATTTCTTTAAATTAAATTAAAAATGCTTAGAAATTATTTTCTTGGTTTAATCCTTTATCCAACTGTGTAAGCAAACAAAGTTTGCACATGAAGTAACTTCACGACTGAGTAACTCGTATATATAGAAGCTGATGCTTCACATCACTTGCCTTAGTATCATATAATACAATGCACATTTTCCTTATGAACATGTATAATGCTATGCATTATTGGAAGGGTCACTATCCAGACTCGTTTCAACCTTTATTGAGGTCTCATCACTAGAAGCCAGACCCAGAAGGGATACTAAGGTTAAAGTAATGCAGAAGTCACGTTTCCATATACAAGTAGTCAAAAGGTGTCGCACCTTATCACTAAAATACTCTGGATTAGAGACATATTGAAAGTTTTTCCACTTTGGCCAAGTGACTTCACATCACCTGGATAAAGGATTAAACCAAGAATATAATTTCTTGGCATCTTTAATTTATAGTATAAGCAAGTAGAAAAACTTATTTGTTTAAATAATTATAATATTGGATAAAAACTCGTGTAATGTATTTTGTCATAGAATTTTCACTAGTATCATAGGCGTATGATACGCTAATAAAATATATTGTGGGTTTTTTATTCGCTATTATAATTATGCATAGTCAGTGTTTCATTATTGAAACAAGCATTTGTTTAATATTACAAGATCGCTATTTTCCTATAATGAATAAGGAATTAACTCAGCTAATCAGCAGCAGATCAATTTCCTAATGGAAGGCTAGAAATTACTGTATTTAGAATTTCTTTTAAAACAAGTAAAATTCTTAATATGAATTGCAGTTTAAAATTTATTAGTAATTTATTCATTATCTACACTTCGCTATTCAGGAAGAAGAGTTTAGGATACGGCATGAAGCATTACTAAGTCAGCAGAGATTTGAAGCAGCACTATTACAGCGACGTCTAGAAGAAGAAAAGAACAAATGGAAACCCATTCCAAAAGATGTTACCCCACTGTATATAAAAGTAAAAATTTATATTCATGTTTTTTCCTTCCACCCACATAAGGTTGTAAACCTATAGCACATTAGTACCTAGCTTGGATGAGCTGAAGAATTATATATTTATTTTTATTTTTTTTCATTAAATTTGATTTTACTTTTATTAAATCTTTAATTTATTAAATTGTATTTTAATTTTATTAACTTATTTGATTTTATTTTTATTTTATTGTTATAATGCATTTGTCATTCCATTTGAGTTTTAAATTCTTGGAAAATACTAGTGATGTTTTTATAATTCATTTTATAATTCATTTTAAATTCATTATATAATTTTATATAATGAATTCATTATAAATTTTTATTTATAATGAATTCATATAATATTTTATAATTCATTATAAATTCCTGTTATACCATAACATGAGAGAATTTATTAATTGTTAATTAAGTAATTATCATATTACATATTTCACAAGTTTTTAAAACAGTTGTTTAAATCTATTTTAATTTCATTTAAGAAATTGGTACTAATGGGATAAAAAAAATTGAGTGGTATGAAAGTTTTTCTTTCTACAGTTTACTTGCATTAGAACTTTTCAATTGGAACTAATTTCATTAGTTCCAACATTAGTTGGAACTAATGAAATTAGTTCCAATTGAAAAGTTCCAACCAAACCTTCATAGCAGCAATGTTATTTTAGATTTTATTTTATTTTTTATGTTGGGCCTATATATGAGAGGTTGGCGCTGGTCAACCTATAGTACGTTAGTATGGGTAGTGGGTTGGGAAAGGAGAAACTTGTTTACATTTGATTTAAAAGCCTGTATGTTGTATTCCTTGGGAAATACGTCAGAGTGAAGACTGTTCCACAGTACTGCAAGTTGAAGTGAGCAGGGATGGAGGAGGAGGAAAAGAAACTTGTTCTCTGGGTTTCAGGATGTACTGTGAAAGGATGTTGGGCAGCAGCTGTGCATGTTCCAATGGGCTTAATATAAAGTGGGGGAATTATTGATGCTGTTTCAGATTAATGTTAACAGCTGTTCACATTATACAAATCACAAATCTGCCCACCTATCGAATACTGCTCTCACATTTGGAGTGGGGGCTCTTAAAAGTTCCCTCAAAATGCTTGACTCAATACAGAGGAGAGCAATTAGACTGATAAATGACCCATCTCATCAACTCACTCCCCTCACTTTCACATAGACATTTGGTCTCTGCAATTTGTAAATATTTCCATGGGAAATGTTCATCTGAAACAGCATCAATAATTCTCCCACTTTATATTAAGCCCATTGGAACACATACAGCTGCTGCCCAACATCCTTTCACAGTACATCCTGAAACCCACAGAACAAGTTTCTTTTCCTCCTCCTTCATCCCTGCTCACTTCAATTTGTGGTACTGTGGAACAGTCTTCCCCCTGACGTATTTTCCAAGGAATACAACAGAGGTGAAGTAGCATCTTGAGCAAAAGAGAGAACCTAGTTTTTTGGAAGCTGAGGATGCAATGGTTGTGATGTGTTTATGCCAGGAGAGCTTGATGTCAGGGTAATTCCAAGAAGAGAAATTTCATCTTGCCTGGGAATTTGAGTGTTATAAAAAAACAATGCTGGGGGAAAATGGTTCTTTTTTGTGAGAAATAAGACAGAACTGTGTTTTACTACCGTTGAAGTTGATGAGGTTATCTGAGCCCCTATTGGAGGATGGTTGGAGGTCAGAATTAAGGGTAGTGGTGATTGATGTTCTGTGGGTTGAAGTGAGTTGTGTAGATTAGGGTTTGTCAAATGAAAGGGAGGAGTGTAATGTGCTGTCATTTGCAAAACTTTGTATTGGGTTAGAGGTCAACTGAAGTAGGTCATTGATATATAGAAGAAAGAGGGTCGGTGAGAGAACTGAACCTTGTGGGACCCCAGCATTAGTTGGTGAGAGGATAGGGAGCCGTCTATCATCACACATAGTGTAGATTTATTAACAGTTGAGCTTCAAAAAAATTTGCTACACTGCATTGAATTTTCTGTCATATAATATTAACACTCATGCTTCAAAATTTTATCCAACACAAAATGTATTAGTTTTTACCTTGATCTAGCCATTTCAGTAGCTCTATCAGAGAGGGTCGTTGCCATGGTGACAATATGAATAGTCTTGTCACCATAGAGTCAAGATCCAGATCCACATGTTTGATTTGGCTTCTGAAGAGCATCTGATGTGAAAATGGTTTAATTATGAAGTCCCCCCCCCCCCCCACCCCCCCCCCCCCCCACCCCCCCCCCCCCCCACCCCCCCCCCCCCCCACCCCCCCCCCCCCCCACCCCCCCCCCCCCCCACCCCCCCCCCCCCCCACCCCCCCCCCCCCCCACCCCCCCCCCCCCCCACCCCCCCCCCCCCCCACCCCCCCCCCCCCCCACCCCCCCCCCCCCCCACCCCCCCCCCCCCCCACCCCCCCCCCCCCCCACCCCCCCCCCCCCCCACCCCCCCCCCCCCCCACCCCCCCCCCCCCCCACCCCCCCCCCCCCCCACCCCCCCCCCCCCCCACCCCCCCCCCCCCCCACCCCCCCCCCCCCCCACCCCCCCCCCCCCCCACCCCCCCCCCCCCCCACCCCCCCCCCCCCCCACCCCCCCCCCCCCCCACCCCCCCCCCCCCCCACCCCCCCCCCCCCCCACCCCCCCCCCCCCCCACCCCCCCCCCCCCCCACCCCCCCCCCCCCCCACCCCCCCCCCCCCCCACCCCATTCAATCTCAGTTCCTGTTTTAATTTTTGTTTCCATAGTAGATATTTAAATAAATTTCTAATAGTGATGAGTTTTGTAAAGAGTGAGGAAGATTTTAGCTATGCGATCAGAATGTTAGGATCAGGAGAATGGAAACAGTTAGATAAATGAAAAGAAGAAAACAGCAGTAATCCCATTTAGTACTATTTGCAGTTCCAAAGGACACAAGACTGAGATTGGCTAGGTGAAGGTTGTTGTTGTTATAATAAGAGTATCTCGATGAAGTCAAAAGACTCATCACAGGAGATCTCATTACCTCTTGTTACTCATTCACTGAAGCACTTGCAACCATCTCAGGCAACCCATTCCATCCATTGATCACCCCCCCCCCCCTCCAAGCAAAAAATCTAGTCCTAACACCCTTGGTAACCACACTCGTACACAATTTCCAAAAAAAAAGGATTCAGTGTGAATCTTGTAAGACCCCTTTAATGACTTAATATGCTTCTATCATGTCTTCTCTTTTCTACCTGAAAACAGAATCTATGGAATCATAGGGAGCATTCCATAGACCTGCCACAATCTTTGTCACTCACTTCTGGATCCTCTCCACCACTTCATTCCCATGCAATCCAAGTGTCCAGATCTTCTGCACACAGTCCAGATGTGGCCTTATATAGGGAAATAAAAACTTCTCTATCCTCTGCTTGTTAGTGTGTTTTTCACCAACTACATTATCTGATGTGCTGTTTTTTCTGCCTATGCAATATGCTCTCTGAACTCTGTCCACAATCATCTCAAGTCTGGCTTCATCAGTTTTCTGCAGTTAAGTTCCATTAATATAGTACATAGCTTGTGATCTCTTCTTCCCCAAGTGCATCACCTTACATGTGGCCACACTAAATTGGCAGCCATCTACCTTTGTTTATACTGCTATTTCTTCAGTCTATATTGCCTTTGTTTACACCACTCGTTCCAGTTTAGCATCATCAGCAAACTGAATAGTTCATGTAAAATCATTTCTTATATCATTCATGTACAAATTAAAAAAAAAAAAAAAAAACAGAGAACCAAGTATTGAGCCGTGTAGTACACCACTGGTTACTTGCCTTCTTCTGGACTCAACTCCTCCATAAAACCACTCTTTGATGTCTGTCCACCCTCTAATTCAAATTACTAGAATCATATCCATCCCCATTGGCTCCAATTTATGCAACAGATTTCTCTGTGGAATCCTGTCAAAATGCCTTTAGCAATATCACTGAATAGTCATTTTAGTTATTCAATGTCATTGTCACTTATATATTATAAAAAAGTAGACCAGTTATTAACGTGAGACCTATTCTTCATAAAACCAGATTGTTCCTTATAGAGTATCATGTTCCTATGTACCCAGTCCTGAATTTTGTCTTTCTCCAATACCATAACCACCATTCCTGAAATGCTGATTGACCTATAATTTGCTATTCTCTCTTGGAGCCCTCCTTAACGGTAGAACTATTTTTGCCCTCTTTCCACTCCATTGACACCTTCTCAATACTGAGGCTTAAATTAAACAGCTTGGTCAGAAGAGCTGATAATTCCCTTACACTTTCTTGTAATACATGGCCCAATATGTTGGTATTAGGTTCTGCAATATTTTAAGCACCTTCAATTCTTCAGCCTCTATTCTTTTATCAATCATTGTGATATCTGGCAATGTCACTGCTTACATGGACACCCCTGCAAAATGCTCACTCGGTAATTTAAGTTATGTAATATTGTCTGAAGTGTATATATATTGTTTTTGTTTGGTTTTGTAACTTCCCCATTTTATAAAGTCATCCTTCCATAGTCATTTCTCGTTTTACTTGCCACATTGCAAAAGAATTCATTAGGATTTCCTTTAGCCTCATCTTTGGCCTTCTTCTCTGTATCTTGTTTTTTTTCTTTGTCTGTGACTCCTTAATTATGCTGTTCATCCATCTAACTCCTACCTGATTTATAGATATGTTACCGCTAAAGCTCGAAAGCTGTTAATGTGCACATTACCTATCTAATCTGCAGATTAACTGATTTGCTCCGTTAACGTGCGGAATCAAGAGTTTTTCCGCATTTTACCTAGGTAATGTGCACATTAACAGCTTCCGTATCGTTAAAGTTCAAAAGTTTGTTTCTCTAATTTCCTTTCCGTACTCCTTCCCTCCTCTCTCTCCACTTTTAGTTTGGTTTCGCCAGTGTCATATGTTTTGCAAATTCATTTCCTTAATTGTAATAATATTTTAAACTGTTTGATTCTTTGTATTATAGTTTTTTAATTGATTGATGATTGATTCTATCAACTAATTTGTTGATTGTTTGATTGTATTAACTTGATTCTTTAGATATCGAAAAATAAATAACATTATGTCAATTTAAGCATACAAAAACGTTGCTGTTGTTCCAGCAAAGATCTTATTTTCACTTTAACGAGTGCCTAGTAGGTAATGTGCAGATTATCTAGGTAATTTGCAGATTACCTAGATAATTTGAGAAATGAAACAATTTTTGGCACTTTAACGGATCACTCTAGTTAATCTGCACAATACCTAGATAATCTGTAGAATAACTGATTTCTGCACTTTAGCAATAACAGATATACTGTAAAAATAATCATAATTTAAAATTCTGAATATTTTTGCGTATTGTTTATGTTAATATGTTTATTAGTTTTAGTTTCATAACATGCATTGTCGGCACTGGTGATGTGCCTGTTATTGAAATTATTTTGTCAAAATGAATTGTAAAGATGTTAAAAAAAAATTGATGTACTTACCGGATTTGAATAGTTATGTTACTTGAAACAAATTTATTGTAGTTTAAAATATTAAGTTTTGTGTTTTATGAAGACATTCTCTTGTTGCTAATGAAGACAACGTGTCAGCCATTACACCTAGTTTCTCGCTTGCGCTTTCATGGAGTGCGCATGCTCACTGAGAAGTTTGATGTGTGATTAACAGCTGACAGAAAGCGTTCGGTATCAGAGTAAAGTAACAGAAATAAACACGATAGCGTTCTGCAAAAAATTAGAACATAGGCCAGCAGATATTTAGATTCGGAGGAAATAGAGTTTTTTTATGTGACAGTCGGAGGAAAGTTGATAGTATATTCCGAAAAAGGAATGGTGGGACTATGAAGTTAAAGTGGATTAAGTATTGGTAAATAAGATAAAATATTGCTATAGATGTTTTAAAAGGAATATTCGAGGAAACTCTGATTGGAAAATTAGTAGTAGATTCCGAAAAGGGAATCGTAGAACTGTGATTTTTTTTTAAAGTGGAAGAGTTAAGACAATAAGCATTAGTGAATAAAAGAAGTTGCTATTTATGTTCTAAAGGAATGTTCGAGAAAACTCTGATTAGGAAATTTCATCTGTATCAAGGATGCCGGATCTAACAATTATTTCTACTAAAAAGAGACGGAATCAAATCAGGAAGAATTAATGTGTGCTACATAAGTGAATTAAAAAATGATCCTATGAAAATAAAGAATAAAGTCATTTTTTTGGAAAAGGGCCTTAACAGAGAAAGAAACTGGCTATGAACATTTTGTGATGGTGCAAACAAAGTGTTTAGTCTTGTCTTAAGTGTAAGTTTATTTTATAAAAGGCCTTGGATCCAATTAAATTTGTAGTTATGTAATATTGTTTGAAGTGTATATATATATTGTTTTTGTTTTATTAAATGTGTTTATTTTGTTCTTGAGTCAGTTATTTTTTGTATTCTGAAAGAAAGAGTTAAGATCATTGCGCCAATCGGAGTGAATCCTTGTGCAATAAATAAATATAATAAAAGCACTCGAAAATTAAAAATAATTGTTAGAAATAAAGAGATCAAATATTAAAAAAAAAAAAATTAAAAATCCTTTTCTTATTAATAATAGCGCAGTCGACTGACAAGATTGGTTATGACTTAACTTTATTTTAGAATCCAGAAAGTAAATCTTGATTCAAGTAAAATGGCTATAGGAGATAGCAATTCTAGTTGTGAAGTTTCTTCAGTTAAAGATGAGGAATTTTTTAAGTTAATTAATCCAACTTTAGTAATACCTTCATTCTCAGGAGATAGTAGTGAAAGCATTGAAACATCTTTTACATATGCAGAAAAATAAGAGATTTAGGAAAATGGTCAGATTTTCATTTATTGATTATACTACATAATAAATTGTTGGATAAAGGCAAAACATTCTTAAACACATCTCCTCTACTGAGAGACACTGACTGTTAGTCAACTTTTAAAAGCTTACTAATACCAGAATTTTCAAGTGTAAGAGAATTAGGACCTAACATTTGGAAAATTCATCAGTGCATTCAAGGTAGTAATGAATCTGTTTCAGAATATTATCATAGACTTTGGAGCATTGCTTATAAATTTAATGTTTCATCTGAAGAGAAATCCTCTTTAGAATGGTTGCTGTTTAATCAATTTAGGCATGGCATTAAAGATAATTTGAAAGAAACAGCACACAAGAAAAAGGTTAAAAATCTTGACCAGTGTTTTGAACTTGTTAGGGAAAAGGAAAAGAGACTTAGAGATATATTTCATTCTGGAAATAATTAACAGGTAAACTCTTTTCAGTATAATGAAACTCATTCTCCTAGCATTGGGCTACAGATAAAGTGAGAGAAGGAAAGTTTCAAAAATTAAAAGATGCTAAGATAAAGAAACAGTCTAAGGAAATTTCTGTGAATCTAACAGAAAATGTTCCAGAATCTGATTCCAAGGTACAATTACATGATTTGGGAAAATTAGAGGAGCTGAAAACATTTCTTAATGAAGAAATAGAAAGACAACAAAGACCAATAGTAAAAGGACAGGAACTTCTATTTAAGATGATATCTGATTTGACAATATCCAATAATATTACAGATAATCAATCTTTCTTTTGTAAATCTAATGGTATTGACAGGAATAAAACATCTCAAAGGAGATATGTTCCAAAATGCTTTAGATGCAATAAACCTGGTCATTTTGCTAAAGACTGTTATGTTAGGAATAAATCTTGTTTTCAACATAAGAAATCTGAGAATAAAGGAAAATCTGGAAATAATTATTATTCTAATATTATACTGGCAAGGACAGAAATGTCAAACTACTCATTAGACATGGGTAAAGCTAAAGACAGCTCCAACCCTAAGAGTTCGATGTATCATTAGCTCCTTATGCTAATGGAGATAATCCTTTGACAGTTCTACAAGGATTTATTGAACATGTGCCTTGTGAAATCTTGCTTGACACAGGTGCACATATTTCACTCATTTCTTAGTTTGTTTAACAAAATTAAATCTATAATTCTAAATGATATTTCAGTTTTAAGCTATCCAATTAAATTAAAGGGTATATTTGAATCAGAAATTTCTGCTGATAAGCAAATCAATGTTTTTATTTCAATTCCCTTGTTTTCCCATTGAAAGTTTGTCATCCATTAATAGTTCTTCCAGAATCATCTAATCCAAATGTACAAGTAATATTTGGAATTGATTTTCTGAAACGTCATGCTTTTGCATGCAATTTTGGTGATAATACAGTGTTCTTGTGTGGATTAGAATGCCATTTAGACAGGAAATCAGATGATAATGGAAAATTAGAGCAGTCTCCTGAAGTTTTTAAACACCCTGATGATAATGATCAAGTGTTCAATATTGAGACTCTGAAGAATACGGAATCCAGTTCACAAATTTGGGAAAAGGATAAGATTGTCCGAGCTCAGAAAGATGATCCTGTACTTAAAACTATTTATGAAGCAGTATTGAAGGGTGAAACTCAACTGGATACATTTTTAAACTTGGAAAACTTATATTTAGATAAAGATGGGTTACTCTTATCTAGACAAATGGAAGATGGAAGGTTGAAAGTGAAAATATTGGTACCAACTAAAATGATTCCTTGGATTATGTACACTTTGCATGATTCTGACTTGGCAGGACACCAAGGATTTTCTAGAACTTGTGAAAGAATAAAGGATCGTTACATCTGGAAAGGTATGAAGAGTGATATACTCATATATGTCAAAATCATGTCATAAGTGCCAAATAAGATCCCCTTTCAGAGGAAAAGCTCCATTACAACCATTTCCAACTAGACCTTTTCAGGCTGTAGCTATTGATGTAGTAGGTCCACTGCCAATTACTAAAAAAGGCAATAGGTGCATTCTAGTAGCCATAGACATGCTGCTAACTAGATTTCCTGAAGCAGTCTCAATGAAGGATCTAACTGCAAAGACTATTGCAAGAAAGTTCTTGAATATGATAATTCGTAGATATGGAACTCCTCAGACTTTACTTTCAGATCAAGGAGCAAATTTCACATCTGAACTGTTGTTACAGTTATGTAAATTATTAAATATTAGGAAGATTTTTACTACACCTTATTACTCACAGTATAATGGTATGTGTGAAAAGCTGAATAAAAATATAAAGCAAATACTTTCCAATCTAGCAAACACTAAAATGAATGATTGGGACACATCTTTTTCAAGCATTATTTGCATGTAAATCTGCTTTTCATTCTACTATCAAAGCAAAACCATCTTTTGCTTTCTTATGGCTTTGATCCAATCTTTTCTAATGAACTTTGTTTCAGTCATTCCTAATACAGGGTACAATGACATAAATGAGTATCTGGAAACAGTAATAGATAAATTTTTCACTACTTGTAGATTAGTAGGTGAAATAAATAAATTAAGTTCGCAGAAAACTAGGCAGTATATAAATCGTTTTAGAAAGTATAAGTCATTTGCACCAGGAGATTTAGTATTCTTAGATGATAAATCTAGTATAAAAAGAGTTGGAAAATTAGGAAGGAAAGCTTTAGGTCCACATAGAATTTTAGAGAAATTTTCTCCTGTGAATTTTAGGATTCATGATGTCAAAAATCTTAGTAAAATTATAAATGTACACTCTGATAGGTTAAAAAGGTACTTTTTAGGGAGTAGAAATTTAGTTATATTAGGAGACAATATGAATAGAATATTGAAAGATGAGAATTGTTTTCCTGATACAAATTGTGCATCTCATTCACAATCAAATAATAGGAAAGGGAATAGTTTTAAATCTCATATTTCAGATACATATCAAGGGAGAAAATGAAGAAATTTGGGTAAAACAAAACCTAATGCAGGAAATTTTAGAAATCCCAAGACACATAATTCAGATAATGTAAGAGTGATGATAATCAAACTGACTCTAACATTGATGAAATAGTAGCAGAATATCATAGGTTAGTTAATATAGAGTTAAATAAACCAGAAAAATGTGAAAATACCTCTAATTTAGTTAATAAGGGTAAAGCATCTCAGACACCTGTAGAATTTGATTCTGATAGTGATGATTGATTTAGAGTATAATTCAAATAGTTTAAAAGAAATATTTGAAAGGTATAGAAATGAAATTTGTAAGTATAATAAAGTGGAAGAAAAAAATGCTGAATTATCTCTAGCATCAGATGATTCTGAAACTAGTGATTCTGAGAGTGTAAATAATGATAAGCAGGAATCACGTTATTTTTTAAGATCTAGGAATAAACATTAAAAGTTTTCTTAGATATATGGTAAATATTTTAAAAATTTTTCAGAGAAAGATAAAACTGATGTAAAAATAATCATAATTTAAAATTCTGAATATTTTTACATATTGTTTATTAGTTTTAGTTTCATAACACTCATTGTTGGCACTTGCAATGTGCCCGTTATTGAAATTGTTTTGTCAAAATGAATTTTAAAGAAGTTAAAAAAAAAATTGATGTACTTACCAGATTTGAATAGTTGTGTTACTTTAAACAAATTTATTGTAGTTTAAAATATTAAGTTTTGTGTTTTATGAAGACATTCTCTTGTTGCTAATGGAGACAACGTGTCAGCCATTATACCTAGTTTCTTGCTTGCCACTTTCATGGAGTGCGCATGCTTGTCGAGAAGCTGACAGAGAGCGTTCAGTATCAGAGTAACAGAAATAAACAAGATAGCATTTGGCAAAAAATTAGAACACAGGCCATCAGATATTTAGATTCGGAGGAAATTGAGTTTTTTTATGTGACAGTTGGAGGAAAATTAATAGTATATTCCGAAAAAGGAATGGTGAGACTATGAAGTTAAAGTGGAATAAGTATTGGTAAATAAGAGAAAATATTGCTATATTCCTTTTAAAAGGAATATTCGAAGAAACGCTAATTGGAAAATTAGTAGTAGATTCCGAAAAGGGAATCATAGAACTGTGAGTTTTTTTTTAAAGTGGAAGAGTTAAGACTGTCAATAAGGGAGGAGGTATCCAACTGTGAAGGGATCAGACTCAGAAAACTTGCATCTTTCTCAAATGTCAGCCATGCATTCTGATTCTATGCTAATGTCACTTGCACAACTTCTACTCCATGCTTCCACCTCTTTCTTATGCAGATATATCATTGTAAGTTCACTCAGAAAACTGAAATAATTGGTTGCTAGAAAGAGCAATTCTCGCTGGACCTTCATTCACCAGTTCTGCTATTAAAGCTTTTGTATTCTAAAGAAATGTGGTTAGGCATTAAAAAATAAAATAAAAAAATAAATTAGCATACCACCCATTTTTCAACTCCTGCTTAGGCAAATCACCTGCCAGAATGTTTAGTGGCAGACTTTTTTTTTTTTTAAATATGGCTCTCATCTATGAAAGGTCATATGCCTATAGTACATTAGTATTATTGATGTGCCAAGAGATTTATTTTTGTAATTTTATTTATTTTTACACAACCCACATATCCAGCTCTAGAAACCAAACACAGACCTTTTCAAACTATTCCATGTTCCATGTGTTCTACCTCAGGCCTCCTGTTATCAGGACAGTGGTCTCGTGCTGGACACAAATATCCCACCTTGAAGACAATCACTAATGTCCATGCCCATCTTGGGATTCTAACAACAGCCTGTTGGTTGGAGAGCGGTTAGAATTTTTAGAATCCAGGGAGAGCCTGGATTCTTAAAGACTTCTGGTCCTGATGGTAAAAAAGAGTCTGCCATCAAATTCACCTATTATTCTCACCTCAGTGTTGTCTAAAAGTAATGGAGAAGGTCATCAAAGATCAACTTCTTTTCGACACCTAGAGAACTGTCAACTAACTAGTGATTACCAATAAGATTCTGCTCATCAAGATCCACAGCAGATCTACTTGCCTATGTCATTCATCTCTAAACACATGGAATGGGTTGGAAAAACTTGTGCTATTGCACTAAACATTTCCAAGGCATTTACTAGGGTATGGCATTGAGGACATCTCAGCAACATGCCATCTAATACCTTCCTACTTTTGTAATTGATTGCCTGTTTTCTTTCAGAATATTCATTGTGCATAATGACAGCAGGTCTTTCTCATCAAATTTTCTGACTAATGCAAGTGTTTCTCAGTCTCTGTTATTTCATCTATCATATACTATCCACAGTCTTGCTGATGACAGTACTCTCCACTGCATCCTGCTCATATGGAAAACCTTGCAGTGCTCAAATATTTCCAAGATCATCTACAATAAGTTATTGAGCATTGATTTCCACACCATCTTCCAATAGGGCAATAACTACTTCACATTCAGTGCTTCCAAAACAGTTTCTTTTCTTCATAAAAGAGACCTTTATTCTTCTCCCTTTACCTTTGATAATGCTGAGCCAGATCTTTCTCTTCTCAGGCTGACTTATTCTAGCCTTTTCTGGCATAAATGCATCACTTCTGTAGCATATTTGACCTTGAACAAAAAAATGAAGTTTTTTAAGGTGCTACTTTTCATCTGTCCATCTATTGCTCTGTACAATTTGCACATCCACATAATGTTGTAATACTGCTGGCACATTTGGAATAGTGCATCTAAAATTTTAGAGAATTTCAGAAGAGAGCAACTTACTGACTGATTCCTCTTTCTCATCTAATATTTCCATTGATGCTGATTCTTTATGTATATAATTCTAACCATTGATGCTATTCAGTAGAATTGGCATCTATCATGTTCCTACTGCTAAATCAAGAACAGGAGCAGCAGCTAACTAATATCCTTTTATAGTGGACTCCTATACATCTTTCTTTCCATATACCTCTATTCTATGAAACATCCTTCCCCATGAAGTAATCTCTAAAAGACTACAACCTCTAAAGAATATCAACAGATTACTTTTCTTTTGACCTCTACCTATGCACATCATTTAGGTTCCCTGTAGCCCACCTTATCTTGCGAGTGATATAAGCAAAAATTAATTCCTCTACACATTAGGTTGGAGATGAATTTCTCACCCTCTGTGAGACCATTGTCCTGCTTATTTGGAGGCATGAAATAGCTTGAATGAGTTCCCCGCTTGGTGTCTAGAGCAGGCTTTCTGGACTATATAAAAATAAATTAAAAATAAAAAAAAAAATTGATTAAAAAAAATCCTTCAGCCCACCTGCTGTACAAAATCTACTATAGATATGCATATAACCTTTCATGGGTTGGAGCAACATAAAAAAATCTTTCTCAAAACTCTCATATCTGTGTTCTCCAGTCTATTTCTAACCCAGTTCTCAGTTTCACAGATTAAAATTAGTTTGAACTGTAGTTTGCATTCAGGCAGTTTTTTGTATCTCATCTGATTTCTCTCCTATTTTATATAAATTTGTTCAGATGGCTCCACACCATATCAGCTTTGTTTATTCTGTTATCTTTTCATATTTAATTGCCATCTTCATTAAAAATGCTTCCAAAATGTTTTACTTCTTCTATAGGTTCTCCATTTAGAATTCAGTTGATATCTTCTCTGTTCCCGCTTATTTTCATGAGTTTTTGTCCTTTTATTATTGATATTCATAACAAATTTGTTACAGCAATTATTTAATATAGTCATAGCATCCTTGTCTTACACCTGATTTTACATCAGATTATCTTCCTGTACCTCTCAATTTTAACTGCTGATTTACAACTAAATCAGCTTTTGTAGTCTATTCAAGAAATATGTATACAAGAAATAGCAGTAAATTAGAACAAATTTCAGAATGGAAGGACACATATCAAGTGGAGTATGTCAGGGAAGTATCCTGGGAAATGACATAACTCATTTGATATAAAAATAAAGACACTATTATTTGCAAAATGATTTAATTGTATTAGCTACATCAGAAGATGATTTACAAAGATCAGCAAAATCATTAAATGAAATTTCAGGATGTAATATGAGAATAAAGTAATGACTTTCAAAGGAGAAAACCCAATAAACTAGTGAATAGATAATAAAATATTAGAACAAGTATACTTTCAAAGATCTAGGATGTGATTTATCATACAAAGATGAAAAGATAGACATTAAAATATCAAATTTTGTTGAAGTAATTAGGTTACAAAGAAGCCAAGTTACTTAACCCTTACAGGCCCATGCAAGGGAAGATGAGATAAATTTGTGGTATGTCCACTTGCATCACTTGAGAAGTTGTTAGTCTTTTAGTTAATGAATAGAATACTTAATTGTTATTTAGTGAATGAAATTGAATATATGATATCATTGACACAGTATCACAGGTATTGAACTGAAATTGCATGAGTGTGTTTAAGTAAATTAGCAATTAAATACCGCTTTGACAAATCTGTTTAGACATAATTTAATTGCTTTCAGTACATATGCAATTTTATTTTAAATGCCATGGCTCTTTATAAACTGACCATAATGATTTTAAGACTTTTGGGGGATTTTAGCATAAAAAATTGTCTCTATTGGTTCAAATACAATAGTTTGAATTATATGAAATGTTCATAGTTGTGAATGTAAAACTGCATTTCCTTTTGTTACTTAGCCATGTCCAAGTCCAGTTGAGATATTAGACCATAATCAAGGAATTGACAACAAAGGTAGTGGAATGCATCCTTCATTAATTCAGGGCTGTAATGGTCTCAGAAACTCCCCAAGGCAAAAGCATGGTAGGTTATGATAAATGTGATTAGATTTATTTATCAGGTAGTCCTTATTCAGATATGATGCACTCATACCCTTATTTAATATTCTATAATCCAACTTAATCCATGTTTAGTTTATTTAACTGTTTTTTTGCTGATATTTCACTAGTGTTAAAGCCATCATCTTCAGAACACACAAACTGTCAGTACATAAACAGAAACAATTAGTCAGTATAGGTAACAGTTTTTAAAATTGTGATGATGGACAACTTAAAGAGCTAAAGTCCTAATTCGTGCCATTTATTGTTGGATAAAGAGTTTCTTCTTCTTTCTCATCTGTCAGATGATGGGTTGAGTCCCTATGAACAAATCTTGCCACCTGGCTCAATCTCTGGCTATATGTCATCTCTCTGAAGCTTGATAACTGATTTTTTTTCAAAAACTGTAACCATCTTAATTGCTGGTTAAGAATTATAGCTATGATATCTTCTCTATAGTTTAATTCATGTTTGACTTGCTCATCTGTTTTGTGTTCTGACCAGTGAGTCTTATTTATTTTTCTTAAGCATTTCATTTTGAATGCTCTGATTTTCTGTATTTCTTTCTGATTGAAAGAAATACAGAAAATCCATATTTATTTTTTCCATGTTAATCCATATTAATTTATTCATAATTAGATGATCCTTTATTAGGTCTGTATTTTACTATTTGTGTTGTCAAATTTGAAAAATGACTGTCATGTGTAAATTGCTTTACTTGTTCAAGTATGTGATTTTCAAAGTTCATTAAAATTTTTTCCTCATCTCTTCCTATTTTCATTATTTTAGTTTTGCTCTCTTCATTTAAAATTTTTGTCTTTTCAATTGTACTCTAGATTCTGCAAGAATAACATCTGCATATTTAACATGATTGATATTCATGCCATTTATTTGTCGAACTGGTTCCTTTGGCTGTGGTTTTGCATATTTCTTTGAGCAGGGTACTTTATATACTCCAGGCACTGAGAGAGAAAGGGTTGATCTTTGGTAGAACAGAGGTGTGTTAAGTTTCCAGTGGAGCTTAAAAGCTGTGTAGAGGTTTTACTTTTTTTAAAGACCTGACAATTTTTTCCAATGTGCCACGGACATAGGGGTTGGCGATGGAATTTCTGAAACCTTCTGAAGGGATGGTCGATGAATAGGTGAGGAACTGATTATTATTATTTTTTTAAATTCTCTAATTACTGTAGCCATTGAATAGGAAGGTGTTGTTGTATATGGTTGAGTTCAGTTAAAAGAGCTTCCACTGGAATCACTGTTATATGCTCTATTGGTTAGCTTTAATGATTCCATATTGTTGAAGGGTGGTTGTGGGAAAGTTTGTGAATGTATCTGTCTGCGTGAGTGAGTTTTCTATATACAGCGTAGGAGAGGTTACCATTTGGAAGATGTGTTACTAAAGTGTCTAGGAAGGGTAAACTAATGTTATTTTCTTTTATCATCGTAAACTGGATTTGTGGATGTAGACATTGAGGTGACTGAGGAAGGAGTATGTCTGGGCCATTAGGCCAAATAGAGAGGGGCTGAGTCTATGCTCATTTTTCAAAATTTTTCATGTAAAAATTGGTGGGGGTGGAGACCCTTGGCACTTCCCTCTGTTTGCAAATTTTGTTTTTCCAGAAAAATAACCTGAATTAATGGCAAAGGAAAAGGGATCTAAGATCTCAGAAGCAAAAACGTTTTTTTAGAGTGTTAAGGTGTCATTTAAGGGAATATTGGTAAACAGTGATGTCAAAGCTTACCAATATATCTGTATTATTTAAAGTTAAATTTTCAAGGTTTTTTTATACAGGATGTGGCAAGTCCAGTGAGGGAGGGGTAAGAGTTTGCCAGCTGTTTTGACAATTTGTAGTATGGAGCATCTGTGTCATCTACTGTAGTAGGTCTTGGTGTGTGTGTGGGGGGGGAATTAGTTTTGTGGATTTTAGGTAAACAATATATCTGGACGGAGTGAGAACCGAAGGGTTTGAGTTTTTTTATCTTTTATCTTACTTTTTTATTTTAACTAAATACCTCTAGCCCTCGATTACTTTACTAGCATTGGAGGGAAGGAATTTAAAATAAAAAAAAAAAAAAAGGTAAGTGCCAGTCTACAGATAATATAATAGATGTATATTATGTGAAGTAAGGCATGGTTCATCATCAAGTACCTTGCATTCTCCATTCCTGTACTCGCTAAACTGAGCCCTTGAGCCTAAAGAGACAGATTAACAAGTGTTAATTTGATCTTAAAATGAGTGTCTCACAGATTTTTAGTAAACTGATGCAGCCATACTTGTTGAGGTTTGGGGAATGTTTTAAAGTTGTTGCTGATTCTAAAAGCAGTCTCTCTGACTTGTAATGATGTAGCAGTTTTGTTTTCTTCCATCTGATCCTATGTGAAGGACTATCCAAGGCATGGTCTGCTAGTCCCAATTTGCCATAAAGATGGTGGCAAATGTATTTTTATGTTCTCAAAGATGGATGTCAGCAGATCTTCCTGTCTATAGTAAGCCAAGTCTCAACTACAGGGCATTTCATATACTCCTGGATGTGATAAAGGAGGACAGTTTGATTTTAGGTGAATGGATGTGGGTTGCTAATTTGATATATAGTTTAAATGGGGTGAAGAGCTAATATTTATTAAGCATTCTGGTTATCTTTTTAGATGTCACTGAATGTATGGGATAGTAACAGTTTTGCTTTAGTCCATTGTATCAGCTAAGGGAGAGGATTTGAAGTAGTGCAGCACTTGGGGATTATAGCCATTGGCTAAAAAGTGACAAAGGTAGGCAAGTTCAATGGTAATAGCATTATCATTAGAACAGATAGCTCTGGCTCTGTGAGATAGTGTGTTTAGGATATATATCAATACCATATTGATATCTGTTTATTTTGTTTATTAAAATAAAATAAAAATGAGCCAGATGATGGTGTGAGTCTTGAGACGATTGAATAAATAGAAAAGATGAACCACTTGGAAGGCATGTGGCTAGTGTATCTAGAAAGGGCACAGAGCTAATAGAAATGTATTTAAGCACACTAAAAATGTAAAAAAAAAAAAAAAAAAAAAAAAAAAAAATGCACTAAACTATGTATGTATGTGTGTTTACATTTATAATATGAAAATGATTAAAACTTTTTTTGAGACCTAGGATTATAATAGACAAGTCACACTAAAAATGTACTTAATGTGTTTGGATCATGTAGCCAAATAGCAAACACATCATCAGCATTTCACAGCCAGACCACTGGCTGTGAAATGCTGGTTTAAGAGTAGTTCTGTTTGAGTGCTTGATTCTGTGTTTTATGTAGAAATTGGCCAAAGGGGGGAGATGGGGAGCCCATGGCTATCCCATCTAGTTGGTTGTATATTTTCCCTTTCTGTGTGAAATAGCCAGCATGTACTGTAAATTTGAATAATTAAAATATATCTGAGAAGTGTAACTTTAACAAATCAAGAGTCTCAGTTAATGGTACATTAGTGAATAGTGAAGTAAAGCAATATCAGAACTAATAATTGCGTCTGAATTTTTAAAATTATGGTTTGTAATATATTTTTAGGTGAACAGAATTTTTTTTACAAATGAGTAAAAATTGCTTATGAGGAATGCTAGCAATTTAGCCAAATGTTTAGCAAGTTTATATGTAAGAATTCTTATACTATCAATAATTGGGCATAGGGATGTATCTTTTGAATTTTTGGTGCTCTGTATATTCTTGGGTGGCTTTACTTGAAAAAACTTGAGTTTGAAGGAACTTCCTAGCCTAAAGAGACTTGACAGTTTCTTTAGGTTAGGAAGTGATTTTCTTCAGTAATTTAATGACTTTATTCTTATGTGTGTATAGAGCACAATAAATTCACAAACAAGATACA
Organism: Typopeltis vanoorti; assembly: GCF_054136105.1. Classification (NCBI taxonomy): domain Eukaryota; kingdom Metazoa; phylum Arthropoda; class Arachnida; order Uropygi; family Thelyphonidae; genus Typopeltis; species Typopeltis vanoorti. The sequence goes on from NC_143569.1 coordinate 67,024,454, forward strand.
CTCCTGCAACCAATTGTTGATAGTATATAAGCATTCTTACAAACTTACTAGACCGCGCGGTTAGCCTAGTGGCTTTGCGCTTCGCAACCATATGCCTGGGGAAGGAGTGTCCCAGGTTCGATTCCCGTTGTAGACGTGAGGAATTTGAGGATCTTCCTCAGGCATAGCCAAGTTAGCTGGTCTTGGGCGCGGTCAGTAGGGTTTTTTTTCTGCCAGTTTATCTGGCGTTTTTCACCCCGCAAACCGGCCCCGTGAACATACGCCTCTACAGTCAAAAAAAATACCCCCCCCCCCCCCCCCCAGTGGCAGGCCAGGCGACAGGTCGGTTGGGAGTAGTACTAATAAGAAGTCGCATCTAAGTAACACGTGGACCCTGCATAGGAAGCGGGAATAACGTGTAGAAGAAGACAAACTTACTAAACATTTGGCTAAATTACTAGACTCCCCCCTCACAGGTAATTTTTCCTAATTTGTAAAAAAAAAAAAAAAAAATCACCTAAAAATATATATATATTAAAAACCATAATGTTAAAAGTTCAGACATATGATTAGTTTTGATATTACTTTACTGTTCACTAATGTACCATTAACTGATACTCTTGATTTGTCAGGCACACTCACTACCTGCCAGGCATATTTGAATTATTCAGATTTACAGTACATGCTGGTTATTTCACATGGAAAGGGAAAATATACAAACAGCTAGATAGGGCAATCATGGGGTCCCCAACCCTCCTTTTGCCCAATTTCTACATAGAACTAAACATTTGAACATAGCCACTATCAAACCAGTGGGTCTGGCTGCAAATTGTTGATGTGTTTTCTGTTTGGCTACCCGGTCCAAACATATTAGGCATATTTTTAGTACACTTAAATAGACAACACCCTAAAATCCACTTCACAATGGAAAAAGGAAATCTAATAGCTATCTGCCCTTCTTAGATACACTAGTCACATGCCTTCCAAATGGTTCATTATCTTTTTTTTTTTTATTTATAAAAAACCTACATACTCACACCATCATCTGGTTCATCAATGTGGTATCCTAAACACACTATCTTACAGTCAGAGCTGTGTGGATAATGATGCTAACATTAAATTTGCTTACCTTTGTCACAGTTTTTAGTCAATGGCTATAATCCCCCCCCCCCCCAAAAAAAAATAGAAAAAGACTGATTGCTGCACTACCTCAAATCTCCTCCCCTCCCAAATATGCTAGACTACAACAAAACTACTGCTATCCCATAAATTAAAGATGCCAAGAAATTATAGTCTTGGTTTGTCACTTGATGACTTAGGCTACTTGTATATAAAGGTTAATGACTACAAATAAATTGCCTTAGTATCCCATTAATGCAATGTACACACACACACCCTTACAGACATGTATAATTCTATGCATTATGGAAGGGTCACCACCCAGACTGGTTTCGACCTTTATTGAGGTCTCATCAGTGGGAGCCACACCCAGTAGTCAATGTTTCGACTTCTTGTATATGGGTAATATAACTCTCAATAAAAATTTAATGGAGTGAAATAGCACTAGGAAAAGATTAAAAATAGTATTTAATGCTTCCAATATTTCATCTCAGTTACAGAGACATTGCTAGGGAGTAAAAAAAATGAGACTTGTAACACACACAAGGCAGTACAAAACTAACTGAAACATATGGATGAAAGACTACAGTCCTACCTAGGTGGGACACCCTCAATGGACACCTGTTGGTGGCCTAGGATGTAAAATGTAAACTGGGATCTGGAAGTATTAGTGTTTCTGATCTTCCTGTCTGTCCATAGTAAGCCAACTTGCAGGAACTCATAATCAAATTCCTGACATATTTTTTCAGGGGATGTAAAGGAACTTATAATTCCACATGAAAAGTTGCATCATTACTGACTTCCTAACAACAATTTTCTTCCAGATTAGCCTGTTATCTGTCAATATTCCAATATTATCAGCTCTTACATATCTGTCTTCTAAAGCACTTTTTACTGTATCAATCCACCTACATCTCAGTCTTTCTTTGTTGTCCTTTTCCTGCCATCCTGGCAAAGAACAATTGTTTGGCTAATCTTTCCTCTCCTATTATGTTTAAGTGCCCATTATTTTCTAGGAACTTTCAATATGCTTCTTTTCCTTGACTGCTTCTTTAACTTCTTGAATCCACCATGGAGTTCTGATTTTTCTATCTTTGCAGATTACCTCACCACATGCCTCTTTGGCTGAATCAAAGTTCTTTAGGGTTTGCCACTGAATTTCCAAGGTTTGGTTCTTGTTCTCAAACTCTTTCAGTTTTTTTTTTAATAATGTCTGTGTATTTCAGTCTATGGTTTCCATCTAATAGCTGTTCAACTTTGATTTCTTTCAAATCTTGTTATACACCCTACTTTTCAATATGAAGTTCGATTTTATTCTGCTCAATACTAAATGGTGATCACTTCCTATTCCAAATCCTTTGTATACTTATGTGCCCTGAACCATTGAGAAAACATCACTATTGACTGAATAACATAGTCAGTGAGACTTATCTTATTCTTTACATCTTCTCTCCATGTGAATTTGTGCAGATTTTTATGTCGGAGCATGTTAGTATAATTAGTCCATGTCTTGAACAGAAATCTAGCAAGTACTTACCATTTTTATTAACGTTCTTATATAGTTAAACCTGTAGAGGGGATGGGCAACCCCTCACCCACGGGCAAAATTTCGCCTGCGAGTCTATTTCAATTCGCTCCTTTGCTGATGTACTCTTATGTACATGTAAATAAAATTTTATAATAATTTAAATGTATTATAATTAAATTTATTTAAATGTAAATAACTAAATATACAAAATCAAAAATAACTATATTACATAAAATATGATTGTCATACGTCTGGCAACCATCAAATCGAGACCAGCCATTAAAATAAAAAGAAATCGGGAGCATTTCTCGCGGGCAAAGTTCAGACTTTCTCTGACTGGTTGCTTCCCAATTACCGCCATGACATTTTCCTGCATGTCAAAACATATTGCCTTTTGACTTTGTTTTTCTCATGCAGTACTGAGAGTGCCTTGTAATTAACCAGTTGACAACTTTATTCAATTTATTTTTTTAAATGACACGTTGTAGTGAAAAGCATAAAAGAAGTGGTGAATGTGCTCTGTTTTGTGAAAAATGGACAGAACTATACTTCTTTATTGAAATTAATGACAGGTGCATTTGTCTTGTTTGTAACAAACATGTTGCTGTTTACAAAAAAATATAATCTTGAACGACATTATTTGAGTAAGCATAAAAATATGAAAATTTAAAAGAATCAGAACGTTTAGACAAGATAGCGAGTTTGAAAGAAAATATAATCAAAAGCCAATCTCTTTTTAAAAAGCTTATTCAGGAAAGACCATCTGTAACTCAAGCTAGTTATGTGTTGTGTGAGCAAATTGCTAAAAAAACTTAAAACCCATAATGAAGGCAAGTTTGTGAAAGATTGCATCCTTACTGTCTTCGAGATTTTATGTCCAGAAAAACAGAGTTTGTTTAAAAATATTAACCTATCAAGAAGAACTGTTTCTGACCATATTAAAGATATCGCTGATGACATCCAAACTTCTTTGAAAGTAGATTCAGCAGTATTTGTGTTTTACTCATTAGATGAGATTCCTGATCTGATTTTAATCATCGATGAGACTACTGATCTGTCAAATACTGCAAAAATGGCTATATTTATACGGGGAATAACTACAGATTTCAATATATGAGAAGAATTTCTTACTTTAAAATCAATGAACCGGACAACTAAAGATGAAGATTTATTTGAAATGGTCAATTCAGCATTAAAGGATTTAGATTTACCGTTTGAAAAACTGAGTGGTCTCGCTACAGATGGTGCTCCATCCATGGTACGTCGTCAAAAAGGGCTCGTGGCTCTGATGAGGAATGAATTTAAGAAACGTCAATTGAACCCAAATACTTTAATTGTGCATCACTGCTTCATTCATATGGAAAAACTATGTGAAAAGTCACTCAAGATGAACAGTGTCATGAATGTAGTAACAAAGGCCATTTATTTGATAAAAAGTAAAGGGCTGAACAACAGGGAATTCAAAGAATTTTTTCAAGATCTTGAAGCTGAATATGAGGACTTGTTGTACCATTGTGAAGTTAGGTGGCTAATTAGACCACAAATGACCAAGCAATTTTATGAACTGAAAAACGAAGTGAAAATTTTCTTGGACGTTAAAGGTGTCCCCATTAAAGAATTGGAGGATGAAAAGTTTCAAAGTAATTTAGCATTTTTAGTAGACATAACTAGTCATTCAAATAATCTAAATTTGAAATTACAAGGCCCCAATGACCTCTTTGCCCACTCATATCAAGAGCTTTGAATCAATGCTTCAATTATTTCTTACCCAACTGAAAAAAAAACCGCTTTACTCATTTTCCAAAATTAAGAGAACACAATCCAAACTCAACAAGTGAGTATATTGATGAGTGTCAAAGTGTTTTGAATCAATTTCAAAGGAGATTTGAAGATATAAAAAATCAAAAAATTGAGTTACAAATATTTTAAACAGCTTTTGATATATGCCCTGAGGAAGCTCCCGATTCCTTGCAATTAGAGCTGATTAATTGCAGTGTGATAACACTTTGAGATCAAAATATAGTAATCTGCCTATATTGGACTTTTACAAATCTATTGATTCTGAGAAATTCCATTCTTTAAAAATAGCTTCTCAGTTTTCTACTACTTATCAATGCGAGCAATTTTTTTCAAAATTAACTCTGGCAAAAAATTGCCTTCGTATAAGACTCGCTGACGAAAATCTCGTCAATGAACTACAAGTAGCCGTCTCATCAAGGGCGGCTAATATTTCTAAGCTTTCACAAAAAAAGCAGTTTCAACCTTCTCACTAAAAAGTTTAAGATTAAAGGTAAGCTTCATTAACATTGATGAAATATTTATTATGCTATTATTGCTTTAATAAAGTTCTCAGTTAAAGTAAAATAAATATCATTTTGTAAATAAATGAAATATAGCCTTTGCTTGATTTTTATGTCTACACGATTGTAATTAAAAGATACCATATCAGATGAGAATGTTGCACATTTACTTATTGAGATATATACTGCACACTACATACACTATATATGAGTTAAAATTTGCCAGTTGCCCATGGAGGTTTTTATATTAGCAATTTTTGCCCTTGATACTAAAAAGGTTCCCCACCCCTGCTGTAGAGTATCCATAACTATAGAATAACATGTATGCCACAATAAATAACATTTTTATTATGTAAATATTTCTTTTGTCATATCTCATAAGACAAAATATTTACATAGTAAAAGTTATTTACTGTGGCATATGTGTTATTCTATAATAATTAGCTTGGCTCTTCTGCAGATTTTCCCAAAACATTCTGATGTCTTATAATAATTTCCTGTTCTGCTCTTTAGATCTCCAACAAGGACTAACTTTTCCATTTTTGCTATGTCATCTGCCTTCTCTAATGACTCGAAAAATTTTGCCACTTCTTCCTTATTAGAACCATAAGCACAAATAAGTCTCATTATCCAGTTTCTGATTCTGTAGCCTGCATCACTCTACATGATATTGCTGCCATTCAGGAAGATTATCCTCGTATAATAGCATAAATATTAGAGCTACTCCTTTTTCCCTGATTGTTATTTCCTGAATATAACATCTTGTATTTGTTGCTTAAAAAGATCTTGCCTGTTTTGGGCTTCTTTGTTTCAGTAACACCTATTATGTTGATCTGGTACTTATTCAATTCTTCTTCTAGTTCCATTGATTCTTCTTATGTTGATGGTGCCAATCTTGATCTCTGCTAATGTTGAGTTGGAGTTTGGGTTTGTTCTAGTATTTGACATTTCGCTATTCGCTCTGGTTACCTGACGAAAACAACAGGGGCCTTGTTTAACTGGGAAATGTCCCAGCTGACATGAAATTTCATCATGTTGTACCATCATTTTGAGTTATGGTTTAAGCTAATAAGAATAGATTTGGTTGGCTACATCCAAATTTACTGCCAAACCTCATTTGTTCAGTATCCACATAGATACCCAGCAAGATGCAGCACGAGGTGGTAAGGATTAGACATCAAGTGAGAAGTCCTGTTAATTTTGCCACTTTCCTCCGAAAGGCTATCTGGGGGTCTTCTCCCTCCAACCTTGACCCTTTAACCCCCCCCCCCCCCATGCAGGAACTAGAAATTCTGTATATGCAGAACTGAGAGTGCTGGTAGTTTTGTCTTCCTGTCTCCTAAGCTTGTCATTTTAACCAGCTTTGTATTTACACAAAGTGTTACAAAATTTTATGGCTTCATATGGCTAGCCACACCCCATATGGTCACTTTTGGGACCTCCCGCTGCCCTTTACTTACTGCCTGAGATAGTTGTCTCTCAAGAACTCAAGAAATTCACTTTCTTTATTTTCATATATTATCTCTTCATTCCAATCTATACTGCATAATTAAAATTGCCCATAATGTTCACCTTTTCCTTGTTCACTAAGAGATATTTCCAACTAAATATCTCTCTTCCTATCACATTGTACCCTTCGATTTCTATTCCCGTTAGGATAACATCTTCATTTAACCATGTTTCATTTTTTCCAATGATTTTAAGGCAAATAAACTCAATTATTTGAATAAAGCCAGATTGCTCCCTTGAAGCTATGATCATCAAGCAAAAATTGTCATACTTCGGACATATTATGCGGGCAAATGACAGTCTGGAGTATGGTGATGCTTTTTAAAGTTGATGGAAGCAGGAGAAGAGGAAGACCAAGAATTAGATGGGTGGATGGAGTTAAAGAAGCAATTAGAGTGCACTTGGAGGTTCTGAAAGACATGGTCAAAGACAGATCCGTATGTTCATGGAGTTGCCAGGAGTCGGAAACGACTCGATGGATCATAACACACAAACTCGATCACTGAAACAATTTCATCTCCCTTATTTCTGATACTTGGGCATATGTAAATAAAAACAGCAATACTAAACACCTTGTGAAAACAAGATGTTTGGTATGCTAGACTGTGATTAAGTATATGTCAAGCAATCCAATAATAGAATGAGTCAGAGAATGAATGATTTTAATATTTTTGGATAAGAAAATCTCTGAAGTGTAGATTTATTTTAGAAGCCCTTAGATCCAGTTATTTTTGTAGTTATGTAATTTCATTTAAAGTGTATATATCGTTTTAGTTTCATTAAATGTATATGCTTTTTTTATTTGGTTTAGAGTCGATAATTTTTTGGATTCCGGAAGTTAAGTCATTGCAACAATCAGAATTGAACCCTTGTGTGATTAATAAACACTAGGTGTATAAAAACAATCTTTACAGAGAAATTAAATGATAAATCATTATAATAACATTATTTAACAAAGCTTATATGTTTCCTCTGGGTCTCCAGAGGAAGACCAAGATATAGGTGGATTGATACTGTACAAAGTGCCTTAGACGATAGAAATATAAGATCTGATAATGTTGGAGTCTTGACAAGTAACAGACTGATTTGGAGGAAAATTGTAGATAGGAAGTTAGTAATGATGTAAATTTTTCATGTAGTACTATCATATCCTGTACACCCTTTAAGGGTACATGGCAGGAATTTGATGATGATGATATTATGTTTCTTAAAGCTGTATTGCTAGCTACATTATCATCCTACAAAATACTTCTGTATAGTAAAAAAAAATTAATACAAATAGATAGTTTGCACCTAATACAAATAGAAGCCATGAAACTAATGCAGATACTGGTTGTTGGGAGATACATGTATGAAGGAGACATTTGCAAACACTCTTGTAAATTTTTATATAAAGTATTGCAATGTATTTTTATTCTTTATCTTTATTTCAATTTTGTATCTTTTGAACTTGCTTTTGATATATACTTCAATATTTTATCTCTTTCGCTTATTTAATTTACTTAACTTAACTTAATCTACTTAATAGTCATGACACCGTTGTTCTTAATCCATTACTTGACTTAGTCTACTACAGTTAATCCTTTCTTTCAATTAGACCCTCCACTTTTCTCAATGTTGTAACTATGCATAATCACGTGCATGAAATTCTATAACTTAAGAATTGCCTCTGGTTCGAGTCGATTCCTTTGTCTAAACAGCAAGCGTTTTTCTATATTGATTTCTGAAAAAAAAAAAATTTTTTTTTTTTTTTCGACTACACCATCAGAATTCACAGATGAGACTTAAATATCCTTCCATTAGAAAAAAACACTCAACAAAGCATGTTAATATCTCTCACACTTATCACTATGTCAGCAATGCAATACTCTATTCTTCAGTTGTGGCTACTTATCTCCCTAGGTCACACAGGTTCGGTCTTTTATGAGAAGTGCATTGGTATATAGGAATCAGGCAAGTTATTTGACAAGCAAAACAATTTATTCGTGCTAATTAAAGTACAATAAAGTTAACACTAAGCATGCAATCCTTTTCCCGGCTCTATGCTTCTCAGCAATATAAGCTTAGACCTTAAATTATCCAATTTAGTTCAGCAATCCTCCTTTAAGTAAACAGGCTAAGGTAATATTTATGCTTACGCTTAAGTCATACAACATAACAGACCTACACATACTATACCACAGGCAAGCTTAGACAATAAATAACATTATGCACATTAATTTTCACTTTGTAACAGTGCTATCTTATCTCATGCAACTAAGCAAGTTATTTCTCAATGGTTAGCTAATTGCCTTCAGTCCTGAAGTAATGCTAACAAAAAAAAAAAAAAAAAAAAAGACCTACACATACTATACCACAGGCAAGCTTAGACAATAAATAACATTATGCACATTAATTTTCACTTTGTAACAGTGCTATCTTATCTCACGCAACTAAGCAAGTTATTTCTCAATGGTTAGCTAATTGCCTTCAGTCCTGAAGTAATGCTAACAACAAAAAAAAAAAAAAAAAAAAAAAAAAAAAACTAGAGCAATCTCTGCCACAATTTCTGCCTCTAGTTAAATCATATAATGGATCTTACTTGGTATTTAGTCATCTAGTCCACATCAGTAGATCCTCAAGATCATTATTACTTTCTTTCTTTTGATATTGCACACATGCATGGGCACCTTTTTCCGATATCGACGAAGGCATTTCCACAGGTAGAGATCATCAGGAACCTTCGCAGCTGGAAATCCGGAACTCACTTTCTTCATTGCTTAAACGGCCAATCTAGTATCTTCGGGTGTCTGCTGGCTGGAACGGGATTCCTCGACCTAGAATCGGCAGGACATACTCGAACCAGAACATAAGCTAGGCAAAAACGAACTTATCTAGCGACGATCATCGAAATGACCTCTCCTCCCAAGTGGTCTTCTAGCTAACTACGACTGATCTTCTCCAAATTGAACCCTCTTCATGACGACTGACCTTCTCCGAAAAAAACAGACTTCTGAGTGTGTTCCTGACTCTCTCGATGTCTCCCCTTTTATGCTGCTCAATCGACCTTGTATTCTGCTACTATTTCATTCCCCTTGGTATTCATAGAGGTCCCCCCCCCCACCTTTTAGGTTGCTGCGTAAAGGCGGGAAATCCTGTACATTCTTGACCTTCGTGTGTGCGCGATGGCCTTAGGTCTTATTCTTAATCCTGGTCTGGGATATTTCTTTGTCTTAACAATCTATTGTTACAATTCATTCAAACTTTTTTTTTTTTTTTTTTGTTGTTGTTGTTGTTGTACAGCAAATCAATAGTTAAATATTAACCAAAATCACAAATATGTTAAATTAATTTCAATTCCTAAGTAAAATCGGTATAGAAAGAATCTATTCTAAGATTTCTGTCTATAAAGATTTTACATTGTGTTCATTTTGAACTGATATGGCACTTAGAATAGTTTAATGACTTTGAACAGGGAGAGTTGTAGGAATGTCTTAATTAACTGCTAGGGTATAACTCTGTTTTCGGATATTCTATATTTTCCTAGCATGAGTGTATGGAACATGATACAAAAATTAAAATTTAATTGAGAATCTTGTCCCAGAAAACCACAAATATTTACAGAAACAATCTGTTTGAAGCATATACCTATTAGGCATTCTAATCACACGCACACACACACATGCACAGCTTGCATGAATATGTGAGTTAACAGCATGAAGGGAGTTGAATTTCCTTGGGTGAACTTCTGTCCACAGATCTCTGATAATGAGAATTGATGTTCAGTGATGGTTGCAGTGGTAGGTAAACCACAAAAACCAGGCCAGAAATGGGTGTACTCTTAAATATTGAATCTTGTTTCAGCAGTCTATTTTTTCATCAAGTGGAAGAATGTGGATCTGGCATATTCCACAAGCAGGACTATATATCCATGTTATTGTGGAAGCATAACAGTGAAATGTTCTAGTGGTATAGAATTGATCTTCTTGTTTTATCTTTACTGCCATGATTGGAGAAGTGTATACTTCATGTTTTAGTGACCTGAATTCCATATCTTAGGTTAAGGGCCCATACCTGTTCCATCAAGACAATTCCACCTGTCACACAGCAAAGCTCACTATGCCTGGGTTTGAGTATAATTACATACTTCTAATGGGCCAGCCATCAGAACCTTGATCTAAACTCACCTTCATGCTTGTGAGATAAGCAGGAAAAAAAAAAAAGTGCAGAAGTACTTGTCTCTAGAAGCAAACCATCCCACGATGAGTGGAGGCTAACTTTCAGTAAAACTTGTCAGAAGTGTATAGTTTATCAATCTGAAAGCCACAATACAGGCCAAAGATCATAATCTTCATCTACATCATATTAAAAAGGCAATACTTCAATATTTATTTATTTATTTATTTATTATTTTATGAAAACGATATAAACGTAAAAATTGCAAAATATTTAAAAATAACAGGTGTAATTAAACTCTATATTTAAACCAAACTTAGTTCAAAAACAAACCAGGCTAAAAGTATACAATACATTAGCCCTACCAGTCTTAATGTATGGAAGCGAAATCTGGACAATAAAACAAAGACAAACAACAGCAGAAATGAAGTTTATGAGAAAAACTGCAAAGTATACCCTATTTGATCACAAAAGAAACGAAGATATTATGAAAGAATTAAACCAAGAACCAGTAATAGAAAAAATTAAAATATATAAACATAAATGGATGGAACACGTTCAAAGAATGAAAACAGAACCAAAACAAGCCTTAAAGTACAAGCCATTAGGAAAAAGAAAACCAGGACGTCCTCTTAAACGATTCAGCGATGACTTCTAAGGCCGGAACAGGCCATGCTAGGGGCCTAAATCCTTGATACGCATGATGATGGTTTTTTTTGTGTGTGTGTGTGGGGGGATGTTCCAATATTTTTGGGAATATATTGTATATCAAGAGCTCATGGCTATCATGGTTTTCATAGCTGATGAGACAAGGGATTAACTCATTATACAGACCAAGAGTTATGCACATCATAGATTATAAATTGATCTAGTGGTAAAACTACATTGATTTGTTATTGATTCCATAGTAAATGACTTTATTATGGAATTTGCTGAGGAATTTTTTTTTTTTTTTTTTTTTAAATTATAATAATCTGTCAGTAAATAATTTTGTATACAGTAATTCACATGAGATGTGGCTAGAAATTTCTAGTTCATATTACAGACATATAAAGAACACAGTCAAGCTGTTGGAAAAGACATGCAAAATTACCATGTCCATGTATGATTTTCATTTGAATGGTTGTTACCAATCAAAATATGCACGTGTTCTTTCAAACAGGTCATGAACACTTTTGGTATGATTTTTCTGAAAGATGTTATGAATGCCAGTTATCTTGTTCTTTTAAAGTTTTCACTGATTCTCTAAAACTTACTTAGGTATATGGAAGGTCCTACTCATGTACAGCAAACAGAGTGCTAAGTGTTCTCTGTCATTTTCATGATCAAATTCTGGATCAATTTTTCTACATGTTTTCTGTATGTCTTGTCTTGGTCTTAAATATAATTCTGAGATAAAAAAAAAACAAAAAAACTATTAGTATCACACTTCTTCTCTGTTAGTTTTGCGTACCTTTTTTGTACACTTTTTTCAGGAGATTTTTTTAGATGTTAAATGACTGACAAGTTGCCTTTATTGTATCACAGTTAAAACAGGAATCTAATCAGTGATTGATAAAAAGGTTTTAAAAATGACTGTGAATGGCATACATACTTAACTAGAACTATTGTTTCAAAACAATGTGCATCACATCTCTCTCTGTCTGAGAGAAAGAGATTTTGAATGATGACCAGAATTGGTGTAAGATTTGTCTTACACCAATTGGTGAAATCATTTGTGAAATCATGGTGAAATCATTGTCTTGATTTTTATTACATTAAATAGGTCTGAATAGCATATCCAAAAGCCGCCTTGAATTTTCTAACAAACTGGTTGTGGTTCATATATGGTATTTCTGTTTTCCACCAAACTATAGGAAGACCATCAGCTATATAATATGCTAATCCAGATTTGTGTTTTATGATGTATGTATGTGCTGTCCCTTTAGTGTTTTAATTATTCATATCTTTTGTGAGAAGTAGTGATAAGAGATGGCATGAATGTATCTTTCAGTATTAGGCTTTCTACATACAGTTAGTTTTCTCTTCAGAGACCTCCATGATTATATCAAAAGATAATTCTGCTGTTTTCCAGTTCGAGAGTGAAATTTATGCATGGGTGTGGGTTGTTCAGGTAAATTGCAAATTCTTCTAGTTGTTCCATTGAACTTGCCAGATGAAAATATCCATTTAATGCAACCATATTTTGGTTTTTGATTCTTTTTAAGGGATGTCTTTTCGAATGACTTCATGAATAATTTTGCTAGAAGCAGATAGAGGTGGACCCCCCCCCCCCCACAGCATTGTGTTACACCTATACAATGTTTGAAAAGTCGCATGGTGCCCAGAGGAAAAAGATTTTGAAGCAGTTTCTCCTCTAGCTATATTTATAAAGAAATTTGCAGCATCTATGCTTATTAGCTAATTTTTATAATCCTAAAAACATAATAAATTTTTATATTGTTATTTGATCTTATTTGCAAACTCAATAAGACTTTATTGATTATTAAAATTTCAATAAATAAATTTTAAAATGAGTTACTTTATATGAAACACTCATTGCTAGTAATAAGCCTTACTTTTCAGATGTTGAAATAATTCTCTTTTAGCCACATCTAAAGGGCAGTCAGTAAACCTTAATTTCACCATGAGAAGAGAGTTAGATAAGGCTCGTGAAGAGCAAGAGCTAATAGCCTATTTAAGAGAGGTATGGTATAAGGATATGTTTCCTTGTTTTTTATCATGTAGTTTGTTAATGTTGCCTTTTGATTAATCAATTTTAAAACTTGAGTATCTTATTTTAAAATGCAAGTATTTTTTAATTATTTTTGCTGGATCTTTAAATACCTGCAGATTTAATTAACATGTTCGTGCCAGGCTGTGTATCATGTCTTATGTTGCACTAGTACAACATGAAATGCAATGTGAATGTGTTGATAAAAGCAGAATCACTTTTTTGTGTTGTTGAAGCTTGCTTAATGTGTTTTGTTTCACTAAAAACACACATACTAACCACAGTATTGACTATTTAATTCGTAAATATTACTGTGGTTAGTACATGTGTTTTTAGTGATGAATTTTATATAAAGAAAGCAGGTTTCCTTATATAAAAATGTTATTTGTTTAACCTGTTAGAAACACAGCATGGTTCATTGTACTATTGATATTTTTTAATCTTTAAACTACATTGGAAGCATTGACTGCTGTGTTTCAAGTTTCTATACCACCACATTCAGGATATGAACAAGTAGAGTAGATCACTGTTAAACACTTGCCCTAGAAATGTCACTTCATAAGAAATCTTGTATTTAAGCAAAATTGGCAAAGTAACAGATAAAGATGTTTAACTTGCTCATAGACCATCACTTTTCTTGAAACTCGCCACTCTGTCATCACAGTTATAGTTATCTTTGAATTTTTGTTTAGTAATGAAATTAATACAAGAATATTAATCTCATCATTTATTAGGTCATTGAAAACAATAATAATTCATAGCAAAATGACAATTTTCCTAGACTTTTAAAGGCAGGAGTCGCAAACTCAAATCAGTGTTATGGCCATATTTTGTATAATGTGGCTTAGGAATTGTACCCAAAGTATATATATCAGTGACCTATGGCATTTATAAATAAGGTATATACAAAAACTAAGATGGTCTGTACATTTACTCCTGAGCCTGGAGAGCACTGAAATGTACAAAATCATTAGCATTATAGTTAACAGTGTTTTCTTATGGGCAGAAAGTAAACTGTACTGGGCAAATTATATTCTTGTTTTTATCTTTTACCCAAAATTTTGAGCAGCAACAGTTTGCATGAAAGTCATCTTTATGATTAGCTTACTGTATGTAGAGGCTAGCTATTGTCTTAGTATCCCATAATACACAGTACACTTCCTTTCAGACATGTATTGCAATACATTATAGGAAGGGTTATCTAGACCAGTTTGATTTGACCTTTTTGGCCTCAATAGTTCTAAAGAGAATGATGAAAACTAAATAAATGACAGAAGGCATGTTTTTCATGATTGATGGAAAATGATCTGGATGAGGGGCTTGTGTAACCGGGCAACGCCCCAACCAGCATGAAATTTTGTCATGTTGTACCATCATTTTGTATATTGGTTTAAGCCAATAAGAATACAATTTGGTTGGCTAAATCCCAAATTGCCCATCCTCGTTCTTTCAGTATCCAGGTAGATACCCAACAGGGTGCACCACGAGAAGGTGAGGATTGGACATTAGGTCAGAAGCCCTGGTCGGTTCTCTGCATTCCTTTAAAGGCTATGTGGAGCTCTCTTCTCAGTTATACAGCTTTGACCAGCATCCTGACAACAAAATATTGTTTTATGAATCTCTGGTAAGTTTTTTATGGTTCTTCTGAAAAGTTTTTATAAACCTATAGTCCTGTGGGTGGTCTAGCAATTTCTTTCCCACCATTTTTAATTTTCTATATTTAAAATTTTTTTATTTTATTTAATTTATTTTTTTTACACAGTCCAGAAACTATTCTTTACAGATTGAACATAACTTTTTCAAGCTTCTTCAGGCTTCCAGTTAGTGCAGTGTTCTCACACTGTGAGACACATTTTGTGTACTTTGAAATTCATCTCCTGCCTAAAGATGATCACAAACATCCATGCACTTTTGGGATTAAAATCCAAAACCTCTTGGTTGGTGAGCAGATATGCTAACTGCTTGGCCACTCTGGCTGGCAAAGTTTGTAAGCTTTATTACTTAATCAAAAGCATTTATCACTAAGTTGGGACCAGCTTTGGAAATATTTTTACTTTGTATTTTCAGAATGTTTGATATCTTGAAGTGTTAGAACAAGTTTCTCTGCTCTTTGAAACATAGTCTGTAATGCAGGACTACTGGATTCTATTAAGACAGATGTATACCAGAAGAAATCTGAGTGGAATGCTATAATGGTATTTCCAGTAGAGATACTACTGGAACATTGCTAGTATTCTGTTTTTGATTAGAAGATTATGCTGAACAGCTTCCTCTTCAAATGTAGCATGAAGGTCTTCATAAAAGCTAATGACACGTACCTACTACATGTAATGAGCAATCTGAGGTCATACCATTTGTGATCTGAGATGCACAAAAATTGCATTTGCAATGCTTTGTCCTTTTTCTGATCATCGTCTTCAACTGGAGGACTTTAATCTGAAGAACCCTCTCTAGATGAAATATGGAACTGCAAGCCATTTCAGATCTCTAATAAGCAGAATAGAAGTCTCGCACCAGGCGAAATTCATCTAGCACTTAAAGGCATTGCAAGTGTCGTGACGTTCTATTTTCATGTTATGTTCTAAATCTGCCATCTTTGTTTAAGTCACTCTTATCAATATAACAACTAATCGCAAATTGATCACCGATCCAAAAGTAGAGAAATTTATAATCATACTGTGCCACCCTATTTTTAGATTAGTCTATATAAAATAGTAGGATCAATTCTTAATTAAGTTAGCAGTCTCCTCATTTATTTAGGCCGAATTATTTACTATTCCACTTGGGGTTCCTGCAAGATTCGAATATTTATGAACGGTGCAATAAAAGGAAATTCAGGCAAACACAATATTTAGATTAACAAAATAAAACATTTAATATATGATATATATAACAAATACAAGAATTGTGCTTTAAGATGAAACAATACAATTAACTTAATACATCTTGCTAAGTCACTCATGCCAATTCAATGTTCTAAACTTTTACATACAATTCACAGCTTCAAAATCATAAGCTTTCTTAATTCAATTTAATAAAACGAAACTTCTTATTTAATCAGTCTCCACATATCTATCAGCTGTACTTAATGTTTAAATTCACAGGAAGCACTAATCAAGGTAGACATTATTCCAAGCAATCTTATTTCGGACCTTGAACTTCGAAGATACGCTATAGTTAATGTTAGAATAAATAAACATGTATGACTACTCTTACCAGATACAATCTTCAACGCTTCAATTTATTGCGAGCACACTTATGAATTAACTTATTTGAGCTAGCGGAACACATTAAATAAAATTCTCCAACGCTTTAACTGAACTACTGTTAATCGCGCTTCACTACTCTTAAAAAAACAGCAATAAGGTACTGATATCCTTCCTTGTTTACTTTTTTACAACAAGTTAAGTTCATTATATTCTTCTCAGGGCAACACAGAATTAAGACGTAATCCAAGATTAACTGGAACTAATCAGAATTTCCCATTGAATGTCCAGTTCTTTATTTATCCGATTACGACATCAATTTTCCTCTATAACCACAGCTGATTTCACTTGCAGCTGAGTATAAGATTCACTGCGTTTTTTTTGCTCACTTCTAAATACTATGCTCTTGAATTTCTGCCCTAAAGAATTTATAATCTTTCTTTCACTTCTTTGCTTGTATCGTACCTTCCTTCAGGCTCCGCAAAACTCTTTTCTTTTCCTTCTATAAAATTCTTATTGCCTCCCTTTCTCCTTTCTGGTTCCAAGGTCACGCACTCTTCGACTCGTGCTTGTTTATTTCATGCGTCTCTATGACAACGCATGAACGCAAACATTTCGCTAATGTAATACAACGCTCTACTCTTACATAACTGATTACATAACATTAAAATTTCACAAATAAGAATAAACAGAATATTTGAGCTACATAATCAGCTCTTTCATTACGTATACAATTATTTATAATAATACTTTTCGTTACATCATATATATATTTTAGTTATTATAAATTCTACACATATTATTGCCTAATAAATTAATAGTAGGTTAAGTTTAGAATAAATAATTAAATAGTAATCCTTAATTAAGGAATAATAAATAATTTTTATACAAATCATGATTAATATGTAATAAGCAATGTTAAATGTGAATGAAAAAAAATAAATTACACAACATAGTTTCATTCACAATTTAACACAAGCATCTGTTGCAATGGGATTTGAACCCTTGACCTGTTTGCTCAGGAGCAAAACTGATATTCACATGGACCAACCAGGCTGGTATTCCTGTGCCAACAGATGTATGAATAGTTACCAGAGTCTCTCTCTCTCTCTCTCTCTAACCCCAGCCTTGGGTTTACTTCAGGAAATACATCCATAGAATTAACATTTATAATGGAGTATGTTTGTTTGCAGTCATTCTTGTAAACAAAAATACTTTGTGTAAAGTGTATGCTTGTAATATCAAGAAACAAACTGCAGCAGTTACTATGTTTTCAGAATTTGTTTTATGTGCATGTTAAATACCATGTTGCTAATTGCTTATTCAATAATATACCGTTAGATTTTAAATTAACACCTTACACACACTTGTGGTGAATGAGACGCAGCTTGCAGTATTGCAGAGCAAGCAAATTTTAATTTGTGAATGTTGCTTGATTTGGAAACTTGTTTTTTGTAGAATTGTGAAACTTGTAGGTTTAAAAACTTTTGAAGATATATATTGTTACCAAAAGTATTGGTAACATCCCATTAGGGCATCATGTGCTCTAACAGGATGTTTTAATTGGATATGATAGATGTTAGCGAGCACCATAAATGGTTTGAACTAAAATGGTCTGTGGAGGTAATTAATGATTTTGAATGTGATAACAAGAACTAATTGTTAGCAATCATTGCAGTTGCACAAGCTGGATTTGATGGGAAATGGTAATTTCTGGTTGGGAGTCTGAATCTGTTTTCTTCAGGTGGTAGAGCCTGAATCTTGTGGTAGCCTGGCAAATGCTATGGGCAGAACTGTGTTGTCCCAGTTTTAAAACATGGTATGGAAAAGGTTTTTTATACTATTATGAATGAAGAGGTGTATTTCCACTTTTTTTGGGTAGTTTTTTATCTGAATCTTACCAATGAAAGATTATAAACATATAAGACATTATATCTTTGGCAGACAGGATTTTTTTGTATTTTTTAAAGTTTTTTTAATTTGTATTTTACATGGTCTAGGTGTTTGGCTATGTTTAATTGCAATTCGCAGGATTTTTGCATTGATTTGTGACTGTAGACGTAACTTGGATCCACCACTACACACCTGAGTCCGAGCAGCAGTCAAAACAGTGAACAATGCCTGGCAAAAGAGCACCGAAAAAAGCAAAGACTGTTTTGTCAGCTGGGAGGGTGAAGGCCACTGTTTTTTGGGATTCCCAAGGAATTATCATGATATCCTATTTGGAAAAGGATATATATAAGACAATAACAGGAGTCTATTATGTGTCATTGTTGGACCATTTAAAAGAACTGAAGAAAACAACAGCCAAGATTTGTGCATAAAAAAGTGCTCTTTCATCAAGACATTGCACCGTCCCACACAATGGCAAAATTGTGTGAATTGAGGTTTGAATTAGTTCCACATCCACCATATTCGTTGGACTTAATCCTGTGACTTCTTGTTCCCAAACTTAAAAATTTGGCTTGGTGGGAAAAAATTTTCTTCAAACGAGGATGCCATCAAGGCTGTCAGTGACTGTATGTTGAATTTTTTCTTGACAATTATTCATAAGACTATTACACTTTTTTTATATAATCTTTGTCAAATAGCTTTATTTTATTGTCCTACATGTTTTGCCAATTTTTCTATTGGCATCCTCAGGGAATACAAACTAGTTAGCTAAAATGAAGGTTACAGACTAGGTTATAATTCTTGTGTAGAGGCTTAAGTGCTGTGAGGACATTATGTTGGAGGTTTAATGGATTTTTTACAACACTCAAAAAGAATTAAAATAGAATTTAATACTTCCTATATTTCTTCCTAGTCACTAGGACATCTACGGGGATTACAAAGACAATTAATGTAACATGCACACAAAAACTTACAATACTAAGCCCAACCACGTGGGTGACACTAAAGTCCTATCTAGGTGGAGCGCCCTCTAAGGGCAGTTGTAGGTGGCCTGGAATGTAAGGTGGGACCTCTGGTGATGACTGTTTCCCAAATCTTCGGAAGCTTAATGCAACCGTATTTGTTAAGATTTGGTTGGTTTTTGAGAGCTGCTGCTGCTTCTAAGAAAAGTCTCTCTTTCTTGAATTTGCTGTGGTGGAGCATGGTGGTTTTCTTCCATGATACTCTGTGGGTGGTGTCCAAAACATGGTCAGCCAAGCCTGAATGGCCATAGTTGTGTTTAACGATGTACGACTTGTGTTCCTCTAGGCGGATGGATGCTGATCTGCCTGTCTGTCCAAAGTACGCAAGCTTACAGGAACAGGGTACTTTGTAAACTCCAGGCAGAGAGAGAGGAGGGAGCTGATCTTTCATAGAACGGATAAGGGTAGCCAGTTTGCGGTAGGGCTTATATGCTGTGTGTAGGTTATACTTTTTAAGTATCTTGGCTATTTTTTCCGAAGTGCCACGGATGTAGGGTATGGTGATGGCATTTTTAAACTCTTGTTGACGAGAGGGACGGGGAATGGGGGAGGAATTGATTATTTTTTTGATGCTGTGTTCGCTGTAGCCATTGGAGAGGAAAGTTCTGTGTATGTGGTTAAGCTCAGTAGTGAGGGCGGTTCCACTGGAACAAAGATTGTGGGCTCTCTTGGTAAGGGTTTTAATGATGTCATATTGTTGTGAGGGGTGGTGGTGGGAGAGTTTGTGAATGTATCTGCCTGTGTGTGTGGGTTTTCTGTATACAGTGAAGGCAAGTGTATCATTAGGCAGGCGCGTGACTAAGGTGTCTAGGAAGGGTAAACAATTGTTCTTTTCCTTTTCCATAGTAAACTGGATTCTTGGATGTAGGCTATTGAGATGACCAAGGAAGGAATCTAACGTGTCTGGGCCATGAGGCCAAATAGAGAACACATCATCTACATATCTTAGCCAGATAGAAGGTTTGAGTGGGGCTGAGTCTATGGCTCGTTTTTCGAAATCTTCCATATAGAAATTGGCAAGGGGGGTGAGAGGGGGGAGCCCATGGCGGTTCCCTCTATCTGCTTGTAGATTTTGTTATTCCAAGCGAAATACCCAGAGTTGATGACAAAGGAAAAGAGATCTAAGATGTCAATTTGACATCTTAGATCTCTTTTCCTTCCATGATACCCTCAGAGTATCATGGAAGAAAACCACCATGCTCCACCACAGCAAATTCAAGAAAGAGAGACTTTTCTTAGAAGCAGCAGCAGCTCTCAAAAACCAACCAAATCTTAACAAATACGGTTGCATTAAGCTTCCGAAGATTTGGGAAACAGTCATCACCAGAGGTCCCACCTTACATTCCAGGCCACCTACAACTGCCCTTAGAGGGCGCTCCACCTAGATAGGACTTTAGTGTCACCCACGTGGTTGGGCTTAGTATTGTAAGTTTTTGTGTGCATGTTACATTAATTGTCTTTGTAATCCCCGTAGATGTCCTAGTGACTAGGAAGAAATATAGGAAGTATTAAATTCTATTTTAATTCTTTTTGAGTGTTGTAAAAAATCCATTAAACCTCCAACATAAAGACTAGGTTATAACTGATGGTTCTAAATCATACAAAAAATTGGTATTGGGCGTGACAATGTGCGTGTCTCGTTAACGTGATTTATTCGTTATGGCTCATGACGTAATTGTTGTGAAAGTTAATTTCTTTGTTTAATGATCTGATAAAAGTTTTCCAAATTTCTGGTAAAATTAGACATTGATTCTTGTTTAGGTTTTCAGTTTTACGGGCTACTGTAGCTGCTTCTTTAAAGGTTCTTGAATGGTAGCTATCTTCTATGTATGGCATAAGGCTCTTATTCCACTCAATGTGATGGTTAATAGAGGCAAAGTGGCATGAAAGGCCTGAAATGTCTTGTCTGTTATTTCTGACATATCCTATGTGTTCTTTCTTTCTCGTTTCAAAGATTCCTAGAGGTCTGACGTACGTAACTAATACCACATGAGCAAGGTATATTATATACTCCAGAGTACTTGTAGAATGGGTGAGGATCTTTCGGTGATCTTAAAAATTTCCGAATAGTGTTGAATGGTTTGAATGCCACTCTGATCTTATGTGGTTTTAAAAGATTAGCTAATTTTTTGGAAAGGTTGCTGACAAAAGGAATCGTAATTGTACTGATGTATTGGATGTCACCACATTGTCGATGTGGTATATCTGTAAAGAGAATCTTGTTATAGTGTCTTTTTGGGTAACCATTTAGAGAAAGTTCTCTGGATATTGTAGTTAATTCCGTTAGTAGGTCATCTTTGTCTGTCGTATACTGTATAGTTCTTTTCTTGAGACTATGGATAATGCTAAGTTTCTGAGCTATGTGATGAGCTGAATTGAAATGGAGGTAACGTCCAGTATTTGTAGGTTTTCTGTATACAGATAGGTTGATACTATTATTGGTTTGTTTCTTCCTTAAAATATCAAGGAATGGCAGTTTTTTTATCTTTTTCCATTTCTAATGTGAATTTGATGGTATTGTGGAAACTATTGATTTGGTTGAGGTAATTCATTAGTTCTTCTTTCGTATGATCCCAAATGATAAAGATGTCATCTACATATCTGTACCAAATTTTCAGTTTTGGAATGATCTGGGTTAAGATTTTTTCTCTAGATCTTCCGTGAATAAGTCAGCACAAGGAGGTGAGAGGGGGCTATCCATAGCTAATCCAGTGAGTTGTTTGTAGAATGTTTTTTGCCAAATAAAATAGAAGTCAAACAGTGATTGAACAAAGTAGTGATGTTTCTTGGGAACAAGTTGTCTAAGATGTTGATGATTTCAACCACTGGAATGTTAGTAAACAGAGATGTATTGTCCAGGCTTGCTAGTATATCCTCTTCAAAAATAGGGATGTTTTTTATTTTATCTATAAAATGTTTTGAGTTTTTAATATAAGTATCCGAAACGTGAATGTGTTGTTGTAAAATCTTTGCAAGATACTTGGACAGTTGGTAAGTAGGAGAATAGATTCCATCAACTATTGGACGTAACGGTATACCTTCTTTATGAATTTTTGGAAGGCCATACAATCTAGGAGTTAGTGGGTGCATTGATTTTAGTTTTTTTAGTAGAGATCCTACCACAAAAAACCATAATGACACCAATGAATTATTACGTGGAATGAATAACTGGCCTATAGAAATTATAAAAAAATTTTGTGCAGGGGCCAAGTCTTGTTGGACTCAGCCCCTGCACAAAATTGAAGATTCACTGCCGCCTGTGTAACAAGGTGTTGTTCAGGGGCTGTACCAAAGGTCCCAGCACAGCGTCTTGGTACTTTGGCAGAGCTGTTGACTCCTTTCTTGCAGAAATGCAACTTGGATATTTCCTGGTGCCCCCCCCCCCCCCCCCCCCCCACACACACACACCAGATCATCACCGATGTGGAGTAATTTTTTTCTCTCTCTCTGAATCCTGGAAAAACTGTGTTTGTGATTGTTGACTGTCAATCAAAAACGCATGTGAAAAGACATTTCAGTGCAGTGTTTGGCTATGTTTAATTGCAATTCGCAGGATTTTTTGCATTGATTCATGAATGTAGACATAACTTGGATCAACCACTACACACAAGTACTGTGCAACCATCTGAACCATATACCTGATTCTTTTGACAGTTAAGTGACTAATGTGAAAATCTTATCTGTCTGTTGTTTGTGTACTGCCAGAGAAGTGCCTTTGATTTTATCACCCTGTACTGCATGAGTTGTGATGTTAGGAAGTATCCAGTAGAATTACAATAGGCTGTCACCCCCAGGTCATCAGCTGGTTCACGTAACATCATTCTCTGCAAAATGTTCATCTCACATCACTTTCTGCATTCTTGCAAGATTATAGAAGAGGCATGCCTTCACAGCCCTCACAAGCTGTTGCATCCTAATGTCTCATGGTTAACCATTTTTGTCAGTCATATATATCTTGTATTGTTATAATGGTTAATAGTCTGATACACAGGGATCCTACCGATCCAGAGTGTTTTTAGCATGTTGAAAATAACAGGCTGCATTCCAATCTTGTGAAGTGGTATTACTGCTACTCAGTTCTCATAATCTCCCAACTGCATGTTAAACCTGTACAGTTTAATCCTTTATCCAAGTTTATATATTCTCTACTGATAAATATTTGAATATTGGCTGCACACAGTGCCACTAATGGAACCGGTTCACACAATCTGTGGGGTTGGGGGGGGTAGGGTGGAAGTTGTAATAATATTTATGGCAAGACTGTGTGGTCCAAGCACAGAACCTTGTGGCACACTGCTAGTTGCCTGATTTCTCCTAGATTCTGCTTCTCCATATACTGCTCTTTGGTATCTATCCATTGGCTACCCTCCCAATTTCACCTTTATACCATTTGTTTCATTTTGAATAATTTGTTATGAACCAAGAGTAGTAGACTAAATTGTTAATCTTGAAGACATCATGTGTATTTAGGTTGGGAGAACTGATGACCTCACGTTCTGGTATGATAAGAATAAACTTCTTATCTTATCAGAACTTAATAAAATGTAATAGTAGGGTTCCTTGCTGATCAGTCCTTAAAATATATCAGTGGAATGATTATACAGACCTGATTTACATAATGTTGATATGATACACCTTTTGTGCTCCTCTTTCATAATTAGGATAGTCCTTTGTATTTTTCCTCCATGTGGTGCACCTGGCTTGTGGTGGAGGGACAACTCTGGTGATGGTACTGGCCCCTTTCATCTATCATCTGTTAATATTATTTTCTTCCATTTTTGTTCTACTTCTACTGAGTCTGTCTTTACAATAATATCTACCAGATCCCCATTTCCAGGAGTTAGCTGGAAAAGAGGATCTGGTAGTAATCCAGGGGCTCCTGCCCCTCACTGCAGTACTGGTATGGCACCTAGTGTAGCCTTGGCATTCCACTAGGTGCCATACCAGTACTGCAGTGAGAATGCAGCTGGACCCACATTGCTATGTTGGTCCAGCTGCATTCCATCATGCTTTCTTTCTTTCTATAATTTAGGGAGCATTCCATCATCACCTGATATCTACTATCAGTTTTTCAAATACAGAAGAATACTGATTTTCTGCCTGTCTATGCAGATAGTTCATGATTATTTTTTATGGGTCTGCTGCATTCTTCTATTGGATCCCATTGAATATAGCAATTACAGTGCTTAGCCACATGCCATACAGCTTGCATTACCTTATGTGAAGATGAAATGTCACCAGAGGTGCATTGTTATTTACTCATTATATATTTTGTACAGGCTTTGAGAAGTCTAGTATATTACTCTGATCCAGCACTTAGTACATCAAACCTGGAAGTTTAACTTTCATATTTGCCTGAATTGGATCACAAGCTATGTTGGGATCAATGAAAACAAGGCTGTAGACATACTTTTGGCTTACTGAAACAATTCTGCAGACATCTCAGCTTTGTTTGAGTTGGTTAACTCATTATGTACGATGCTGCCATCAGTCTGTCCGTTACACAGCTTAGTCAAATAAGACAGAAAATTAATATACCGATACCGGGGGGGGGGGTGCGTGGAAGTTGTAATAGTATTTATGGCAAGACTGTGTGGTCCAAGCACAGAACCTTGTGGCACACTGCTAGTTGCCTGATTCCAGTGGCAGACATGGAATAGAGAGAGAAAACAACTTATATCAAGTTGTTTTAAATTGTGGCAGTCCATTCTGCACAGTACTTGCAGAGAGGTTGTTTTTGTGCAAGTTTACCATATGTCATACCCTCTCATACAATCCTTCATACTGATAGATGATATGTGACTATGTAGGTATTATTTGTTTATTTTTAAGTTCACCATATTTTAAGACTGTTATTATTATTTTAATGACTGCACTCATTGACTTCCAATGACTACTCTACCAGTCTGACTTTTGCTTTGTGCACTGGCAGATTCTGTTAAGTTTATCATATAAGCTTTTTAATTTCTATTAACATGTTCCATGCTGCAGTTATTTCAGGTGACTGTTCATTCATGCCTTCATGGGCTGGGTCATTGATGATCCACACTGCAGCACTCATAAATTAAAGATACCAAGAAATTATGTACAGGTAACGCTCGTATAACACGGATGTTAGGTTCCACAAAAATGTCGCGTTATATAAATCTCTTTATGCGAGACTCAGATCACATAGAAAAAGTAAGGTTAGATTCCGAAATCTTTTTTTTTTTTTTAATTATATAAACAATAATGACATATCCAACAAAAAAAAAATATTTTTATTCAATTCAGGTAATTCATGTAAGTTAAGAAAACCGTATAAACTGTGAAACAAATACATAGTATCAAATTATAAAAAATCATATATTGTACCTAAACTTCATTGCAAATAATACATAAATATTTTAGGCAAAATAAAATAAAGTGCATATTTTAATCGTCGTCATGCTCTTCGAAACTAACATTTCGTAGATGTTCTTTATTTACAAGTGGCCGGATGTCGTCATCACTTGAAATCTCTTGGGCATCATTTGTATAATTCTCATTTCATACTTCGGTTTGTTTAGTTATCAAGAAGTCAGTAATAAGATCTTGCTTACCACTATACTGCAATTTTTTTATTAAGTTCATAATACGAGCTAAACAAATATCCAATTGTGTCGTGAATTTTCCTGAGCGGTCCATTGAGAGATCATTATCTATAAAATAACTTTCTTCCAAGTCCAATCCTTCTGCTAATTTCTTTAAACTGAATTCTTTAATGGATTCATCACAATCAGAATCTTCGGCAGAACTTTCCCTGTCATTTAGTTCAACGTCATCTATTAATTGTGCCAGTTCCCCCTCATTTAAATCTATTTCCCCATCGATTAATTCACTAATTTCATTTTCAACCATATTGCAAAAACGCTCTTAAGTGGCCATTACTGTAAAAAAAAAAATATTTTTTTTTACATAAAAAAAAGCATTACATGTTGTATGTAACTCAGTAATAAATAAAGTACTCGGTTTGAGATTAACAATCTCAAGCTGAGATTGTTAATCTCAGCTTATGATTTTTTAATGCATTTTCCTGGCAGAAAACGAAGACAATTTTCAACAATAAATACTTTATACAGTAAACAATTGACATACATGCGTGCTAAAGGTTATTTCCTATAATATAAATTTCTCTATAACTACATGCGTGATACTGACAGATGCAAATTTAACGAAGATAAAATTTGATTTTTAAGTTGCGCGGTGAAAAATATATGAAAAGATAAAGGGTTACTACAGTTTGTAGACCATCTTATATCGAAACTCGGTTTATAAGTACTGCGTTGAACAAGGGTTACTACAATTTGTAGACTGCGTTATATCAAAACCGCGTTATACGAGGGTTACCTGTACTTGGTTTAATCCTTTATCCAAGTGTTAACCAAACAAGTTTGCATCTGAACTATTTTCAGAACTAGGGCAACTCATAAAAAGAAGCTAATGACTTCACATCACTTGCCTTAGTATCCTTAAATGCAAATATAAATGCAAAGCACATTTCCTTGCGTTATGGGGAAGGGTCACTACCCAGACCGGTTTACACCTTTATTGAAGTCTCATCAGTGGTAGTCAGACCCAAAGGTGATACTAAGTCCTTATAAGGACTGGCTTAAAGGGGCGAAGCAAGAATGCTTTTCATCTTCCCCGTTATCTGTAGAGAACAGTGTGGGGATAAGATGTTATTGAGCTATTAAAGCTCTGATCATGGCAAGAGGGTAACAGCAATAGCTGGGCCTCAGTTAAAACTTCATTGGCTACAGCATTGCCATTCGGTGATACTAAGGTTGAAGTAATGCTGAATTCACCTTTTGGCCACTCGTATATGAAAATATGTCGCACCTTATTATTGAAATACTCTGGATTAGAGAAAGCTGTTGGAAGTTTTTCTTCTTGGTTATACTATAAATTAAAGATATGCATAGCATTATACTTGTTTTCAAGGAGATGTTTTGTATTATGGGATGTGAAGTCATTAGCTTCTTTATACAAGTTGTCCCAGTTTTGAAACTAGTTCAGCTCAAACTTGTTTGCTTACACTTGGATAAAGGATTAAACCAAGTATATAATTTCTAGGTATCTTTAATTTATAGTATAACCAAGTGGAAAAACTTCCAACAACTGCAGAACTTACATTAAACATTTGTAATGTATGTTATATAATATTTATGAGATTGCAAATATTGTTATCAAGAAGAATACATGCAAAATGCTATGCAAACAAAATGAATACTTTTTTTTATTTTACTTTAAATAATTTGTAATCAATATGCCTATGTACTAAACATGATAAACATAGATAAGTTTTTTTTGTAAGAACAGTTGACTGAATCTTATTTTTAAAGTAAAGTTTCTTGCAACCAGAGCACCAAGCTTATTTTTTTATAACAGACCTGACATCAACTTATAGTTACTGGGTTTTCTTTCTTTTGCAGTTCATCACTTTGTTTTTGTAACTTTTGAGTATCAGTCATAATCCTCAGTCTTTTTCTTGGCATTGTGTTAAATATTATTATTTTTTTTTATTATTATTATTCAGGCCTCCATGGAGTCAAAAGACTCATCGTGGGAGGTCCCTCCTAGGAAACACAAAATCTATCATACCACTCCTTAAACGCATTGACTGTTCTCACTCTCACCACTCTATCAGGCAATGCATTCCATGGTTCAACTACCCTCCATGCAGTGAAACCACTCCTCATCCCTCATCCTCTTTCTCAGTTTCCTTTTGTAACTTCCAGGGATGGCCCCTTGTCATGCCTCCTTCCTGCTGTTCAACCAAGTGAAAGAACTCCCCAGTGTCAACCTGTAACCACCTTCACCTCTCCTTCTATCCACCAAACTCTGCAGTCTGCACTCCCTCAGCCGATCCTCATAACTAACATTGTACAGTCCTGACACCATCTTTGTAATCTGCCTTTGTACCCTTTCCACAGTTAATTTATCCCCTTCAAATTCTGGGGACTGAATCTGAGAACAATAGTCTGTGGTCTGATCAGAGTCTTATACAACGGAATGATAACTCTTATCTCTGCAAGTCAGTGTCCTTCTCATTATTGCAGCTATCCTCTGTTACTTTCACTACCTTTGCAATATGTCCCTAAATTTCAGGTTTCTATCAATCAACGCCAGATCTCTTGTCACGACTACTTCCGCCAGTATAACTCCTCCCATGGAGTATGCAGTGTCCCATCGATGTATCTGAAACCTCAAGACCTTATATTTTGCTGCATTAAACTGATACTCCCATTCATTTGCCCATCTGTCTAGCTTATTCAAATCCTCTTGCTAACTACATCTGCACTATTACTAATAACCCTTCCTTGCTTCACATCATCCGCAAACAACTGCATATCCCCTTGCAATCCACTAACGATATTGATATAAAGGTTAAACAATATACGTCCCAGTATTGAGCCCTGTGGAACCCCAACCTTCTCCCTCCATATTGCTCCACCATACAAAACTCTCTGATACCTATCGGACAGCCAATCCTGAATCCTGTTGACCAATCTGACATCCAGACCCATGTGCTGCAACTGGAATATCAGCTTATCATGTGGCACCATGTCAAATACCTTTGCTAAGTCTAGGAAAATGGCAGTACATGCCTTTCCCTCATCTAATGCTCTTTTAACTTTATAATAAAAGGCTAGCATATTGCTAAAATAAGAGTGCCCCTTCACAAATCCGTGTTGACTCTCACAGATAACATTACCCTCATCTGCCCAATGCTGTATACGGTCCCTCACCACTTTCTCCAAGATCTTACTGACTACTGATGACACACAAACTGGCCTATAATTACACTTCCAGTCTGCTACCACCCTTATGCAATGGCACTATCTTACCTTCCATTCCATGGTCACCTTTCCTACAGCCAGACTTTCATTGAAAAGCTAGGTCAAAGGCACTGTCAGTTCCTTAGCACATTCTCTCAAAACTTGTGGTGAAATACTATCCAGTCCCACAGTTTTACTAACATCCAGAGTACGCAGTATGTGGAACACTCTAAACCTTGAACATGCCCTATCCCTCTAGTATTCAAATCGACTCCTCCAGGATGAAATACTCCAATAAAGTGTTCATTGAATAATTCCACTATGTCCTCTGGGCTAATCTTATCTCATATTCCAGTTTTGCCTTCCTTACCATTCTCTCCTGGTCTGTCTTATATTCTTCATGCATCTTCTCTTCACCTGCCTCCTTATATCTTTTCCATAGCCTCTTTTTCGCATGCAATTCCTGTTTAATATTGTTTGTCATCCACTTTACTCCAAATTGTGTCCTCTTCTTCACTCGTGGTATACAACTTGCCATTGCTGCTAACAAATATTCTTTCACAATTTCCCATGCACTAATGATATCCCGGCCTTCCAATTCCTCCCTTCATGAGACTTCCCGAAGTTGACGTCTAAGACTATTATAAGCACCTGCTTTATAATTCCACGTAAGTTCCCGTCTCTTTGATACTCCTGCATGTCTCTTTATTTTCCAAGTCAAAACCATATAGTCACTCTCTCCAACTGGTGGGAGAGATGTCATCTCAGTTATTATCAACTCTTCTGATGCTATAACCAAATCCTAAACTCTTGAACCTCTTGTTCCCTCTGTTACATATTTCCTAAGACATTTGTCCTTCAAGAATTCTAGAAATTCCATTCCCTTATTGCTACATGCATCTTCCTCTCCCCATTTATACTGCTGTAGTTAAAATCTCCCATAACAATCATTCTTCTTGCACTTGCTACGTTCAACT
This sequence comes from Typopeltis vanoorti, assembly GCF_054136105.1. Classification (NCBI taxonomy): domain Eukaryota; kingdom Metazoa; phylum Arthropoda; class Arachnida; order Uropygi; family Thelyphonidae; genus Typopeltis; species Typopeltis vanoorti. Next base: position 67,054,655 of record NC_143569.1, read on the forward strand.
GTCTCAACATCTTCTGGTCCCCACCCTTTGTGCTCCTTGGTCTGTAGCAACACCCCACTAAATACCCTGTCTTGCCCACCTCCACCTCACACGATATGCTTTCAAAATCATTTACATAACTAATTGCTTTTTAAATTCAACAAATGAAATATTCTTTTATACTGTTGAATGTTATCCATGCATTTATCTCAAATGTATTCAGCAGAAGCTCAAATGCTAGTTTTCTGTACTACTTGATGGTTTGGCATAATGGACTGCTGTATGCTATCATTTGATCAGATATATCAACATAAGATTTTTCATTATAATCACTAATCACTTTTGACCTAGTACAATCATATTTTTTGTAATTACCAATTATCAGTACATAATGTTTCTAATATTTTACAAAGCAACATGACAATGTTTGTAGGAGCTATCTTTTGTAAATATGATCTTTTACCATTATATATGTGAAAATTGTAAGTATATCCTCGTGCAGAACATTGTCGTTTTTGTTTTATATACTGTCTAAAGATGACTCAACTTTGAAATGGTATTGATTCATCAGTGCAGAGAATTTCAGCTGGATCATATTTCTGGAAATTTTTATTCAGAACACCAATGAGAATTCTAGTTTTATATAAATGATCAGTTGAACTTGTTCATGATTTATAAAATGTGGCATCTGCAGAATAAGTTCAAAATGATTCAATAACATAATAGTATATGGAAATGTTTGTGCAAATACAGGAACTTTGGACCAGTGAAGATGGTATTTCAGGAAGTTTTTCTAATCTCAACTTCAGTGGTGGGGGCTGCTCAAGTAGCTTGATAATCTTTTTGGGTAGTACTTGAATTGCATATAAATTAGTCTGCTCTGTTATTATTTCAAACATTTCTTTTGAAACCAAGAGCAAATAAGATACCTATTTTCACACAGTCTTGTATGATAGCATCTAATTTGAAACCAAGGGCCCCATGAAAGGTATCAGACAAGGTTGGGTTTTCAAATGGATCTGATCATTCTTTTTTTATCAATATTTCCATCAGTACTGTTGTCATTCTGTCATTTTCACTGTCAGAAATGGATAAAATTTGACAGTGTTTAGTAGCTATATTTTGCTTGATTTATCACTTGAAAGTCTTTCCTTCTTCACACGATTTGTAAGATCTGACAACATTTCACTTTACATGGCCATGTCATCAGATGTGTATCACTAAGATACTCTTTCTTGTAATTCCATATTCTTATTAAAGGTGCTTTCCATAAATGTATAGACAACAGATCATTTACTGCAACTATATGTTTATTAGGCTCATACCTCAATGAACAACAAATGGTTTGACATTTGAAGTATCAAAAGAACATTGTACAACAGTTGAATGCAAATGATATAGTGCTGCGGTGAGTGGAAGCAAATTACTACTCCTTGTGGGTCATAAGTGACCCTTGATATGATAAATGTATATTAATTGATATGAAATATTATACATTTCTTTTCAAAGTGTAAATCACAAATGTCCTGAATGGATAGTCCACTATGGGCTATTTGTGATTCACATGGCATGGAATGTATTAATCTTTATAATCCTCATTAAAACCTATAATTACATATATATTTTTTTCTATATATATATATATATATATATATTTTTTTTTTTTTTTTTTTTTTTTCTATAGTTTACATCAAAAATTTTAGATACAAATCTGCAAAGCCATAGTTGCTGATATGTCATAAAAACAGTATCTTGGTGTTTTACCAATGTTGGGAATGCAACAAGTTAATCAGATTCTACATGTTCCAGGTGGGGTTAATTGAGGAAGATGATCTGAAATAACTAAAGAAGTTCCTAAGTTTTGAGGGGAAGGTTTTGAAAGTCATGTGATTTGGTTATGGCTACATGTATATATTGTGCTGTATGTGTATGTACATTCATCTTATTTTCTGATAAGCCTTAAAAAAACACACCTGATGATAGGCATATTTTCAAGCCAAGAGAACACTGCTTTTGAAGTCTAGACGTAAAATTTATTATGTTTGTTCATGTGGCCCAGATGATAAACACATCCATCGTCAGCATGTCTATTGAGGGTTGATTTAAACATTGAAGTCTATTACAGGTAGATTTGGTAAAGATATATATAATCAAAATGGACACAAACTGCAAGATTTTGTCATTTATAATAGTGTATGAATAATGAACTTGGCATTTGAACATGAAGAAATACATAAATAATACATGGTCAGCCAGAGGATGTCAGTTATTGACTACATTATTGCTTGTTTTAAATTAGCTGAGTTGCATAAGAGCATATCAAGGCTTTGAATTAAACTCTGATCATTATATGGTATTGGCACAAATTCAATTTAAATCAAATGAGTTAGAAAATTTATCCATTACGAGATCCCTATATTAGGCAATGGTATCAAAAATGCATCATCATAATCATCAAATTCCTGACATGTACCCTCAAGAGGTGTACAGGATATGATAGTACTACATGAAAAATTTACATCATTACTAACTTCTTATCTACAATTTTCCTCCAAATCAGTCTGTTACTTGTCAAGACTCCAACATTATCAGATCTTATATTTCTATCGTCTAAGGTACTTTGTACCATATCAATCCACCTATATCTTGATCTTCCTCTAGGTTGTTTTCCTGCCAACCTGGCAGAGAACACTTGTTTTGCTAATCTTTCCTTGCCCATTCTGTTTAAGTGACCATACCACCTGAGATTAGCTCTGCTAACACATTCCTGGATGCTGACAATGTCAAGTTCTTTCCTAATATCCTCATTTTTAATATGATATTGCCATTGATTCTATCTGTTCATGCCTCCAATCTTTCTCAGGACTCTCATATCTGCAGTCTCTAGTCTTTGGTCAAGTGTTTTACTTCTGACCCAGCTCTCAGATCCATAAGTTAAAACTGGTTTGAACACTGTCTTGTATATAGCTAACTTAGTGTTCAGACTAATTTCTCTCTTATTCCATATGAATTTATTCAGTTGACTTCCTACCATACTGTTGATGCTATTGTCTATGGCAATAGACAACAGCATCAACATACCAGTTATGTTGATGCTGTTGTCTATTTCCATATTTAATTTACCATCTTCACTAAAAATTGTGCCTAAGTAGCCAAAATGTTTTACTTGTTCCACAGGTTCTCCGTTCACAACACAGTTGACATTTTCAATGATTCTACCTATTTTCATTGTCTTTGTCTTTTTATTGCTGACCTTCATACCATATCTATTACAACAGTTATTCAATTTAGTCAGGGAATCTTGCAAACTTGTAGCGGATTTATTTAGAAGTATAACATCATCTGCATAAAGCAAAGAGCTGACATTAACATCTCCAATTCTGATATCATACCAAAAATGCACTAATTTAAAAACAGAAACCATACAAGTATCAAATGACATAGAAGAGGAATGGGAAAATTGAAACAAATCCTGACAAAAGCAGCAACAGAAACTTAGGAATAAAGAGTAAATAGAATAGAAAAGAGGACTACAAAAATTAGGATGAAGAAATAGAAAAGGCATTAAAAGCAAATAAAAAAAAAAAAAAAAAAAGTTACCAGAAATGGCTAAATTCCAAGATAGCAGAAGCAAAAATAGAGTACAGAAGAAACAGTGCAATTGTGAACGAAGTAAGGAATATGAGAAAGAGATGGAACACTTTTGTCACAACTAGTAAAGGTAAAAATACAAACAATAGATTTAGAAAAATAAATTACTTTTTTTCAAAAGAAGGATGAAAATAAAGAAGTAAAGTTTTATACAACAAAGAATAGAGTACAGAAGAAACAGTGCAATTGTGAACGAAGTAAGGAATATGAGAAAGAGATGGAACACTTTTGTCACAACTAGTAAAGGTAAAAATACAAACAATAGATTTAGAAAAATAAATTACTTTTTTTCAAAAGAAGGATGAAAATAAAGAAGTAAAGTTTTATACAACAAAGAATGATGTAACAGAAATATTATGTCAAACTAAGAAATATATATAATAAATAAGATGAAGATAATAGAAAAATGCCAGAAGGCAGTATAAACACAGAACTATATTTGCAGGTGAAAATTTAATGAAATATTTCTGAAATTCTATAGCATGGTCTGAATTCTTGGAAAAACTCCAAACTCAGAAAACTTGGAACAAAAGCACTGGTTATTCCAATTCATAAAAAAAAGAAATAAAGATGACTGCAACAACTATACGGGAATTAGTCTGCTTAATGCAGGTACAGAATATATGTGAACATGAATGATGCACACTATGTGAGATGGTAGATGGTTTCTTGTCCTCTCACTATTCAACTAATGCTGCTGGAGTTCCACAAGGTTCTATTCTCTCACCAACCCTCTTCCTTTTATATATCAATGACCTACTTCAGTTGACCTCTAAACCAATACATAGTTTTGCAGATAATAGCACATTGCTCCTCCCTTTCATTTGATAAACCTTATTCTACACAACTCACCTCGGCCTATAGAGCATCAACCACCACTGCTCTCAATTCTGATATCCAAGCCATCCTCCAATGGGATTCAGATAACCTCATCAATTTGAGTGCTAGTGAAACAGTTCTGTGTTTCACTAGCATTCAAATTGATGCTATTGAATTTCTTCACAAAAAAAAAAAAAAAAAAAAAAAAAAACATTTTCTCCTTGTATTATTTTTGACAGCAATCAAATTTCCAGACAAGATGAGGAGATTTCTCTTCTTGGAATCACGCTGACATCAAGCCTCTCCTAGCATAAACACATAACAAACATTGCATCCTCAGCTTCTAAAAAATTAGGATTTCTCTTTATTAGTTCAAGAAGTTACTTCACTTCTGAACAGCTGTTAACTTTATGCAAGTCACAAATCCACCCAGCTATTGAATACTGCTCTCACATATGAGGTGGGGCTGCTAAAAGCCCTCTCAAAATGCTTGACTCAATACAGAGGAGAGCAGTTAGACTTATTAATGACCCATCTCTTACCAACTCACCCTTCCCACACACACACACACTCTTGCACAGACATTTGGTTTCCACGTCGTGTATTCTGCAAATATTTCCATGGAAAATGTTCATCTGAAATGGCATCAATAATTCCCCCACTCAGTACTAAGTCTGTTGGAACAACTGACTTAGTACTGAGTGGGTACTAAGTCAGTCTGAGTACACCTTGAAACCCACAGAACAAGTTTCTTTTCCTCCTCCTTCACCCTTGCTACTGCTATATTGTGGAACAGTCTTCCCTCTGATGTTTTTCCCAAGGATTACAATATATGGGCTTGTAAATCAAATGTAAACAAGTTTATCCTTTCCTAACCCGCACACTACAACCTCTCATGTATGAGCTCAACATTAAAAAAAAATGAAAAGAAAAAAGAAGTTAAACCTCAAGGAAATCCTGTAGAGACACTTTTTCCAAACCACTTAAGGCCTCCATTAAGCTGGATAGTAGCCTATCACTAGGTGACAGAAATCCTTTATCACCTAAGAAGTGATTACAGACAGTTATCATTGTGGAGGATTCAAATCCATGCCACCTTGATCAAAGCGCAGAGACACTATCAGATTGTTCAGTCAGGTTGTTTTTTTAAATCTTATAATAAAGAAATAATCTTGCTATTGTCATGGCTTAGCATATCAGTTTTGCTTTCTGGTAAATAGGCTTTTACACATGTGAACATATGCCACACTCATGCTCACTCATTCACATTTGGCACCAAGATGCTACAGGTAAAAAGATTTACGGCTGTTTGTATGCAGTCTTCTTCTGTGTGGTTTGAAATTTCAAAAAACCCTTTCAAGATAACAAACATAGCATCAGGTATAAGTACTACTTTATATTAAGTAGAAGGCTTATAAGCCTTCTACTTAATATAAGTACCACTTTTTGCTAGCAGAAAATTTTTTTAAAAATTTTGGATATGAAAAGAACAAAAAAAAAAAACATTTACTGATATTTATGCTTCATAGTTTGATAATGTTTTTGGAATTAGAATAGCAAACCAAATATGCAGTTTATTAAGCATAAATTGATACTAGTAAACAAGATAAATGTACAGGTTGGCCCATAAATCAAAGGGTTTAAACATTTAATAGCTTTATTTTTATTTTTTGTATTTTTTGTTATAATGAAATACGAAACATGGAGATTTTTTTATTGGCCATCCCTGTTTTACAGGATGGCTCATAAGTCATGAAAAGGTTTAAAATTTGTATACCTCATAACTAATTTAAAAAAAAAAAAAAAAAACCACGTTCTATATTTCATTATAACAAAAAAAAATAATTGAAAATAAAAAGTTATTAAATGTTTAAATCCCTTGTGGGCTACCCTGTATATGATGTTTTTAATAAGTTTCATTTAGCAAATATCATAAGAGATGTAGTGAAAATGTACATTTCATTGAATAACTAAGCTTATTTGCATACTAGGTAAACATGAAAAGTTACTGAATATTAGATTTTTAAACGTACTGCACATGTTCCACATCATTGTTAGTATGCTATACCACTGCATGCCCCCCCCCCCCCCCCCAAAAAAAAAAAAAAACATAGCACACATCATTAAATGTTTGGATAATACTCTGCCTTTCCAAAACAAATCTATTCAAAACCTGTTAAACTGTTCTCAGTGTATCTTGACATAGGAGTTTTACATTTTTAAGTGTTCACTTTTTTTAATATTACTATGTTGATATTTACAATAGGTTCTTGAAACAAAGCTGAAGGTTACTCTTCCAGAGGAACTTGGACGAGCTCTAATGGATGGGGTATTTCTCTGTCATCTAGCTAATTATCTTCGCCCTAATTCTGTTGGTTGTATCCACGTGCCTTCTCCAGCAGTGGTATGCAGTTTAATTTAAACAAGATATCTGGTAGATATAGGTTATGTAATGTTTATTTTAGTAGCTTTATATATACACACTGAGAGCAGCCAGTTGATTAGGTATGCTTACTTAATAGTAGGCACTATCCATTGTAGTGCTCAGAGTATCTTATTCAATCACATAGAATCCGTGAAGTGAAAAATATCACAGGGATTTTGGCTGTCCTTGCAGATTTAAATTCAATGCACCAGCTGCCTCAGATGGACTGAAGTAGGTTCCTCATTGTAAGTTGCTCCACCTCATCACACATCAACTGGGTAAAGATCCAGAGACCAAGCAAGCCAACAAAGCATGGTAGTCATCCTCATGCTCTTGGAACCATTTAAAATGTTTTGTTTCTTGTGATATTATTCTGTCTAAAGCAACCTTGACTGGATAGATAAACTTGAAAGTGGATGGATGCACACCTAGTATCAAGAAAAATATACCATTTCACCATCTCATTGTAATGTGCTTCCAACTTGAACATTGATTCATGTTACTATCATCACACCTAGACCATTGTAAATTTCCAGAGTGTCCACTGTAAATATTCCTGCTTGCTGTTTTTACAGCTGCTTCTATTTAGCTAATAGAAGTAGTGTGAGGTTGTCTGCTACTTTACGGATTGATTTTGCTTGACATAGTCCATTGTATTCTGTGTTCCACTAAACTCTTTTAGAGGCAACCATTCAATTTTGCTACCATTTCATCAATTGTAGCTGATCTGTTAGATAGCATACTTCTTGTAGCCCTTCATTGGTCTTTCACATCAACAAACTCTGGCCAGATGTTTTCTGGCTGTTGAATGAACACTTATGTGTGAGCACTTCCAGCAAAGATGGTAATGTCCATGATTCTTGCACTGGTATGTCTGGGTCTAATGATTGTACTGTAAAAAACCTCTGTGATTTTTGTGTCTGTTGCTGACATGTGCACGAAGGCATAGGAACACTTTGGCACTGGGGCAGTTTGCTGAGAGCACCAGTGTGTCAGAAGGATACAAGTGGCAGGATATTTAACCAACTTTTGAAATTGTCACCCTGTAAAAGGTGATTAACTACATTTTTTCAAAGGGTGCTAAATGCCTAGTACACTGTGTGTGTGTGTGCGGGTGCGCATGCGCACACACACAGTTCCTCAGTATTTGCATTCCTGTTTTATAGAGTTTGGAGCAGATATGTCACACTGACCTATCTAGTGAAATAATGTAGGTATGCCTAGTAAACTGATCACTCGCTGTGTGTGCGATTCGTTTTAAAGGAAATATATTTACAGCTTAAATTATTTTAGTTTTGACATTCAATTTTCCTTTTAATTTGTATTTTGTAGCCTATACCACATTAGCACTGTGTGCAGACCAAGGCTCAAATTCTCTCTCTCTTTCATACCTCCATTAAGCAAGATATTATATATGATTACATCTTGCTTACCGGAGGCATGAAGAGAGAGAGAGAGTGAATGAATTTGAGAGTATGTGTGTCTAATAGTTGCTACTATGTCACGAGTGCCACTGAAAACTCATTTAAATATTAATTTATAGTTAGTTTTTTTTTTTTTTTTTTTGGGCACAGTTTGCCTTTTTTCTTATTGTTACCCATCCTAACTCACACCTTGATTGCAGTGCATGAGTTAAAACAGTAAATTAGCTGAATTAATATTTAATTTATGATCTTTAAAAATTCTCTGAGTGAGGAAGTCCATGTCCCTGTTGTGCTCCCTGGGAAGTTCTGTAGGGTACACTCCCCAAGAATGCTAATAGACTGTGAAGAACAATGGACAAATCAGAAGGAGATTCATATCCCAACGGTGATATTTGCGAAAGAATCTTCAGAGGACCAAACCTCTATAAACAACCTGGGCTCAGCTGGCTCCATCTGTGTACCTGGCTAGGGCTTCTGTGTAGGGTTACAAGGAAAATTAAAGGATTCAATCCTCTGACAAAGGAAGCAGCTTTGTCAGTATATTGACACAGAGTTGAAGTCTCATGATGATGACTGTAAAGCTTGTGGTTAGAAAATTGCAGATGACAATACAATTTATTGTGTGCATCTGTAATACTACAGAGCTGGAAGCAAATGGAGAAACTACTGCTCTTTTCTCTCCAGACTAACCAACATGGTGAAGAAATCTACGCAAATGGTCTGAAGTTCGTGCTGTCTCTTAAATGAGACAGGGGTGCAAAGGATCTCCAGGCTCAAAATGGTGTGACCAACCTGGATGTCAGAACCATGTATGAATCAGGTAAGCTAAGAAATGCTATCCAAGAAATGAAAAGACTTGGAATTGGGATTTTAGGAACGAGTAAAGTTAGATGGCCAGGATCAGGCAAAACTCAAGTTGATGACATGAAAATGTATCCACTCTGGAAGTAGTGAAGACAATAATCAAAACACGGTTGGAATAATATTAAACAAAGATGCCAATAAGTCACTGTTGACCTTCATTCCCTACTCAAATAGGATGATGTCATTAAAACTGAAAGGTCAACCAATAGATATCAATCTTATACAGGTCTATGCCCCTACTGCTGACAAGAATGATATCAAGATCGAAGAATTTTATAATCAATTAAAGCAACTAATGAAAAATAGAAAGAAACATGATATTAACATCATGGGTGATTTCACTGCTAAAGTTGGGAAAGATAGAAGTGGATATATAGTTGGCGAACATGGACTGAGAACAAGAAATGAGAGTGGAGGCAGTCTTCATATTCTGCCAAGAAGAGAAACTAATAATCATAAACTCTTGGTTTAAGCTACTATCCTGAAGGCTATATACTTGGCCTATAATTTTCTCCTGATGAAATCAACACTATAACTGCAATTTAAATTTAGAGCTTGAGATTACGCATGGTTAAATGCTATGTATGATCTGTACTGCTGTACAGTGCAGAAACTTGGACTTAAAGACAACATTGATTTTAAAAAAAGAAAACTTGAAGTCTTTGAGATGTGGTTATACAGACAAATGTTAAAAATCCCATGGATAGCAAAAGCGTCCAATCAAGAAGTACTGGAACAAATGGGGGAAATCATATGAACTTTTAGATACCATAAAAAGAAGAAAAACTGCATATCTTGGTCACTTTGCAATGAAAAATATAAGATACTTTTAATTGATTATAAAAGGGAAGATATATAGAAGAAGAGGACAAGGAAGATGAAGAAAATCTTGGCTGGCAGGCATCAGACAGTGAACTGGCATGAGCTCTGCTCTGAGGACCTGTCAGAGTGGCTGAGAATAGTTCAAAATTTATCAAGATGGTTGCTGACCTCTGATAGGAGATGGCACTCGAAGAAGAACATTCTCCGCTTTAATTATTAATGCTGATTAATATTTTCTAATCATTTACAAAATATTTAAATTTAGAAGCACCTCCAGTTAATGCTGGGAATCAGTGAATTAACCAAGGAAAAAAATGAGAGAAAATCCAAAGAAAATTTGACAGGGAAATGAAAAGAGATCTGGATATATAAGGATAGAATTCTCTGAGCTATATAAAATGAGAAAATATGACATCAGTAGAAAATTTTGAGAACAAGTCAACTGAGGATTACATTATAAAACAATCACTTAAAAGCACAATTTGGGATCGACTCTTAGAACAGCAGCCCTGACTCTAGTCTTCTCTGTTGTTAAGTATTGTTAGTCAGTTTTGAGCCGAAGTCGCCACACAACTCTTGTAGACACATAGCTGAGAACCATTTCTGGTGCCTTATTATCTACTCCTCTACCATAGTTACCTGTTTTTTTCCCACATCACTCCTCCATGCTTCAGAAGAGAAGAAGCTATCATCAAAGAAATAAAGAAAAGCAGAAATGAAATGCATCTTCCTATTCATCAAGATATCTCTTTGCCTCCAGATTTCCCATATGGCTTGTGAAATTAACAGATAATGTTCCACAGGACTGGCATAGAAGACTATGGAATTAATTACCAACTACCTGATCAGGAAGTGAATCCCACTAGGCATATAGTAACATTTTGGGAAAATTTGAAGAAAAGTGCAAGCTAATAGTAATTGTAGATACCTGCAGAACTTTTGCTCAGAACACTGACTGGTCATTACTAACGTGTTCCAACATAAAGATGTGCATTAATTCAGATGGCAAGAAGATACAAGAAATAAGAAAAGCCTCCTTGACTGTCACTATCAACAATGACATAGTCAATGAGACTTTTCTTATTTGTTTAAAATACAAGGGTACAAAGGATTTGGAATTGGAAGTAACTATCATTTAGTTTTAAGTAAGATGAAACTGAATATCGCATTGAAAACAACAGTGTGCAAAAAAAAAAAGTTTTAAAAAGAATTAAAGTTGAGCAGCTTTTACAGGTAAACTGTAGACTCAATTATAGAAACAAGAGAAAATAAACAGGTTGAAAACAAGGACCAAAATTTGGAGTCTCAGTGGCAAAATCTGAAGAAAACTTTGATTCAGCTAGGGAGGTATGTAGTGCAGTTGTCTGCAAGGACTGAAAAATGAGAACACCACGGTGCACACAAAATGATAAAGAAGCAGTCCTGGAAATGAAGAAAATGTTCCTAGCAAATAACTCAGCAGGTTCTCTGAAAGAATACAGAGAAAAATGTAAGAAAGCTAAGGTATATGTAAAAGTAGCTAAACAAAAGTCATGGGAATATTTTGGTAAGAATATAAAGGTAAACATCTGGAAGATGGCAAAATGTTCTAGAGGCTATTGAAAACGATTAGAAATTATTATTATTATTTGACACCTCCAGGGAGTCCAAAGACTCATCGAGGGAGGGCACCAGCTCTATAGCTCTGTCTTCATCACTCCACCAACTGACAGCAACTACACTAATGCCATCTACCGCCGACCACCACTAGTATTTCCACAGAAATTCACAAACATCCATGCCCATGGTGGGATTTGAACCTGCAGCCTTTTGGCTGGAGAGTGAATATGCTAACCACTTGGCCAGCCAGGCTGGAAGAATGAAGGAAAGAGTATTGTAAAAGGAATCAAACATAGTAAACATGAATGAAAACTAAAGAAAAAGATTTCCTAGATGACTGGAGCAATTATTTTGAATGACAGTAACAGGACAGTAGCAAAAAATTGTCAAGAGATGCAAACAGGTGTGTACATATCAATGCTTGAGGTAGAAAAGCCATTCAGAAACTGAAACTTGAAATGTGGAAAGGCAGCTGGAGTAGATGATATTCAACCAGGAATGCTGAAGTATGGAGGTATAAAAGTTTGCAGTGGCAACACTGCATAATTCAGGGAGCCTGGTCAAAAGGTCAAATTCCAATGATTTGAGTAGAGCACTCATAGTTCCCATCTATATTTAAAAAAAAAAAAAAAAAAAGTGGTAATAAAGCTGAATGTGAGAATTACAGAGGAATTTCTTTATTCTGCTAGGTTCAGGCCAAATAGATGTTGTCAAGATCAGAATTTCACATTACAACAAATAGTAGAGACATCATGAGGATATCACAAAGATCTGTACTTAAGTTTTGTAGAGTTGGAAAAGACATTCAACAAGGTTCTCAGAGAAGAGCTTTTCAAAATATTACAATTATGTGGGGTAAATGGAACAGTATGTAATATATAGTAAATACAGTAAGTAATAGTCTATATTTAAGTTATATGTCAGCAGTTGTAATTGAAGGAAATACAGGAAGATGGTTTAATGTCCAGATAGTATCCCTCTAGTTGTACTAGTCACTTATACTCCAGAATTATCACCCATCTTTCATCAACTTGACATGCTGTCTCTGGCATCTACTCAATAGCATGGAAGGAAGGTTTCATCCAGCCTGTTTCTGAAAAAGGTGTTATAAGCCAACAAACTATCATCATCTTGTATCAATACTTTAAAATAGAGAATATCAACAACTTTCTTCATTATCTAGAAATCTATCAGTTTATTAGTGATCATCAATGTAGATTCTGCCATTCTTGTTTTACAACAGACCTAACCTTACAATGCACACAACCTTCAGATCTTCTCTTTAATCACATGTCCACACATGGCAATGTTGTGTTACTCTTGAGACTTGTGTTGATATTTAAAAAAAAAAAAAAATCCTCGGAGCTGATTTTAATTAAAATTTTTGTTACGTGCCATTTTCACCAGTATGCAATCTTACAGAATAAAACTACCTTTCAGTTATAAAAGATAGTTGCCACAAACACAGTATCATTGTTTGTTTATAATATGAACTGTGTGAAATGAGTCGTTTCTAAGCAGTTTTAAAATAATATTCTCCAAAAAAATAAACAAATTTTTATTATTCTAATTATCAATTAGAATCAGGAAGATATTTGCCAATTTGATTGGCTAAGTAAACAGGACTTCTACTTGCTGTCCATCAGATCTGGGTTCAAATTCCACTGTTAGATGTTGGATGCTTGTATATTTAGATACTCACCAAATTTCATTACGTGAGACCACACTCTACTTACTTGATGTCTGAAACATTTGGAATAAGTTTCATGCTGTTTCTGGAACATGTTTTCCCAGTTTTCTAATCCTTAGCCTTCCTATTGTACTAATGTATGGAAGGTTTGCAAGCATATGTGGTTGGGATTCATGTAAAAAAAAAAATATATAATTAAAACAGTCCTGAACTAGAAAGTTTGAGAAATAGAGCAATTTATTTTATTTTTTAGACTTGAGTCATATCACAGCAAGGAAGTTCTCTTCCTACTTTATGAAAGTGATGTGTGGACTAATACAATAAAACAGTTAATACTATAGAAACAGAGTTCTGAATTCCATAATTTAAGCATTTTGTTTTGAAAGGTATACTCAGCCTGTTAAATTAACCCATAACAACTGTTGATGTACATACTTTATTATAATTGACACTTCTGGCACTTAGAAAATGATTTTTAAAATTCTCACTTAATAGTGTGCATAATAGTTTTGCTCAAAAGTGATGAAGTAAACACCTGCTCATCACAGGAACTAATCACATTTTATATAATAAAGTGCACTTTCTGAAAAACAAGATTTGAAAATTTGTATTTGTAATAATGTGATAGTAGAGAAAAATACAATTTCAAAAGATTATCTTTCAGTTATAGCACATAATAGGTTATGAGCATTGATAATGCTATAGTATTAAGATTATAGGCAGTAGCGAGAAACGATTGTAGTGAGAAAAGAATTGATAATGCTAAGTATTAAGATTATAGTCAGTAGTGAGAAACGACAAACTCAGAAGTAAAGAAGATAATATTTTGAAGGGGAGAGAGAGAGAGAGCACATGTTATATTTTGTATGATGAACAATTCTTAGGAAGGTCTTTCTTCAGCAACACACACACAATAAACCCAAATATTATGCATTCTCTCTCTCATCTATTAGGTCATCCCAAAAGGAATGCATAGTTTTTTTATACTGTACTTGTTCAAACATGTCTCAGCTTGTCTAAACATGAATTTTTAAAGCTTTATAAGTACTGCTAAGCTGAGGCAGCCTCATTCTAAGGAATTCCACCTAGCAAGAACATCATATATATTTTATTGTTTAAATAAAGCTTTATTACTATGGATGTCACTGAAGAGCACATCATGCTTCATGAGTTTGAAAAAGGCAACAATGCTGCTAACACTGTAAAAAAAAAAAAATGTGCAAGTTTATGGCGATAATGTTTTGAATGTGCCAAGTGCCAGCAATGGTTCCAAAAATTTCAACAAGAGGACTTAAACTCGAAAGACTTCCCTCACTTGCTCTCTCTTGATAATGAGGAAGCCGATATTGCAAGAAATGCCAATGCAACTGTTGAAGATTTAGCAAAAGATCTTAATTCATCATCATCGACCATCCATCGCCATTTGCAAGAACTTGATATAGTGTCTAAGCTTGGCAAGTGGGTTCCTCACGAACTGATGAACAATCAAAGAGAATGCATCAACAACTGCATTGCTCTTCATTCTTGAGAGGTTTATTTTCCATTTTTGAGTTGTGTAATCATCAATGATGAAAAGTGAATACTTTACAAGAATGTTAAGCACTGAAGGCAGTGGGTTCATTCAGGGGAACAGGTTAAACCTCAGCCAAAACAAAACCTTCACTCTCAGAAGTTTGTATTAAGCATTTTGTGGGATATGGCTGGTATTATACACTTTGAGCTCTTTCTACAAAACCAAACAATCACAGCTGGAGTATACTGTGAACAACTTGATCGAGTGAATGAAAAACTGAAAGAAAAGAGATGTTCTCTGGTCAGTCAAAAGGGTGTGGTGTTTCACCTTGATAAATGCATGCCCTTATAGTGCAAGAATACCTGTTCCAAGATTGAGGAACTTGGCTTGGAAAAGCTTCCATATTCTCCTGATCTTGCAAATTCAGATTACCACTTATTACCACTTATTTCGAAATTTAACCAAATTTTTCATTAATGAAAAACTTGGTTAAATTAGCAAGTGATTTATCTTTTATATCCTTTCAAAACTTAATGCTAAAAATGCTGTTACTTTCTGGATGACTTCATGTTTCCTTATGTAGATAAAATCATCATTATCAATTTCCTGATATGTACCCTCGTGGGGTGTTAAGCCTACTATGATAGCACAACATGATTAAGTTTACATTATTATTAATCTCCTATCCAGAGTTTTCTTCCAATTTAGTCTATTAATAGTGAACACTCTAATATTGTCATATCTAAAAGGCACTTCTGATCCACCTAGACTTTGGTCTCGGTCTCTTTCCTGCCATCTTGGCATCAAACACCTGTTTTATCAACCTTTCCTCACCCATTCTATTTAAGTGGCCATACCACCTTAGATTAGTTCTGCTTATACATTCCTGCCTGGGGTGCATTCAGAAAATTGAAAAGCATTTTTCAAAACAATGATGTCCCACTTTGTTTAAAAAGGAAGACATTTAACCGGTGTATACTTCCAGTCATCACCTATGGTTGTGAAACTTGGTCGCTAACAAAAACACTGGCAAATAAACTAACAACAACTCAAAGAAAAATGGAGAGGTTGATGCTAGGCATCACATTAAAAGATAAGAAGCGAAACACCCAGATAAGAAGCCAGACTCTCATCTCTGACAGAGAGAAAAGAATGGGGGAGGAGTGTTATTGATGATAGCTGATGAACTGCAGCCAAGGAGAATTGAAGTTGAACTGCAGGATAGTGAAGAGAGCACATTTGAGGCTATTTAGTGTGAGATTGAGACTAGTGGAACAAAATATACAGTTGGATGCTGACCAGGTGATGGAATAGACGGTGGAGATGGTATCCATAGACAAATGGATGCAATGAGTGGAAGGAGGGTAATTGTTATGGGGATTTCAACTATGGTAACATTGATTGGAAGGAGGAGAGGACACATGGGAGGAAGGAATTGGATTTTATGCAGTTATTAAGGGATAACTACCTGAGACAGCATGTAGTGGAATATACTAGGGGGTTTGAGAGTGCTTGACCTAGTAATTGCATCTGAGAATTTGAGTGTAATGTGAAGTTGCCACCAATTGTTGAGAGAGTGATCATAAGGTCTTGACCTGGGAGGTGGCTAAATGTGTGGAATTTTCAATTAAAGGATACATGTGGAATTACTGGTCTGGTAAGTATGAGAAGCTTAGGAGATTGCTTGGTTCAGTGCCATGGTATGTAAAACTGCAGCTGGAGGTTGATAGTGCATGGGAAGTGGTAAAGGAGTGTTTTAAGGAGGTAATGGCTGACTGTATACCTAGAGTCCAGATACTAAATCAAGTAGGGGTTAAATGGATGAATAACACCATTAAGCTTGAGCTGCAAAAAAAGAAACAACTGTAGAGGGAATTTAAGGAGAAAGGTCACCTGCAGGCACATGAACAGTATATTCTGGCCTGAGCAACAAGACTGCTGTTGCTCAGGCCAGAAGGGTAACAAGTGTGGTAAGAAAAGCAAAAGCGGATTATGAAAGGAAATTAGCCATGCAAGCTAAAGAGAATCCCAAACAGTTTTTTTGATATGCTGCAAGTAAAAGAAAAAAATGTATACGGCACAATGATTTTAAGGAATGCCGATGGTAGGGAGGTAACTGAATTAGTTGATATAGTGGAATTACTGAGCGAGCACTTTGCAAGAGTATATCATCCAGGTGGTGATATTGCAGTAATAATGAAGGAACCAATAGCTTATATGGGAATTGAAGTGAGTGAAATGGAGGTGAATAATATATTAAAAACCTTAATGTGAATACATCTGTGGGATTGGATGGTATACCAGCTTGGTATTACATGAAGCGGCAAAAGAATTGTCAGTGCCCTTGACCATTTTGTTTAATTTGAGTCTCGGGTCTGGGTTAGTCCCGATGGGGGTGGAAAGAGGGGAAAATTGTACCACTGCATAAAGGAGGTTCCAAGACTGCTGTTGCAAATTACCGATCGATCAGTATATCAGGAGTCGTTGTCAAGGTTTTGCAGAAAGTAGTTATCTATCCAGGAATGGATAGATAACAGGATACTGTATGGGGAAACAGCATGGTTTTGTGAAGGTTAGATCATGCCTTAGTGACAGCTGAACTGGATAAAGGTAATGGGTTTACAGTGATACTGCTGAACCTTGCATTTTGGGTGAAAAGATTAGCAGCAGTACATCACATTGGTGGAACCGTACTCCAGGAGATTGACAAGGCCAGGGAAGTTGAAGTTTAGGGGGCACACTTGGTTGCTGAAAAATACTTTAACAAGCAGAGACAAACAGGTTATTGTTACTTTGTATCGAGCCTTGATAAGACCCCATCTAGACTACTGTGCCCAGATCTGGGCACCAGGGTTTTTTCTTGATGGGGAGGAGGTAGAGAGGATCCAGAGGTGAGTGACCAAGATGATAGTAGGTCTATGGAATGAACCTTATGAGAACAAGTTGAGGATTTGTGGGTTGCAGAAATTGGTTGACAGGAGGAAAAGGGATGATATGATTGAGACATTCAAATTACTGAAGGGTTTCTATAAGATTAATTCAGAGGATAATTTTCAGAACAGGTCTGGTGGTTTGAGGACTAGGGACCATCCCATGGAAACTGGGCAAGAGTGTGATTAGCAAAAGTGTTAAAACTAGGTTTTTTACTTGGAGAGTGGTGAATGAGTGGAATAAGTTGCCAGAGTCTGTTGTGGGTGCCATGACCGTAAATGAGTTCAAGGCAAAGTACTGTGTGGAAGCTGAATAGTTGTTCTTGACATGTTTAGGGTCTTCCTCGATGAGTCTAAGGACTCTTGGAGTTGCCCGTAATAATAATTCTTCACCATAAGCGGCTAAAATCGAAATGGGTCAGACATCTATCCAGGAGATGTCATGGAAAGATGAGCGATGGACCACTATACTAACGAACTGGATTCCAAAAGAAGGGAAACGAGGCCGAGGACGTCTTAAAAGAAGATGGAGTGATGAACTGTCAAAATTTGTTGGGGAAAATTGGTCAACTATTGCCAAGAACAGAGAAAGATGGAAAGAACTGGAGGAGGCCTTTGTCTAGCAGTGACAGAAAATGGCTGAAAAGAAGATACATTCTTGAATACTAACAATGTCAAGTCCCTTTCTCATATCTTTATTTTTAATGATTCTGCCATTGATGCCATCTGTTCACTCTTCTAATTTTTCTCTGAACCCTCATCTGTGTTTTCTAGTCTTTAAGTGTTTTTATTTCTGACCCAGCTCTCAGATCCATAACATAATTAGTTTGAACACTGTCTTGTATACTGCTAGTTTAGTGTTTTGTCTAATTTCTCTTATTCCATAAAATTTTATTCAGCTTGCTACTCACCATGCCAGTTTTGCTTATTCTGTTGTCTATTTCTAGATTTAATTTGCATTTTTACTAAAAATCGTCTAAGTAGCTGAAATATTTTACTACTTCTATAGGATCTCCATTCAGAATGCAGCTAAAGTTTTCTATGCTCCTGTCTATTTTCATAGTTTTGGTCTTTATTGCTGATTTTCATGCCAAATTTGTTACAGCTAAAGAATCCTAGAGCCTTGCACTACTCCTCTTTAGGAGTAACAACATCAGCATAAAGCAAAGAGCTAAATTTGACATTTCCAATTCTAATACCAGGCCTAATGCCACTTTCTTTCATAATGTGAATGACGAATAAGAGTGGAGATAATGTGCACCTTTGTCTTACTCCTCATTTTGCATCAAACTATCTTCCTGTATGTCCTTCAATTCCAACTGCTGATTTACAATTTGAATATAGACTATATATTACTTTGTGTAATGTTCCATTTACCCCATATAATTGTAATGTTTTGAAAAATCTCTCCTCTGGGCACCTTGTATGCCATGCCTTTTCCAGATCTACATTTCACATGATTTTTCAGCAACCAACATAAATGTTGGATAGTTGGGAGAAGATTATAAGATCAATTGCAGAATATGATCAGGTAGGCATATGAAAGAAGGTATTGTTCCCATTATCCAGAAAAACAATCGTTATCATCAAGTACACTCAGAAGTCTGGCCTTTCCCACTAGTGTTTGCACTATTTCATAGTATTCGATTCAAACTGCCTATAAAAAAAATATGCAGTTTTACATATAATATTATCAAGGTCACTTGGAGTTAACTCAAAACCTAAAAAGGTATTTAGGTTTTGAGTTATCACACCGATAAGTTAATAGCTATACCTTCTAGAGGGTGGTGAGTTGAACAGGATAAAAAAGGTATGGTTTTCTGCAAGGATAACTCCTTCATGAGCAGGTTTCATCTTCAGTTCTGTCTTTACAAATAATAGTAAAATGCTGTAAGGTGTGAGTTTCACTGAGTTTTAAATGTTTGATGCAGACAGAAACAGGTGTTTCTTTCTTTCTGTCTCCACCATTCCAGAACATTTTATTGTGTTGGGCATTGAGGCCTGCTCAGAAAATTATTCTTCAGTCATTTACTGTATGTCATGGTGGATGGTGTTCACTCATTCTCTCTCTCCAAGCTTCTCCACCAATGCAAGAGTGCTCAGAGCTCTGTACTATCACTTACCATCTTTCTTCTATACATAAATGACATAATCTCAATCACAACTAATCCATTAGCTTTGATAATGATAGTATACTTCAATCATCCTACTCATTTGACAAACTGCAGTGCAGAACGTATGGTGCAGATATTTGAGTTCTTAGCCAACGGCTACAATCCCTACAAAATAGATAAAATACTACACAGCCCCATTACTCCTCCCTCCCCTAATACACAAGAGCACGACATGACCATCTCTATTCTCTATGTCAGAGGTACATCAGAAAAGATAGCCAAAGTACTGATGAAACATGGCCTTTGCACCACTTTTGAACTGCATGTAAAACTAGCAACTCTGATCCACTTGCCTAAGGATAAACATCACCATTTAGCACACCCAGGAGTGTATGAAGTTCCCTGTGACTGTGACTTGGCCTACTATGGACAAACAGGAAGACACAGTTAACATCTGCCTGGAAGAACATAAAAAATACATTTGTTACTATGGCAAGTCAGGACTGGCAGACCATGCTTTGGATACTCCTTCACAGGATTAGATGGAAGAAAACAAATGTGCTATTTAGGAGTTGTTACAGATCTGAAAGATTATTTTTTGAGTCGGCAATGGCTTTGGAGAATTCTCCTAACCTGAATAAGTATGATTGCATTAATTTGCCAAAAATTTGGGAGACTGTCATCTTAAGAACAACTCCCACATAGCTGTAATGATTTTTTTTTTTTTTTTTTTTTTTTTTCAATATTAGAGGAACCATAAATAGGACTTTAGATCTTTTGCACACTGCAATTTTATTGTTTTACTTACTCACTGTCACGTGTACAAGTGTGTTGTGCTCTGATGATGCGATTTGAAATTCAGTGAAATATAAGCAGTTAATTAAACATCTTTGATTAAATTGTTCGGTGTTGTTAATACTGTTAAAAACTTAAGTCATGAATAATCGTCAACACCTAAACTTATCTGTTAGATTAAACAATAATATAATTTTTGGCAAGTTTAATTTGTGTGAAGTTTTTCTTTGGTTACAATTATCTGTAAGATTGTCTACATGTTATTTTATTCCTTTATATTATATTTTAGAATGAAATAATTTTTAATTTAATAAATGGAATAAAATTATTTAGAGAGATCTGTATTTTGTTTTGACTTATATCAGATTGCTTAGATCACTACAAACTTAATATCTTTGGTTTGCAGCCTAATTTAACCATGGCCAAATGTCGAAGAAATGTTGAAAATTTTTTAGAAGCATGTCAGCAGCTGGGAGTTCCAAATGTGAGTTTTTCTATTTTTAATTAATCATAAAAGTATCACTTGTTTGCTTAGTGTTGATTTGGTATTAATACTATGAAAGGTGAACCATGATAACATACTGACTCATTAAACTTAATTTGAAATAAGATGCTATAAAATTTCTACATTGCAGGACACATGAACAGATTATAATTACACTTAGTTATTATCTTTATGTAATACAAGAGAAAATAGAATTATCTTTATTTGTAATAGTGTTTTATTACAATTTATAATTTTCCCATGAACTACACAATGCACAAGTATTAGTTATTATTATATATATAGAATTTTGAGTTCTGTATTACTCATAAACTAAGGACATAAAATATTGTACGTGAAAAGGAAAGAAAAGCTTTAATTTACATTTTGAAGTTTTATCCGAGTTACAAGGACATTGAGGAAGTATTAACACATTGTAGAACAGCTCTGATAAAATAGGTAGGTTGACTAATTTTTGGTACTCTTGCACAATACAAGAATCTTAACCTGATCAGTTGCAGAGAATGACAGTTCTGCTGTTATTCTTTGCTAGACCTAGATTTAAATGGACACAACTCTGTCAGGCAGTGCCTGAACAAACATCAGAGGAAGAGTTGTTGAGTGTGTGTGCTAGACAACAATTTCTCCCTTTTAACACAACAAGCAAGACCTGCTTCCATATGCTCCCCCAAAGTTCACTGCCATTGACTTAACTTTATGCCTAATCTCTCTCTCTCTCTCTCTCTGGGGTGGAAATTCAAAACGTGTAAAACGGAAGACAACTTATATGGGAATGATAGTTTCCCCATTGTGTGCACTTTTTTACATGGGGAACCATGTACTACATCACAGATACCATGATGGAAAATCGAGCAAGCTGACTGCCCCACCTTCTGCACTTCAGAAGAATTTTTCTGTGAGAGTCAGCTCATCTCCAATCAGTGATGCAGTGAACCATGTGACATTATATTACACTCACCAGTTCTAATTCCTAAAATCTCTAGTCAGTTTCATATTTCTCTAAGCAATGGTGGAATGATGATTGTACGGCAGCCAAGGAATCTCAGAAGAAAGCATGGAGTATTTTCTGCAGATATCGCACAACAGCAAACATTATTGCTTTCAAACATGCTTGGGCCTGAGCAAGACACATCTGTCATCAGAGCCGTAGCATATGTATATTACATCTTGTTATGATGTAATATACATCTGTATTATATTATATATACACCTGTGTGTGTGTACACACACAAGATGTAATATACATCTTCCATAGCAAGAGTAACCAATAGTAAAGAAGTCTGGGACAAAATCTGGAAAATGAAATGTAGATACACCAGCTCTATCCTTGAACATAATGGATACACCTTTTCGAACACACATAGAGAGATTTTTGCTAAAACATCATCAGTATCCTCTTACGACCCCCGCTCATCCAAGTTATCTGCTCCAAAAATTCAAATCAGAAAAACGACAAATTATCTTTTTTTTTCAAGCGGTACTGAAGATACAATGAGCATTCATGAAAGAAGAAATGAAAACTGCTTTGCTTAAATATCATCCTACTGCTGCACCTTTTCAACAAAATTTTCTGTGAGAATAGGTTTCCAAATACTGGAAAAGGCTATTATTGCATTTGCCGAATAAGGGAGGAATCCAGAATTGTCCATAAAACTATCATCTAATTTTTCTGGCCAATATTGACCCTTTGGTTTGTGAATAATCTCTCTTACAAGTGCTATATATTGGGATAGACAGCATAGCATGGATGCCACTGAGTGCACTGTTGCCACGGCATTCTTATACAATGCCTTGCAGGTTTTCTTTCTGTAGGCTACCCAAATTTTTCATCTCTCCTGTTATCTACCAGCAGCTTTTTAAAGCTCATGGGAATGAATATTCTGATTTTGGTCCTGTTTATACTGATGGTTTAAAATCAAAGCTGCTGGTAGGTTCCTGCTGCCTTCCCAGACAGCATAATATCTGGTGAGATCCTACTAGAATATAACAACTTGACTGCCTAACTTTATGTTATAAAGCTTGCATTAAAATACATAAGACTGCATCGCTGTAAAAGGTGTAAGAGGGTGGTCTGAAAGGTTCTCGGCCTCAACCACAGATGGCAACACTATCAGCAAGATTTTTTTTTTTCCAAGTTGGTACATCTGTCATAAGCATCCATGTGAAATTGCAAGTCATTCTATCAAGTAGTTTGTTTTATACAACTGTCTGAAGCAAAAAATCTCT
This sequence comes from Typopeltis vanoorti, assembly GCF_054136105.1. Classification (NCBI taxonomy): domain Eukaryota; kingdom Metazoa; phylum Arthropoda; class Arachnida; order Uropygi; family Thelyphonidae; genus Typopeltis; species Typopeltis vanoorti. Next base: position 67,078,011 of record NC_143569.1, read on the forward strand.
TCCTCGCTGTTCAGTGTTTTTCTTCGAATCAAGAGGTGATTGCAGCTGTAGAGGGGTATTTTGCAGATCTTACTGAGAACCACTACACGGATGGGATGATGATGCTGGAGCATCACTGGAATAAATGTATTATTCTTAAGGGAGATTATGTTGAAAAATAAAAATAATTTTGAAATTATAAATTCATTTTTTCATTGTTAGGCCAAGAACTTTTTAGACCACCTCTCGTATAATATATTCATATTCTTTATAGGCAATAAGATGTCTAAAGCTGCAGGAACATACAGGGCTCTCTTGAATCCCACATTTCCTTTCTGAGTTATGGAAGCTGTACTTTGATTTACAGTTATGTTGGATTCCAAGTCTGTCTCATACATCCACAAGATCACATGCCTTATCCCAGTGGATAAAAGAGAAATTAAATTGTGACAGTGTAGTCTATGCTGGTACTGTAAAGAGGGAGTTATTCTGTCTTGGCTCTACATAAGTCATAGTTGTCTTACACTCCTTCTTGCTGAAGGGTGATGACACATTCCTGTATGTGAGTTCTATGATGCTGAATGTCAGTCATGTTTTAATTGACTGCCCATATTTTGTTAATAAGGGAAGTCTTTTTTTTAGCATCATTCATAATCTCTGTTAACTCTAATACATCCAGGCAGATTTTATCTTACCAAGTGTCTGTTTCATTTTTAAATGTTTACAGAAAATCAGTATTTTTCATGTTAAAGTAAATGGTATAATAAATATATTTAAGCCATTCCTGGTGCAAAACCACACCAGAATCAGACTATATAACATCCTATCTAAACCAACTTTATTATATGGAAGTGAAACATGGACCATAAAAAAGAATGAAAAATGGATTCAAACAGCAGAAATGCAATTTCTTAATAAAACAGCTGGATATACCAAGCAGGACCATAAAACAAATGAAGAAATTTTATAATTCCTCGATATGAAACCATTTAAGTACTATATAAGTAAATATAAACAAAAATGGTTAGGACATCTGAATTGAATGGACAGTAGCAGACTGCCAAAAATACTATATGGATATAAAATAAATGGAAAAAGAATTGGAAGACCTAGAAAATAATGGCATAAGACTGGAACATGCCACTTGGCCTGTTCCAATCTCATGATAGGAAGAAGACAGTATTTTTCACTGTATATACCATTTAGATTATTTTGTTTATGCATATAGATAGTATGAAAAACTGGGTATTTAAAGCCATCTTTTTACACCTCTCCCATCCTCCATAGAAAACAATGTACTCAACTAATGATCCTATTAAGGACATCCTGAATAATGTTTAATTTTTCCATTATCTTGCCTTTATCACTAAGTGGTCTACAATCAACTTTTTTTTTGAGGGGAAGGATTGAATTCATTCATCCATATGAATTAGCACATCCAGATTCATTCAGAAAGTATTATTCTCACTCTCAGTGATTTGTTGAGGATGATCCAAAGCAGATTGATAATCCTTACATCTGTTTACCACTGAAAAGTTGATTAATTAGTCTAGACAACCTTGGTTAGTGCACCCACTCTCCAATCAATAGACTGCAGGTTCAAATCCTACCGAGGCCCATGGATATTTGTGATTGTCCTTTTTGGTGGGAGATGGATTTCATTGCCTGATATGAGACTACCACCCCATTTATTTGGAAGCCTGAAGTGGCTTGAAAAGTTCCAAGTTTAGTCTCTAGAGCAGGGTTTCTGGACTATGTAAAAGTAAATAAAAAAAAATACTGTATTTACTCAAATATAACTCAAACCCCTGATTTTTCTTTACGAAAAAAGAAATTAAAAAGTTTCGCATATATCTTGCACATGAAAAAAAGTTTAAACACGTTTTCAGGGCGATAGTAACTCACTCCCCGAAGTAAACAACGTGCTCCCCAACAGCCACTACTGCAGATGCAAGAAAAACAAGTAGTTCTATTGCATCGCTGATTAAGGTATGGAAACATTTGCAGTCTGTATAATATATTTCTCGACAAATAGTGCAATTAGACAACTGGGATAAAAACAGCACTAACTAATGAATCACATGTCTCCTCTCACAGAAATTATGTAGCATAGACTCAAGCAAAACTATATGTTGCACCAGCAAACACAGCATCTAACTAAAAACTTTTGTCCAATTTTTCAATTACATGAAATACGTGTTTGATTGCATTTGAGTTGAAGAGAATTAGCATTTCAACTCAACAATTGTCGGCTTGCCTTTGGAGTCATGCGAGCTTTTGTTAATACTGCACCAGTCATATGTCTTCATAGCTGCTCTGTCTCTACTGGCCTACTATTGCTGTCTGTTTCATGCTCAGCTTTCACTTCTCATTAATCATTCGTGAAGGATTGTTCATTACGTATCTCAAGTCTTATAAATTACTGGTGATTTTTGCTTGAAATAATGGGAAAGATGGTGCTATTTGGGTAGATGACTTTGACAATGTACACAAGGAAACTGCTCTTGAGGCCAGAAGTAGCAATAGCAAATAGGAGATTCTTTGTAAGTCTTACCCATTTTCAGTTTTTTCCTGAAAAACTTTAGTTTCCGAAAATCCCCGCATATATCTCGCACTACGATTTTTTAGCTTTAATTTTGGAAAAAAAAGTGAGTTATATTCGATTAAATATGATATATAAAAATTGATAAAAATAGAAAAAATCTTTAGCCACCTACTGTACAAAATGTGCTACAGTTTTGCATATGACCTTCATGGGTAGGAACAAAATAATAAAAATAATCTTCTCAGTTGCTGTATCATTTATCAACAATTTTCTCTTCTAACCACTCTGAAGTGTATTTTTAAAGAATATAGTTTTAGTCCTGCAAAACCAACTTGCCATTGAACATAGTTAAGACAAAATACAGTTGACTGATAGCAAAAATAGGGACCATGGGAATAGGCTATAGTAGACAGTTTACTATGGTTAATTTATTTTAGCATAGCATTGAAGGTTTGGGGTTGGTGGGACTTTTCAGCCATTTTTGTAGTGAGCAAGTTTATGATGTTGGCTCTAGTGAGACATAGTATTAGCCCAAAACCTTCAGTTGCTTCAACCATGATTTCTGCCAGTCAAGTTTAAGTTGATATCTTATGTGTAAATGTTTCCTTGGAAACAGTGAAGAACTATATACACTAAGAGAATATATGAATGTTTTATAAGTAATAACTTTGGAAATAGAATTTCAAATGTTGAATTTGCTTATGAACTTTAACTGTTTGATAAAACTGCACAGATTGCTTTTTATTAAAGTGTTTTAACTTTATAATTTGGCTATCCATAACAAAAAGTGTTTCTGATGGAGTCATGTGATCAGATCCTTCATATGTATATTGCAAAATCAAAAGAAAAATTTTCTTCCATGAACATACCTTTAAATTGAACATCCAACAAAATGTATTTCTCCATATTTTTAGGAAGAGAAGACAGTTCATAATATTTATTATAAAGTGTCTTTTTGAATGTTGGCTGTTTAAATGTATTTTACTAAAAATGTATTTAATGTGTTTCAGTCCTGGGCCAAATAGTAAAACACGGCTTTATTGTGTAACCGAATCTATTTGTACCTTCTGTAATTACCTAACTAATAATTCCTTGATAATGTCATAACATGGATGAAATGTCTGAGTAAAAAGTACGGCTATGCCTTAAATGCTGCTAACTAGTACTATATGTAATTAATAGTTTTTATTGTAATGTCCTCATTTCATGTGATTAGAAAAAATAAATCATATTTGCAACGTCCTGTGATCATCACACAAGCTTCAGACAAGGAGATTTCAGTGTAATTCAAAAAAGTTATCTTCATCATCATCATCATCAAATTCCTGCCATGTACCCTCAAGGGGTGTACAGGATATGATAGTACTACATGAAAAAAATTACATCATTACTAACTAACTTATCTAAAAAGTTATCTTTTATATTGTTAATAAAATATAAAAATGTTAGCATTATTGAAGTTTTTAGTAGGAGTTTTTTTTTGGACTATGCTGTTGAGGGAGAGGGTGAAACAAAAGTTATGCTATAGTTATTTTTAAGGAATGTGACATTCAAATAGCATTGTAGTGTCATTAAATAAAATTAAATATACCTAGTCTAACCATAAATACTTTTTACAACTTGAACAGCACATATAAACCACATGCTATAATGTGCATATAGTGGCACTCAATGTTCAAAATGTCCCTCTTTTGCCTTCATACTTACCCAAAGTCTGAGACCACATGTCGATGGAAACGCTGCACCACTGCTCACTCCAAATCCACTTCAGGCTGATGATGCTGGCAGTTGTTTCTTGCAGGCTACTCTCTCAAGCTCACCTCGGTTGTAAGTCCAATGGATTCAGATCATGACTTCCAGATAGCCAATCAAATGTGATGTGTGGTTGGGCACATTTGCCTCCAACCACTGTTGTGTGGTCCTTGCCTAGTATGTAAGGGCTGAGTTCTGTTGGAAGGTTCACTGCCTACTGTGAATGTGTTAAACATCATTCAGGGGCTGTACCACAGGTCCTAGCATGATATCTTGATACACTTTGGTGGAGGTTTTGATTCCTTTTTCACAGAAATACAACTTGGATATCCCCTTGATACATCACCCCCCCCCTCCACACACACACACACACACACACACACACACACACACACACACACACACCTAACAAATTTACTGATGTGGGGTGATGACCTATCTGAATCCTGGGTGCTATGCCATATGCTGCGTGACCATCTAGAGCATATACACAATCGTTTTGGCAGTAAAGCGACTCTTCATTGATGAAAATCTTCTCATCTGGGAAGATGAGAATTCTACCACATGAGCTGTGGTGGTAGAAATTGTCCAGTAGAACAACAATAGGCACCTCACCCCTTGGTCATCAGTTAGTACATGTGACATCATTCTCTGCAAAATGTTCATCTCTCGCGACATCACTTTCTGCATTCTCACAAGATTATGGCAGAGGCCTACCTTCATATCCCTCACAAATTATTGTCTTAACACACTGTGATTGACCTGTTCTTTGGCTGTCAGATACATCTCCTGTATTGTTATAACAATTAATAGTCTGATACACAAACACCCCTGATCCCAAGTGTTTTTAGCATGCTGAAAATAAGTGGAAACATCCCAACCTTGTGAAGTACTATTACAGCTAGATATCCCTCTCTCTCTACTGATAAACATGCAAATATTGGATGCACACAGTGCCACTAACAGAATCAGGCTCATGCAATTCTATGGTGGTGGAAGTGTGCAGAAGTTGTAACTGTATTTATGGCAAGGGTGTGTGGGGGGGTATTTTTCATCAGAAAAATAAAGTAGATCTGTTTTGGGGAGAAAAGAGTAACATTAATATACTGTATCTTGCATATATTAGGTAATTCTGAATTATTATGTTTTCCTTTCCTATTTTCAAATTTCATTTCTGTGAAAATTCTTTTAAATTGTTCGGATGAATTGTATTTTAAGTACTGCTTCCTGTAATATTACAAATTAATTGACCAGAAGAATGTATTAATTCATAAACTTGTTTTTGCACATGAGGTGAGCATTAAATATCTGATATACACTGCAATATAACAGAACTGTTTCAGGATAATACTCTTGCTTATTACATGGAATATGCATAGTCTTTAAGGTGATCAGACAACAGTGGCATATTGCATCTTGTATACTATGTATTTTGCAAGATAATTTTCTTTTCACTTTTTCCAGGTATACTGTGTTGTGTGTGTATTAAATTTTGTGTTAAATAGGTGACTAATAGTAATTTTTAGCAATTGCTTCATGTGATATTAAATATTCATTATTCCAAAGGATGTACATGAATATTTCATCCTTATAATTCATGTATAGTTTAATAACAGAGGAATCAAATTATATTTTATGCACCTGCATGAATGTGCGCATTACATTACTTTCTGTTAAAGGTGCCTTTGGTGACGAGAATTGACATAATAGTTAAATTAAATTAGTAAATTATTATCATGATGCTTGTTTCTCCCCATTAAGCAACAACATGCACGAAAATGGTAATACAGTATATGGTATAGGAAATCAATTTCAGGAGAATAACTCATGATAGGATTTGAACCTACAGCCTGTTGATTGAATTGTAGGTATGCTAACCAGACCAGCAGTATAGGTGTTGATGACAACAATAATGTAGATTTTAAAAAAAGTTAGTTCAGGAGCACATTTCTCAAGCAGAATTAGTGGAATTCCATCAGGACCAGAAGCCTTTTTGGTAACCAGGTTGTTGAATATTTTGTTCTGGTGGAAGGCCATGGAGGCTTTTCCCCCTTGTTTAGTTACAATGTATGTTATAATTGACAAATTAGGTATAGGATTAAAACAAGACTATAAACGTAACATGAAGTAACTTATTGACTAATCCACTTGTATCTAGAAGCTGTTGACTGCACATCAGTTGCCTTAATATCCCATAATGCAAAAGCATTATGAGAAAGTCAAATCCCTTTTGATAAGATTTGTGCATATTTTTAATGATAGTACACAGTCAATTTATTCCTCAGTTTTTGAGTTCAGATTATTCCTTGGTTGAATATTGTTTTTGTGATCCTTTCCTTTAGTGTGTTGCACGATGATCAGCATTTAGGAATAATTACTTTAATTTCCCAACATTTTGATCTTCATATTAAGGTAGTTGTCTGAAATATACACACACATATATAAGGACTGGCATCAAAAATAATTACACCAGAAACTTACAAAATACTTTAAATGATATGATAACAATGAAAGAATTAAAGGACAACCTAAATAAAATAAAAAATGGCAAATCAGCAGGAGATGGAATAAACTCTGAACTGTATAAATTTGCTGGAAAAAAATTTCAAAGATTACTAAAATTTTTAAATAAAATATATATAAATGGACAAATACCAATAGAATGGACTACAAGCATAGTTAATACCTATATTTTAAAAAGGGGATAAAGTAAAACCTGCTAACTAGAGGTATTAATTTATTGAATACATGCTACAAAATATATAGCAGAATACTTAATGAAAAACTGAAAATATACAGTGAAAAAATATTATTAGAATGTCAAAATGGATTTAGAAAAGGACACTCTACAATGGATGCAGCTTTCTGTTTAAAACTAATTATAGAAAAAATAAGAGAATTTAATTTGGAAACTCATCTTTTGTTTATAGATTACAAAAAAGCATTTGACAAAGTAAAAAGATATATACTGTTTGATATATTACAAAGAATAAATATACCTAATATTTTACTACATTTAATATTGAATATATATAAAGATAATGAAATAAAAATAAATGAAAAGTTGTCTGAAAAACAATCTATAAACCAAGGAGTAAGACAGAGATGCCCTCTGTCTCCAACACTTTTCAATATTTACATTAATGAAATATTAATGCAGTGGAACACCTTAAACAATCAAGGTATAGAAATTTCCCAGAATAAAATAAATACTCTATTATTTGCAGATGATCAGGTAATAATATCAATAAGGAAGACGATTTGCAAAAAGCAATATATAATTTAAACATAGTAGAACAGTTTAGAATGAAAATTTCCATAGATAAAACTAAAACAATGGCATTTTATGGACAAACTCCAGTTAGAAGCAAAATAGTTATTAATAATAAAATAATAGAACAGATAAATACTTCAGTTATCTTGGATGTGAAATATCATATGAAGGAGAAAAAGACATAAAATTAAAAACTTCAAAATTTTTACAGATTATAGGCCTGATAAATAGAACACTCAACCAAATATATATGTGGAAGGTGAGAAAAGGGGGAATATATATGCACAAAATACAGGTAATGGGAGGAACTTTGTGAGTTAGAGATGACTATAACTGACCTCGTTGAGTCAGAGACGGGAGATTCTCCACGTAGAGAGATGAGTGGTATGATAGAGGGCGAGAGAATTATGAATAAAATAATGAGAGTCGGGAGTATGGAAAGATTGAATGATTGTGAAGTTTTAGGAGATGGTCTCAATTGGGAGGATGAATGGCAAATAAGAGTGGCTGATTTGCAGAGAGAGATAGATGAGCTGAAAGAGCAGATGGAACGTCTAGGGAATGAGATGAGAAGTGTGAAAGATGAGATTAGGTGAATGGAAGAGATGAATGCAAAGCAAATCAGAATAGGAGTGAGAGAGTCATGGGAATGATAGGAGAGAATAGGAACAGAAGAGAGGGAATTGATAGAAGAGGAGGGAATGAGAGAGAGTTATGGGAATGATAGAAGAGAGAATAGGATCAGTAGAAGTGGGGGGATGAGAGAGATGGGAATGATAGAAGAGGAGAGAATAGGGTAAGTAGAAGAGAGGGAATGAGAGAGATATGGGAATGATAGAAGAGGAGAGAATAGGGTAAGTGGAAGAGAGGGAATGAGAGAGAGATATGGGAATGATAGAAGAGGAGAGAATAGGGTAAGTGGAAGAGAGGGAATGAGAGAGAGATATGGGAATGATAGAAGAGGAGAGAGGGAATGCAAGTGAGCACTGGAACCAGGGATAGAGCGATGTCAAGAAGGCAGATAAATAGGGGAGCACAGAGAGAAAGTGTTAGAGGAGAGTGAGTGAGGGATGCATGTGAGCAATCGAGGAATAGGGTGATAAGAGGTGTAATGTATGGGGACTCGATGATCCGTGATGTTCAAGATAGGATGCGTGAGGAGTGGTTGCCTGGAGGAACGATAGAAAGTGTGACTATGGCAATTAAGAGGGATGAAAGAGTGGGTGAGATGATTATGATAGTAGGAACAAATGACTTGAGTGGTAATGTAAATTAGGCAGCGAGAGATATGAGATTCATGCTTGAGGTTGTACGAAAGAAGACACAGAGGAAAGATTGTGTGTGTTGACTAAGTATGATAGTGACAAGCTGAGCAGAAGAGCAGTAATATTGAATAACATAATATCTAGAATGTGTGAGAAGAGAGGATTGGAATATGTGAATGCTTGGTGGGCATTTGAGGACAGAAAGGAATTGTATGCGAGAGACCGCTTGCATTTGAATGAGGAAGGACGTAGGCATCTGGAGAGATTGCTGTTCTCAACGAGTCGGTGTGTCCCAGGGTAGATGGTAGCAGGGGGTGGCCTCTTGTGGGAATGGGTACTTGGGAGAAGGGGGACGGCATTAGGTAACTCTGAGCCCAGTGGAGTCTAGAGGGGGATAATGCTGGGTATAGAAACAATGGCATTTTTATACTAATGCCAGGAGTATCTAGAATAAAGGAGAGGAATTGGTGGTGCTGATAGCATCAGCCTTTCCAAAGATTATTGGGATCATCGAGATGTGGTTGACAGAAGGGGATATAATAACAGGAATAGAAGTAGCTGGGTACAGCAGTTTTTGGCAGGATAGGAAGGGAAAGCATAGTGGTGGAGTACTGTTTATGATAAGTGAGGACTTATATCCTCTAAGAGTGGAGGCTTTGGAAGGCCGTGACACTAATGATTTTGAAAACATATGGTGTGAAGCAGAGGTGGGCAAGACAGGATATTTAGTGAGGTGTTGCTGGCTACAAACCAAGGTGCACAGAGGGTGGGGACCAGATGTTTAGACAGTTGAGTTTTGCAAGTACAAGAAGAATGATTGTTATGGAAGATTTTAACTACAGCAGTATAAATTTGGGAGAGGAAGATGCATGTAGCAATAAGGGAATGGAATTTCTAGAATTCTTGAGGGACAAATGTCTTAGGCAACATGTAATAGAGGGAACAGGTTCAAGAGTTTGGGATTTGGTTATAGCATCAGAAGAGTTAATAACAACTGAGATGACATCTCTCTCTATCCCACCAGTTGGAGAGAGTGACCATATGGTTTTGACTTGGAAAATGAATAGACATGCAGTATCAAAGAGACGGTAACGTATGTGGAATTATAAGGCAGGTGATTATAATAGTCTTAGACGTCAACTTGGGAAAGTTTCATGGAGGGAGGAATTGGAAGGACGGGATATCATTAGTGCTTGGGAAATTGTGGATGACAAACAATATTAAACAGGAACTGCATGCGAAAAAGAGGCTATGGAAGAGATATAAAGAGACAGGTGAAGAGAAGATGCATGAAGAATATAAGACACAGGTCAGGAGAGTGACTAGTATGGTAAGGAAGGTGAAACTGGAATATGAGAAGAGATTGGCCCTAAGATCCAAAGAAAATCCTAGAAAAATTTTAGCTATGTGGCCAGTAGGAGTAGAAATGACTGTGGAAGAATGACATTGTGGGATAAAAATGGGAATAAAGTGACTGATGCAGATGACATAGTGGAATTGTTCAATTAAGTATTTTTGAAGCTGGGAAGGGTTATCAGTAATAGAACAGATGTGGCAGCCCTGCAAGAGGATGTGAATAAACTAGACAGATGGGCAAATGAATGGGAATGTTGGTTCAATGCAGCAAAATGTAAAGTCTTGAGGTTTGGGATCCATCGATGGGAGGATGCATACTCGATTGGAGGAGGTAGGGGAGACGAGATCTGGCAGTGATGATTGATAGAAAACTAAAATTCAGGGAACATGTTGCAAAGATGGTGAGGGTAACTCAGAGGATTGCTGCAATACTGAGAAGGACGATGACCTGCACAGATAATTATCATTCCGTTGTATAAGACCCTGATCACACTTGGACTATTCTCAGATTTGGGCCCCAGGATTTGAAGCAGATAAATTGACTGTGGAAATGGTACAGAAGCAGATAACAAAGAGTTTCAGGACTGAGTTATGAGGATTGACTGAGGGAATGTGGACTGCAGAGTTTGGTGGATAGAAGGAGAGGTGATATGATCGAGACTTTTAAACTGTTGAGAGGTAGTTACAGGGTAGACATTGGAGAGTTCTTTCACTTGGCGGAACTGCGGGAAGGAGCGATGACAAGGGGCCCATCTCTGGAAGTTATGAAAGGAGGCTGTGTGCAAGAGGATGAGGAGTGGTTTCTTTGCATTGAGGGTGGTTGAACCTCGGAATGCATTTACTGAGACAGTGGTTGGAGCAGGAACGGTCAATGGGTTCAAGGAGTGGTATGATAAACTTTGTGTTTCCTAAAAAGACCTCCCATGATGAGTCTTTTGACTCCATGGAGGCCTGGATAAGAATAATAATTTCATCCTGGAGGAGTAAATTTTAATACTAGAGGGATAGGGCAGGTTCGAGGTTTAGAGGTGCTGGAAGAGAATGTGTTCCAAATACTGAGTACTCTGGATATCAGTAAAGCTGAGGACTGGATGGTATTTCACCATGAGTTTTGAAAGAAAATGTAAAGAACTGACAGCGCCTTTGACCTGGCTTTTCAATGAAAGTCAGGCTGCGGGAAAGGTACCCAGGGAATGGAAGGACGGTAGGATAGTGGCATTGCATAAGGGCAGTAGCAGACTGGAAGTGTCTAATTATAGGCCAGTTTGTGTGTCATCAGTAGTTGTTTAAGATCTTGGAGAAATTAGTGAGGGACCGTATACAACATTTGGCAGATGAGGTTAATGTTATCTGTGAGAGTCGACATGTATTTGTGAAGGGGCGCTCTTGTTTTAGCAATATACTAGCCTTTTATAATAAAGTTAAAATAGCAGTAGATGAGGAAAAGGCATATACTGTCTGTCATTTTCTTGGACTTAGCAAAGGCATTTGACAGGGTTCCATATGATAAGCTGATATTTAAGTTGCAGCACATGGGTCTGGATGTCAGATTGGTCAACTCGATTCAGGATTGGCTGTCTGATAGGTATCAGAGAGTTGTGTATGATGGAGCAGTTTCAAGGAGGCAGAGGGTTAGAAGTGGGGTCCCACAGGGCTCAGTACTAGGACCTGTATTGTTTAACCTTTATATCAATGACATTGCAGGGGGATATTCAGTTATTTGCAGATGATGCAAAGCTGGGAAGGGTTATTAGTAATTGTGCAGATGTGGTAGCCCTGCAAGAGGATTCGAATAAGCTAGACAGATGGGCAAATGAATGGGGTTGTCGGTTTAATGCAGCAAAATGTAAGGTTTTGAGGTTTGGGATATATCAGTGGGATGCTGAATGCTCTATGGGAAGGAGCTATACTGGAGGAAGTAGGGGAGACAAGAGATCTGGGTTCATGATTGATAGAAACCTGAAATTTAGAGGACATATTGCAAAGGTGGTGAAGGTAACACAGAGGATTGCTGCAATAATGAGAAGGACACTGACCTGCAGAAATGAGTGTTATCATTCCATTGTATAAGACTCTGATCATACCACACTTAGACTATTGTTCTCAGATTTGGTCCCCAGGATTTGAAGGGGATAAATTAACTGTGGAAAGGGTACAAAGGCAGATAATGAAGATGGTTTCAGGACTGTACAATGTTAGTTATGAGGATCGGCTGGGGGAATGTGGACTGCAGAGTTTGGTGGATAGAAGAAGAGGTGATATGATCGAGACAAACTGTTGAGAGGTGGTTACAGGGTTGACACTGGGGAGTTCTTTCACTCGTTGAACAGCCAGAAGGAGTGATGACAAAGGGCCATCCCTGGAAGTTACAAAAGGAAACTGTGATCAAGAGGGTGAGGAGTGGTTTCTTTGCATGGAGGGTGGTTGAACCATGGAATGCATTGCCTGATAGAGTGATGGAAGCGAGAACAGTCAATGAGTTTAAGGAGTGGTATGATAGACTTTGTGTTTCCTAGGAGGGACCCCCCCCCCACGATGAGTCTTGATAGACTTTGTGTTTCTTAGGAAGGACATCCTGCGATGAGTCTTGACTCCATGGAGGCCTGAATAATTATAATAAAAAAAAATTAAAAAAAAATAGTACAAAAAGAAATGTGCTTGAAAATATACAATACTTTATCAGTGTCAACATTATTATATGGCAGTGAAATTTGGGCAATAAACAAAGAAAAACAAGTGAAATGAGATTTATGAGAAGACCTGCAAAATACACATTATTAGATCAAAAAAAAGGAATGAAGGCATTTTAAAAGTACTAAAAACAAAATCAATAGAAAAAAACTAAACAATTATAAACAAAAATAGATTGACCATGTAAACCGAATGGCCAACACCTGACATCCTAAACAAATACTAAAATATAAGCCAATTGGAAAGAGAAGGCAGGGTAGACCTCAAAAAAGGATAATGGATGGATAATGCGACCAGAATAGACCAATATTGTCTATATTCGTAATTAGTGCTATGATGATGATATATAAAGACTAGTTATATTACATTTTAAACAGTTTGATAAACCGTTACTCTACTGGCCTGATTTCTAGTGAAAAAAAAAAACCTACATCAAAGCTATATTCTATTTATAACATCAGAGAACAAATTCATATAGATAGTTTTAATAAAGCAAAAGTGATGGCCTAATCCATAATTTAAAAAGATTGTTGTTATATTAGATTGCTTACAGTGCTAATTAAAATTAACTCTTAGACCAAAAGGTTAAGTGGGTAGAATATGTGTCATCCATATTCTTGGGATTTTTAGATCACCATTATTGTTAAGATTAGGATGGTTGATAAGAATTTCACAAGCCTCATTAATATAGCTTGTCTTTGTATATGTGTACTCCAGATGACCTTAATATGATGGTCTAAACATTGAGAAATTAAAGTAATTATTCCTAATATGGTTGTAGTCTCCATAATTTTACTGAAATGAATTTTTTGTAATATTCATTTATAGGGATTTATCTTCTCTTAGATTATTTTTTTTCATGTTTTCATTCGTTTCTTTGCTACCGTATTATTATTACTACTAACACCAGGGATCCACAGGGAGTCAATGCCTCACCAAGGAAGACTTATATTTTTTCTCATGTTATCATTTTATTATAAATTCCATCAATTTCAGTATGTTATGATTTTAAGTTTGTGAAGTAGATAATGAGGTTATAGTGAAGTGAGATATTACTGTACTGACATTGGAGATGAAGTTGACAAGAGTAACTATAGAACATATGCTGCATCAATATGTGATTAACATATGATATGAGCTTGGTATGGCAGAAAACTAGGATGATTCTAAGTATAGAAATTATTAATTTGTTAACCATTTTTGTATATCATACTTTGCAACCTGTAATTGAAATAATTTAATAAATTGTTTCTAGCTAATTTATTTAGTCATTAGCATTTTCTAAGTACATCTTGCTGACATTGTTCCATGTGGTTTCAAGGGTGTTTCGGATTATTTTGCTTACATTTGCTTTCATCGCAAACACTGAAATCTAGATTGAAGCTGAGAGGGCTTCTGACATGCTTGATGATTTCCATATACCTTTTTATAGAGTTGTGGGATGCTTTAGCAGGAAATGTTTCTCAACCTCTGAGTCCACATCACTGTTGTTTATTGTCCATCTGGGAGTTCCAGTGTATGTTGACAATAACTAGTTAGCAAAAATTTTAAAACACCTGTCTCAGTGTAAATATAAGGGTGGTCTGAAAAGTTCTTGTGGCCTCGACCATAGATGGCAACACTATCGGCAAGATTATTTTTTCCCACTTGGTACATCCATCATAAGCATCCATGTGAAATTGCAAGTCATTCTATCAAATAGTTTGTTTTATACAGCTATCTGAAGCTAAAATGTTGTCTGTATCCCCTTAAATGGATAAAATTGAGTATCATGCGGTTATATAATTCTTTGTAAAAGAAGGTTTACTGCCAAAAGAAATTCATTCGAAGTTCATAAAAGTTTATGGGCACTCTTCTCCGTTGTTTTCGACAATTAAGAAATGGCCTGCCGAGTTTAAACGCAGCTGTACCAGCCTTGAAGATGATCCACGTGAAGGACGTCCAAAAAGTGTAACAATACCAGAAATCGTTGATGAAGTGCACAATATGGTATTGGATGATCGGTGAGTCAAATTGCATGAAATTGCTGAGACTATAGGCATTTCAAAAGAACGTGTAGGATATATTTTGCATGAAGAATTGCAACTGAAAAAGCTTTGTGCAAGATGGGGTGCCGTGCTTGCTTACAGCAGATCAAAAACGTGCTCGCATGAAAATCTGCACAGTGCTTAGAGTGTTTTAACAAGAATAAAACTAATTTTGTTCATCGATTTATTACTATGGATGAGACTTGAATTCACCATTACAGACTAGAATCCAAACAGCATTCAAAACCAGTGAACAGAAGCTGGTTGTTCAGTGCCAAAGAAAAAGTTGGCTAAAGGCATTTTGTTTATTAATTATCTTGAAAAGGATAAAACAATAACTGGGGAATATTATTCCAATCTTTTAACCAGACTAGATGAAAAAAATTCGTGAGAAAAGACCTGGTTTGCAGAAGAAAAAAAAATCATCTTTCATCAGGACAATGAACCTGTCCGCAAAGACGTTTTGGCAATGGGAAAATTAAGGGATCTATACCATGAATTGTTGGAACATCCACCCTATTACCCAGATTTGACTCCCTCTGACTTCTATTTCTTCCCAAAACAAACTCTTCCTCGCTGTTCAGCATTTTCTTTGAATCGAGAGGTGATTGCAGCTGTAGAGGGGTATTTTGCAGATCTTGCTGAGAACCACTACATGGACGGGATAATGGCGCTTGAGCATTGCTGGAATAAATGTATTAGTCTTAAGGGAGATTTTTAAAAAAATAAAAATAATTTTTCATTGTTAGGCCGAGAACTTTTCAGATACTCTTATATGATAAATAGTTGAGGCAGTCTATGAAATGTTATTCTACAGGAATTAGTAATTTCTGTGTGCATACTTATTTATTTAATCTTAATGATAATGAATGTTAATTGTTTGAAGAATTATGATCACATAATTCTTTTGTAATTTAATGTTTTTTTGCATTAACTTCATCTTTTCCTCTAGACCATATTAATTAATAATCTCATATAATTTTATTAAATGTTATAATGAAATGCAATACAAAGTGATAAATGTTATAATCATGGGGAAATTATATCCTAGTTTTTGTACCTATAGATAAAAAATGATAGGTACCTTAAAGCAGTACCTATCATCAAGTAGTTATTCAGTATTATATAATTTTGTACATTGCAAGACATTTACCTTTTTGTAGTAAACTTTTTGACAACTTTTGACTTGATACTGTTGGGAGCTTCCTTGTAGTGCTTTTTAATTGCATTCTAAACCTTCATCTAGACACTTGCATATTTTGTTCAGAAAGAAAAAGCATAACCATATTTTTTTTCCCATTTATTTTCTTTTACTTATTTTAATTACAGTATTGGTCTAATATTATGGTTTTAAACATAATTCCTATTATATTGCTTGAATTACACTTATTCATAAATGTACTCCATAAGTTTCAACAGAATTAAAAAAAAGTAAGTTTTAGTATTGTATACTATTTAGTTAATATGGGATTGATTAAGAATTTTGCACTATTATCACAAGCAAGAGGAAGTAATATAACTAAATTTTTGTCTCTCAAAATTGAATCTTTGGACAACATTTAATCTATCTAATAAACTTTAATTCCCCCATATTTCCAGTTTTTATTCTGTTGTGGATATCTAACTCAATCTTATAATTAATGTCTGCAATAATGAAAATTGTTATTTAATTTTGCACAGTATATTTATTTTTATTTTTTATTATAAGTTCATTAGCAAAAAAAAAGTTGAATGGCAGGAAAATTCTTGCAGAAAAGTAATCTAATTACTTGAATTTTTTTAACTGATAATTATTTATCTTGTACTGTTATTGTTCAACATTGCATTTATTAAAATGCAGTGCTACCCGTTTATCCAACTACACCTGGAAGGCAATTTTCTGTTCTGATAATTGAAATGGTGGATAAATGAAGTACAATTGCATGGTGCTATACCAGAAGTTGGCTGACATTGCAAGGGATGGTTAATTGAGTCAATTTGAAGGTCAGATAAATGATAGATGATGGTAATACTAAAAACAGTGATGTGAAACTTTTTTTATTTTATATGCTATAGACAATTCTCATTAAAATCATCTGATCACAAGAAAAGTTTGCTATAGTAGACAGCAAATTATTGTTTTTTTTTTTTTTAAATGGCATTCTGTCTATAGGGATTTGGTCGGGAATTGTTGTTTTTAGTGAGTTTTATATCAGTTTTTGCTATAGTGAGAACTGTACTGTAATCTATTCTTATAATAAATTCAGTGCTAATTACGATTTAACCAAAACGTTGCTTTTTGAATTCCTTTTGCTGATTTTGATTTGATCCATATGATAAGGAGCCATAAGAATTTGGACTTCCTTGTTCAAGCACAATGTTTGAATATTTCATATTCTCCATTAACAGATATATATATTTTCTTGAAAAATTAACAGTGATTTTGAGTATCAGTGGTTACTTTCTAGGCTGCCTTGCTGAGTTTAGTAATGTTTTTCCACCATGTGGTTTGAGGATGTGCTTGTTTGCTCTTCTTACAATACTTGCACAATACATGAATCATAGGATTACATGACATATTGTAGTAAGCAAAATTGCTCCTCAGTTACTTTAGAACAGTATGTCTGAATCTTGCTGTAAACAAATTTCTAAATAGGCTAATAACTTTAAGGGTAATAAATAAACATTTTGTTTTTAAACTGAAGTGAAAGATTTTTTTTCATTTGTTTATGAATTCATTTGATTATTTGATAATTAAATTTAAACAAAACAAGGAAACACGTGCAACCATATTCTTATTTCTGCAGTCCCTTACAAAATATCTTATTTACTTCACTAGCTTTATATACATTAAAAATATTTACTAAGACTTTTCAAACTGATAGTTTGAATTGGCTGATGGAAATGTTTGTTAATAGTGAAGGTTATTCTCATAGTTTATTGGCACAATACTTTTTATGTGAAAAAATTGCTTCTGAATTATTATTCATGATATTAAAAACTCAGCATGCAACCCAGTTTATTCCCATTCCAGTATATTAATTAATTATAATAGTATTTAGATATAATCATAGTCATTAACTGAAACAATGGCTTTTTTTAGTAATTTGGAAATAAGTCAAACTACATACTAGAAGAAAACTTACACAAAAAAACTATATGGTATTCAGAGAACTGATACTTGTAATATAGTGTTCCTTCCTCACTTTCTTGTAATGTGCCCTATTATTAGGTATCCACTTGAATGCTGAGCGAATTGCGTGTGTGTGTGGGGGGGGGATTTTGGACTTACTTAACCAAACTGTGTTCTGTATTGGTGACATAAGCTGCCTATGTATTCTTGTGTAGAGGCTTAAGTGCTGTGAGGACATCATGTTGGGGGCTTAATGGAATGTATACAGCACTCAGAAAGGTTTAACACAGGTTTAATACTTCCTATATTTCGTCCTAGTCGTTAGGACATCTTCGGGGATTACAAAAACAACTAATGTAACATGAACACACATATCATACAATACTAAGCCCAACCACATGGGTGACACTAAAGTCCTATCTAGGTGGAGCGCCCTCTAAGGACAGTTGTAGGCGGCCTGGAATGTAAGGTGGGACCTCTGGTGATGAGTGTTTCCCAAATCTTCGGAAGCTTAATGCAACTGTATTTATTAAGATTTGGTTGATTTCAAATTAAATCAACCAAATATTAATAAATACAGTTGCATTAAGCTTCCGAAGATTTGGGAAACACTCATCACCAGAGGTCCCACCTTACATTCCAGGCCGCCTACAACTGTCCTTAGAGGGCGCTCCACCTAGATAGGACTTTAGTGTCACCCATGTGGTTGGGCTTAGTATTGTATGATATGTGTGTTCATGTTACATTAGTTGTTTTTGTAATCCCCGAAGATGTCCTAGTGACTAGGACGAAATGTAGGAAGTATTAAACCTGTGTTAAACCTTTCTGAGTGCTGTATACATTCCATTAAGCCTCCAACATGACTGCATATGTATGCTATGATAGTTTATAACATAGTCAGCTATTATGCCATCTAGGCATTGTCCATTTATACAGGCCTTCCTTCTCCCATCGTCTCCATCAGAGGAGCCAGGGATAACAGCAGAAAGTCAGTGGTTAGAACAACCCAAACTTAGTAGAATAGAAGATAGGTTACCATCAGGATAATAAAGCCTCATTGTAAAAGAAGTAAAGCTAGTAGAGGAATTATAGAAATACAATTTTTTGTAAATTGCCATTTAAAAATTGCATAAATAAAAAGGAATAGAGAGCTTCATAAGTCTTAAGTAAGAAATGATTTATTCATTTATTCAGGCATCAGGGAAAGTAGTTACAGTATTTATCACAGAGATTGAGAGTAAATTTCTTGAAAGGAAGTTGATTTCATGTGGTGATTTAAACAAATTTATAAATGTATATATTGACTTGTATGTTCAGTTTACATATCTTATACTGTTTTAATGGCTTATCACAGCACAGCAAATTATTATTTTTTTTTTTTAAAGGAATGCATTGTTTTAACATCATCATGATAAAACATCAAATTCCTGAAGTGAAAAGAGTAAAAATAAATATTTTATTATACTATTTTGCATATAGTAGCTGAGGAATACATTGGAAGTGTATTAAAATAACTTTCAATACACTTCCAATATTTCAGCAATGTCATGTTGCCATTATTACAGGAACTTAAATACAAGACACATGCACGCAAGCACAACACAGTAAATGAGGAACGAAGCAGGAAGCTATTCTTTCTCCTAAAAGTCCTGATGGTGCCCTCTAGCGGGCAATGTTGGTATTCTTGGCCGATTGGACTTGAAGGTCTTCTGATGTAGGTTTCCCAAATTTGGGGCAGTCTCATGCAACCAAATTTATTGAGGTTTGGATTGTTTCGATTCCATGAATAGCCTTTCGTATTTACTACGGTGTATTGTGGCTTTCTTCCACCGTATTCTATGGCGGGTATCCAGTGCATGATCTGCAAGACCAGAGTGGCTGTATTGGTGAAAACGGATGTAGTCCTTGTGTTCTGAAATTCTGATATTAGCTGTCCTGCCTGTTTGGCCAAAGTAGTACAGCTTACAACTGCAATAGACTTGGTATACACCAGGTAGGTCTGGGGGGGTCTTTAGTGGAGCGGATAAGGGATGCTAATTTTTTATAAGGTCTGTAACAAGAAGTTAAGTCATGTTTTTTTAGGATTTTTGTAATTTTTTCCCAAAATCCTAAAAATCCATCACCATTCCCTTGGATATAGGGAATGGTGATGGATTTAGAGTAATCCTTGTTGTGAAGGGGGGGGGGATAGGGCATTGTCATCGAAACATAAGTTTAGCCCTGTTATGTAATGTCTTAATGACTCCATATTGTTTTTTTTGGGGGGGGGGGGAGGGATTGTTGGAAATTGAAACCACATTCTCAACACTTTCTTAGCCAATGGCTACCCCCCCCCCCCAAAAAAAAAAATTCCAAGAAATATTGAAACCAATATCCCCCCCCCCCCTTCACAACAAGGATTACTCTAAATCCATCACCGTTTCCTATATCCGAAGCACCTCGGGAAAAAATTACAAAAATCCTAAAAAACATGACGTAACTTCTTGTTACGGACCTTATAAAAAATTGGCATCCCTTATCTGCTCCACTAAAGACCCCCCCCAGACCTACCTGGTGTATACCAAGTCCCTTGCAGTTGTAAGCTGTCCTGCTTTGGCCAAACAGGCAGGACAGCTAATATCAGAATTTCAGAACACAAGTACTACATCCGTTTTCACCAATACAGCCACTCTGGTCTTACAGATCATGCACTGGATACCTGCCATAGAATACGGTGGAAGAAACCACGATAATACACCGTAGTAAATTCAAATATGAAAGGCTATTCATAGAATCGGCCTCAGCCCTAAGAAACAATCCAAATCTCAACAAATTTGGTTGCATGAGACTGCCCCAAATTTAGGAAACCTACATCAGAAGACCTTCAGCCCAATCGGCCAAGAATACCAACATTGCCTGCTAGGGGGCACCATCAGGACTTTTAGGAGAAAGAATAGCTTCCTGCTTCGTTCCTCATTTACTGTGTGTTGTGCATGTGTCATGTATTTAAGTTCCTGTGATAATGGCAACGTGACGTTGCCGAAATATTGGAAGTGTATTAAAAGTTATTTTAATGTATATTCTATTGTATGTTGTAATTTCCTTAAGCTATTTAGTAAGAATGTATAACCATCGTCTAAGTCTTTCCACAAGATTCCTAAGCGATTGCATAATTCATTAAAAACATGAAATTTCAAGCAAGTATGCTAATATTCTGAATATATACTATGGGTATTGCTGAAGGACAACAGTCTCCATAGTTTTTTTTTTGGCTTCTTTTTTTTTTAAAGCCAAATTTATTTAAATTATCAGTGCTATGTAAATTCCAAGAATAGCCTAAATTTTGAAATTGAGTCCTTTTTACTATATGAAGGGTGTTGAGCTTATAGTCTGCTAGCCCCCCCCCCCCTCTGTATTGACTCATAACTTTAGTGTTCTGTTCTCTTTATTTAGCTACTGATCTAACAGGCTGTGTAATTGGGGAGTTTACAAGGCAGCATATCCTGTATGCTCTTGGTACTGATAATGGGCAGATTTTATCTTTAGGAGGGTGGTGGATAAGGGAAAAGTAGTTTTAAGTATTGGTTTATAGGTAGTTTGTAATTGGTATTAGTTTTTTTTTTTAAAGAAATTCCTCTGATATAAGGAACTGCTGCTGTTTTGTAGTGATTTATTTCCTGTTCATTTGCCTGTTACTGGGGGAGAGGATTAATATTTTAGTGTTATTTATTTTGATTTTTTGTAAGACTATCTACTAGTGAAACCCTTTAATCCACCTACATTACTAATGTTCGATAGGTTTGCAACCTTTCATTGGTGGAAGTCTCATTAACTTAGCCAGGTGATCATGTGAAGTTTGTAAGAATAGTAAAATATGATCTACATTTTGGATACAGGAAGATGAAAGCCATCAAGAGAATGAAGAAATCTTATAGAATATTCATGGCCAGTATGCCCAATTTCATAATACACATAAAAATGGAGGAAAGCTTAGCAGTGGAAATTAAAATTTGTTATTTCTTGGACGCCTCCATCAACATCAAATGCATTGCCTAATCTGGCATCTGCATTTATTTCATGTCCATTGGTAGCAATGCAAATTTCAGTATCTAAATTACAGAAATCATAAAATTAAGAAGTAAAGTTTTGTAATAAATAGTAAGAAGGCAGTTATTTGAGTCAAGAACTTTGTGTGTTGAGTAGCAATTCTGCACACAGCCAAATCTCTAGTTCTGCAAGTTTGATCCAGTTGTGGGCATATCAAAGGATGGTCCATAGTTTTTGTTTCAGCACACTTGCAGAGATCTGAATCTCTCATATAACCTCCATTTTTTTGATGTTGTGTTTGGATTTTTCCATCTTGGTGCATAACCTGTTCAGACTCCTTCCAG
This sequence comes from Typopeltis vanoorti, assembly GCF_054136105.1. Taxonomy (NCBI): domain Eukaryota; kingdom Metazoa; phylum Arthropoda; class Arachnida; order Uropygi; family Thelyphonidae; genus Typopeltis; species Typopeltis vanoorti. The sequence goes on from NC_143569.1 coordinate 67,100,382, forward strand.
TATTCCAGTCTAGATGCTTTCCAGGTAGGACTCTCCTAATGATGGTTTTCCATGTGTTAGCATCAAGTGATTTTTGCAAAGTTGTAGCTTGGTGTTTGCTGCTGTACTAAGTGGTTCTGTGAAAGAGAACAATGTCATGAAGTGCGAGGCTCTTCAGCTAGATTTTGTACAGTGGCTGTCTAATTGATTATTCAGTAAGTGTATGTACCCTGTCATTGTTCAACCAGCACTACTTTTATAGTATTGCTTCCTTCATCTTAATATTTGAATAGTCTCTAGAATATTGACTCCCACTCGTGAAAGGTTGTAAAGATAATACATTAGTACTTTGGATAGGGTGGGTTAGGGATTTTTTTCTATTTTTTTATTAATTATATATTAATAAATTATATATTATATATCAATTGAAGAACGACAGTACATTGCGCCCTTCGATTGGAATAGGCCTAAGTTCGATTCTCGTCGCGACCGGAGGAATCTATCTGGACGATTTCATCGAAGGTGAGTTAGCCGATCTCATACAGAGGTAGCAGGGTTTTTTCTCCCAGAAACTCAGGTTTTTCATCCCGCATACAGACAAATCGGCCCTTCAGAACACATGCAATTTACAGACAAAAAATACTAGTTGTGGTGGGCGGTTGATGGAGATGATTCGTAGTAGAGGTTCGGTGTAGTGGTTGAGACAGTTGTAGGTATCCTCCCGCGATGAGTCTTCGGACTCCTTGGAGGTATCAGGAATAATAATAATAATAATAATTATATATTTTTTGTTATTTTTTACATAATCCAAAAAAACCTGATCTGGTACCAAATATAAACTTTTTTCAAGCCACTTCAAGTCTTCAACGAGCAGGGCATGGTCTCACACTGGGTGATAAAATTCTTCTTCCACCTAAAGATAATCGCAAACATTCTTATCTACAGCAGGATTTGAACCTGCAGCCTTTTCCACTCAGACAACCAGGCTAGTTAAATTTTGACACCTTCCTGATATTCTTAGCAGTCTTCCCATGACTTTCACGTGTTACTTCTTTTTATTCTCTCTTTCTCTGTTTACATGCCTGACTGGCTTGTTGATCACTTTTGATATGCTTTTGTCTTTTCCATGACTGCCTCTTTGAGTCCACCATAGAGTTCAATTTTTTGTATCCCATCAGACAAATTTACGAAGCTCTTCTCTGGCTGAATCAATGAATATTTTTCACTGTCACTGTGCTTCAAAGGTTTGATTGTTTTCACTTATTTTTTCTTAAATAATATTTGATTTGACATTTAAGATGCTCAACTTAGATTCTGTAAAAACTTTGTATATATTTTTCTTTTCAGTAAGATACTCATTTTTATACTGCTTAAAAATAAATGACCACTTCTTGTTTTGAGTTTTCTGTATGTGGTTGTATCTGGAACCAGCATGAAGATATTGCTAACTACAATAACATAGTTAATAAGACTTCTTTCTTCTCACTATGTGAATTTGTCTGCATTTATATGATGGAATGGTGTTACTAGTCATTGGTATTAGCAATGACTTGTTCATATCTCAAATAGAAATCCAATAGGTGATTCCCATTATTATTAGTTTTGCTCTTTTCTCTAGATTTTTTAAACATTTCTTTACGTCTGATATTCATTTCCTTCTCTGCTGGTTAGATCTCCAAGAACCAGCTTTACCTTTTTTCTGTTCAGCTGCCTTCTTTTAATAACTCAAAAAAAAAAAAAAAAAAAAATCCCCCATTTCTACATGGTAGAATGTTTTGTAAGAATCTAGGCACAATTCTCTTTGTTCACTTTCTATTTTGACATTTGTTCACATCATTTTTAAAATTGCCTGCCATTCAATGAGTTTATTTTCTTGTTAAGTTCTATAATTACACCTTCCTTTCACTAGCATTATAACATCTTAGAGTTATTGTTTAGCAGTAACACAATTTCTTTTGATTTGGTACTAGTTATTTCCACTTTATTTCTGTTGATACTTGTTAAGCTGATGATGTTTCTGCTGTCAATTTTTTTTTTTTTTTTTTTTTCATTCTCTTCTCCACTACTTGAAATTTCATCATTCACCCTGCATTATTGATTACCTTATCTGCATTAAACATAAACATTATCTGCATTAACCAGATAATGCTCCAACCAGCATGACATTTGTTCAGTTGTAACATGCTTGTTTTTGGTTAAGTCAAATTCATTTTGTTAGCTAAGCACCAATTCAACCCATTCTCATTTCTTTAGTATCTGGAAAGGATGCTGGTGTTGGGCATGCAGATGTGTTGGCTCTTGCTTCAGGGTGATTGGTAATCCTAGATGGACAGGAATCAAAGTGTTGTATTAAGTACTCTTCTTCATGGTTTGGGGACAGTGCTTGAGGTTTGCAGTAGTTCTGTATTAATTATCTCGGATAACCCTCATTTTCTACTTCTGAAAACATTTACTATTTGCCAAATAGTTGGCATCCATGTGTGGCTCCAATTTCTGGTACTGAATTTAAAATTCCTCTGAGCACGAATCCTTTAATTTTCAAATTTAATATGTGCTTACACAGTCCCAATTAAGGACAAAAAATGTTGGCTTCACATGTAAATATGCTATTTGTCATAATTACTTTCTCATAATCCATAGAATAGGTGGATCACCAGAAGGGAAAAATGCCACCCTTCTTTATTCAAAATTTTGGAAGAAGATTCCCTCTCCTCCAAATCATATTTCAGAATGCGATATTCTTGTAGAAACATGATAGAATATTTTCTTAAATCTTCTGTGACTGACATTCTTGGTGTGTGTGTGGCGGGGGAGAATATTGGTTATGGTAATGTCCATAAAATACTTGAATTATTTTAGAGGAGTTGCATCAGACTGACTTTTCCCAGACATTCCATCTGAGCAAGTATGCTCAAAATTTAAACCAAAGAATCATTGACAGCTGAATTGTAATCTGATCAGCCTTAATTTTGGTCTACCTAAACTTGCAACATCAGTAAAAGAGGATATCTCACCCAATTAACTTATGTACTTTAAATGTCAGAAATAGGGGGCATGCAGGTAATACTATCTGTAGACAATATTACCTGCATGCCTAAACTTGTTCTACCATCTATATCCAAGGTGACAATGAAGAGCATGATAATAAATTGTACTCTGTTAACCCCCCCAACCGGCCATGACATCTATAGACGTCGAGCTAAATCTGGATACGAGGCTCTAAAACCCATTGAATGTCATGGATAAGAAGTGCAATTTGGTGTCACTATTTCATCCATATTGGCCAGTAGGGAGGTTAAAACATACTTGCATAAAGTTGCAAGGGAGAACTTCCGGCCTGTTACTGTCATGCCAAAAGTGAAAGGTTGGAAACAAGATCAAAAAGGTAAATGCTGCACAGAACATATTATGTGGTGGTAAGTATCCTCTTTATTTCCAACACCTAGTGTCTAGGTTCTTGTATACGTAGAAGGTAACAAAGGCATTGACCATTACAGCATCACTCCTGAAACAACTAAAGTAATCCTGATAAACCAGAATCCTCCAGGTTTAATATATATATATATATATATATATATATATATATCTTGTAGCAACATAAGCCTAGTTCCTAGGCCTCATTTTAGACCATGAAGCTCACATCCTTAGATACTTTTTGGAAGTGCAAGAGTGTACTGAACATGCTCTTTTACCTTAACTTCATCAGCATGGGTTGTAGGTTGATGATTCTTCCTTTGTCTGTTATTGTGCACTGATTCCTTCAAAATTGAAAAGTTTATAACACATCAGACTTCCATTTGCCTTTTTAATATGCATGTAGAAAAAGATCATACGTGCTTTTGACTTCCACTATATGAGATGTATTCTCTTAGATGTTGACTCTTTCCATACTGGTAATGGAAATCATATACTCTAACAGTCTACCAGAATTTTTTTTAGTACTTGCACGTGCACACACACAGAGCAGAGTACACTAATTTCTTGCCAATCTACATGGACAGTTCAAGGTCTGAATTGTCTGTAAATTGTCTTAGATGTGCTGCTGTTTTCCTGAATACATTGTTCCAGTGATTTGTACAAGAGGGACAGCCTGCACTTGAATTCATTCGGCATCAGGAGCCTGGAAAAATTATTAGTATGAAACCTAATGCAGAGTTAGGGAAACTAGATCAACAAGGGAAGAATGGAAAAAATGTGTGTGAAAGTTCAGCCTATGCTATGCAAACATGATAAAGGAATGTCTTCAAACATGGTTACGTATCTGGTGAAGGGGTTGAAAAATTGCTTAGAGTTTTGACCTTTTGAGTATGCTTAGAGAGGGAAAAGAAAGTTCTACAACAAGGCCAAATAGATTGCACATCTAATTTTAAGAATAGGCTAGGTGATAATTTGTTATGCCTATACACAAATGCAAGGAGCATCAGAAACACAATGTGGCCAAAGATTGTTTGCATTGGTGAAAACTACCTATTAGAATCAGATATGGTAACTGGGATTGAGTAATGGGTATATTATTTTTAGGAATGACAGAGATAGAGGAGGAGGGGTACTACTAATGATATGAGATGACTTAAATCCAGTTAGGGTAGAAACAAAACAGTGGTAACAGTGTCCCATGTAGTGGTGAGTTTGAGGCTATTTGGCGTGAAGTGAAATGAAATATATGGTAGGGTATTACTTCAGAGCTGATAGCTCAGTTGCAGGGGATGAAGAAATGCATTGCCAATTTAGCCTTATGGGTACTAAATGAGAGATCATTATGGGTGATTTTAATTTTCCAAACATTGATTGGGTAGAAGAGAAATCTCATAAGAATGAAGAGCAATTTATTGAATTGTTGCAAAACAGCTTTCTCAAGCAACATGTGAAAGAAGGAACTCTAGGTCAATGAGTGTGGGATTTGTTCATAGTATCAGATGGGGTCTCTGTTAAGAATATGGCTATTTTACCACCAGTTGGTGACAGTGATCATGCTCTGCTTTGTTGGGGAGTATCTAATTATATTGATGTTCCCTTTAGAACAGGTTACATGCTGAACTACAAAACTGGAAATTTTGATCAACTTGGTTCCATGGTATCAATCACTGAATGGGAAAAATGTCAGTGGGAATCTTTTGAAAAAGTGCTTAAATGAAGCAGTATCTGAATGTATCCCTAGTGTTCGATGAATTGGTTGGGAGTGAAATGGATGTATAACCTTATTAAGCAAGAGATCCAAAAGAAGAAGACGTGGAAAGAATATTGTGAGAATAAGAGTGAGAGGTGTTATGAAATATATAAAGCTCAGGCCAGAAAAGTAACAAGTATTGTGTGAGAAGATAAATTGGAGTATAAAAAGTAATTGGCTATTCAAGCTAAAGGCAATCTAAAAAAAAATTTCATTGTTATGATGAAAAGAAAAGAAAGTGAAGAATAATTTTATTGAATTTAATGGTACTCTAGTGTCAGAAGCTAATGAGATTAGCTTCTATTGCATAACCAGGATAAGAATTTGTCTATAGGGACAGATGAAATATCAGTACATTTGCTAAAGCAATGTTCAGCTGAATAGGCTAGGCTTTTCGTAAGTTTGTATAATTTAAGTCTCAGCTAAGAAATGATACCTGCCAACTGAAATGGAAGGAATGTGTGATAGTTACATTGTACGAGGGTGATGTAAAAACTAATGTGTCTAACTACCAACTTATCAGTATCTCTGATGTGGTACTGAAAATTTAGAGAAATTGGTAAAAACTTGCATACAGAAATGGGTAGACTAAAAAGCTATACTCTGCAAGGAGCAGCATGAGTTTACTAAAGGCAGGTCATGGTTTAGCAATTTGCTCATTTTATAACAATGGCCCAAGAGCTCAGTTCTTAGGCCATTGTTGTTCAATCTATACATTAATGACATTAGGCAGAATCTAACAGGAGATGCGCAATTGTTTGCCAATGATGTGGAGATAGGCAGGGCAATCAGGGATGCTACTCCAGGGATGCTGATCCAGCACTTACAAAATGATTTGAATATGTTGTAAACTTATGCAGGGGGGGGGGGGAGGGGTGCTACAAGAAACTGATGAGGCTAGGGATCTTGGTGTAATGCTGGATACAAATTTGAAGTTCAAATGTCACATAGCAAAAGTTGCAAATACATCTCAGAGGATAATTGTGATGTTGAAGCAAACCTTGACATGTAAGGATAAGGAAGCCATTTGCCTCTTTATAAGGATTTGATAAAACCACACCTGGATTAATGTGAACAGATTTGGTCTCCTGGGCCCCATAGGGACAAGGAAACTGTGGAAAGAGTGCAAAGATGTTTCAAGTTTTTCCACTTGGTTACATAATAAATTAAAGATGCCAAGAAATTATATTCTTTGTTTAATATTTTTTCCAACTGTAAGCAAACACAGTTTGCATGTGAAGCAACTTGTATATAGAGGCTAATGACTTCACATTACTTGTGTTAGTATCTCATAATGCAAAGCACATATCCTTATGGACATGTATAATGCTGTGCATTATTGAAAGGATCACTAACCAGATGTGAAGTCATTAGCCTCTATATATGAGTTGCACAGTTGTGAAATTACTTAACATGCAAACTTTGTTTGCTTACACTTGGATGAAGGATTAAACCAAGAATATAATTTCTTGGCATCTTTAATTTATAGTGTAAAGAAGAGTTTTACAAATATTTTATCCAGAATGAGATTTATATTATGAGGACAGATTATGAGCATATGGATTACAGACTCTGGTTAACAGGAAGAATATGATAGAGGTCTATAAACTTTTGAATGGTTGTTATAGGATATTGTCTGATGAAATTTTTTGTTATATGGAAGGTGGGGGAGAGGAACATGAGGACATCCATGGAAGACAAGTTTGTTCACAGTCAAGAAAGTTGTAAGAGCTAGGTTTTGTTCTCACAGAACAGAGTGAGTGGAATACTTTGCCTTTAGCAGCAGTGAGTGCATTTAGTGTGAATGAGTTTAATAGTGAGAAAGAAGGTATGACAGCTGATTTGGATGATTTATAGCCTCCCTCGATGAGTCCTGGACTTCCTGGAGATCTCAGATAATAATAATATTCCAGGATTTGGTGTGTAAGCAGTATAGAAAGATGGAGTTTTGTGGAGTGCATGCCAATTACAGTATGCCTAAATCTGTTTTGTATAGCACTGGTGCACCTGTGAGAGAACCAGGAATTAGATAATGGATAGGAATTTAGGGTGGAGTGGGAAATAAATGTTTCTATACCGATATTTCTACTATTTGTTCTGCACATAGGTTTGGCTTTGATGGCTGAAAATGGTAATGGACAACGAAATGAGGCATAGAAATTGTGAAGATCATCCCACTTGTATTTCTTGTAATGCCATACAACACGTGGATGCGAGTGGGTTTGTATATGCTGCTTCATGGGGGAAGAGATGTGCACAGACTGTGGTCTGAGTTGTCTAGGGGACCGACAGCATTCAGTCTACTTAGATGGGCCGCTAGTGAGGAAGAGATTTAAAGGTATTTGGGCAGTGATTGGGATTGTCTGGTGTTCTGGTGGGCATTTGAACAGTTTGTGGGATATCATTTGTGATTGCGAATGTCTTTGTCTCTCTACCTGCTTGATCTGTGCAGTTGGAAGTGGGAAGTAGCCAGCTGATTTTGTGAACATTGTCAACAAGGAAGACTGCTGTTAGGAAAGTTAGTTTGAAGAAAATAAACATTGAGGGAAAGTCTAATGAAAGAGTTCAGAGTGGTTGCTGGCATTAGGAGAGCAGAAGACATAGCATATGGATTTGTTAGATTTTTAGCCAAAGGCAGTCAAATTGGGAGATTCCTGGTTGGATACTCTTTAGCATGGTATATAAGAACATATGATTATACATATGATCCCCACCTCTGAGGCAAAAGGAATCAGTGTGTGTAGTTGGGAAAGCAGAAATCACTGTTGGAGGTTGCAATTTGCATTTCTGTCAGAAAAAATGGGTGAAGTTTGACTGTCTGGAGGTTGAAGTGAACATGATTAAGGTTAGAACTACGACCATACATTTGTGAAATAGATCTGGAAGGTTCTGTGAAGTTTGCTGTTGACTGCTTGGGTTCAGGTTTCCACACTGGCTATTTGCAGAATTTGTTTTTACGCTAATGTTCCTTCTTTATAATTAATTGCTCATGTTTCATTTCCACTTTGACGATTCTCTTCCGGTACTTTTCGAAACACTGCCTTTCTTCACATTAAGCATAGATCAGATCTGGCTGGGCTTGTATGCATGATAAGGAGCTGGTGCCTTCCAACATGTTCATTCTGTCTCTCCCAGCAGTCATGGGCCTGAAATGGTGACGTGACACTTTTCTGGATTCAAAGCTACACTGCTCATTGAGTCTGCAAATGTCACCCTTTAGCATTGCATCAGTTTCAGAACAGTAATTCACGATGATGGCATACTACTTGTTTGCCTTAATTGTGTCTTGAACTGACGAGGCAGTGAGGTTGTAAAACTTGCTGGTTGTTGTCAGTGGTTGGCATGTTAGCTACAGGATGATCATTAATTGCTCTGAGCTTTTTTTTCATTTGCTTCAGTTTTCTGGTAGAAAGTTTCTTCAAGCATGATAAAGTGCTATTCCAGGCTGTCCATATCCTTACCAAAGTTTAGGAGCTGTTTAATAATATGGAGGTGCCGGGGCAATTTTTCCTGATTTTGACACAATTGGCATGATTCCACTAGCAACAAAAATTGCATTGAAAACTGTTTTTTTTTCCTGAAATATTTAGTTTGCATCTTCAGCATTTTAAAGCTTCAAGGTGTCTGTCATTGGCAAGACTCAAAGTGCTCTGTTGTCAATTGCTTTGTCACTGCCATCTTCATGCTGCAGATGACTACAAGTGGTTTGCTAGTGCTTGCAATACAGAAAAACGTTTTTTTGAAGTGCTCAGGTTGTTTTAGCTTTCTCCAGTCCCTCGAGAATTATTGCCACACCTTCTTTTGGGGCAGAAGGGTGGGTAAAATTACTTCTAAAATGATATAATATCAGAGCACAATTTCCATGTAACGTAATCCAAATGCCAGCTGGTGTACTTTGTTTTGCTTAGCTCGTCCTGCATCAGTTTTCTTTGACAAGGAAAAAAAGCATATGACAACTTGGAGTTTCAGTATACTGAAAAACTTATATTAGTTTGGTCTTAGAATTTCCCTCTTTTTCAATTTAAAAAAAAATTATAACTGAATTTTTCAGGTTTATGTGGGGTAAAAACCCCTTTCCCAATCTTTCTCCAAGAGGAAGAAGTACCAAAAAGTCAGTTTTAAGTATCACACAATTTGAAGTCAAAGTAAACTCAACAAGAAGTGCTGGTTACTGTAACCAGCACTGTCGATATAGATGACTTCATTGTCTTTTGTAATGAGGCTCATAGTTGCAGCAAGCCATAGATCACTTTTCTACCTGGTTGTTGGCAAGTGGGTTCAGGTTTTTCACCACTAAAGTATTCTCTATCCTGATCAAAGAATTGATATTAGGATCAGTGTGATAATCTCTTGTGTGTGTGCGTGCGTGAAGGTTCTTCTTGGACTGGTATTCAATAAAACATTCCTCTTCCATGTACATCAGTTGTAGGATAAGTGCTAAGGACCATTGAACATTCTTTGTACTGTCTTTCATCTTCTAATATGCAGACTTTGCTCCATTTCTACTAATAACATCTTATAGAGATTTATGCATAGTGTCTGGAAATTGACAACATAAACCAGATAATAACTAAAAAAAAAAAAAAATTAATTATTACTTCCTATATTTAGTTATCTTTATTTCAACTGCTCATGAATAACAGACTCATATCCAAGAACTCCAAATTGCTAGCAAAACAGCTGGACTTAAGATAAACCTAAAGAAGACCCAAGTTATGTTCAATAGCTATGTCCAACCAGAAATAATAAAAATCAATGATGATGAAAGTAGATCATTACATATACTTAGGACAACAGATCTCAATGGAACAAAATATTGCTTCATTGATATCTCCTTATATTGAATAGTATAAGCATATTTAGATATAATACTTGGTTCATTTTCTTCATTTATTTCAGTAATTACAACTCTATGAAATTAATATAAATTAGCGAGTTGATTATATTTGACATTATAGAGGGGGAGGGGAACATTTTTGTTAAATTGTTGACAGGAGGTCAAAATATTAATTTGCAATCTGCATTATAAAAATGTATACTGCTGGGGTTTAGCAAGGATCAGAGTTGTCAAATTTTATGTGGGTACTGCCTATGAAAGATTTTTGTAAATTTAAAGTACATTTGTACCATAGATGGACTAAGCATTTTTTCCTACTCTTTTTTTTTTTTTTTAATATTTTATGCACTTTTTATATTTTATTTTTACACAGTCTGACAACCTTGCTTTAGAGACAAAGCATTGAACTTTTCTAGTCACTTCAGACCTCCAGTAAGCAGAACAGTGGTCTCACACTGGACAATAAAATTCATCTCCTGCCTAAAGAACATCCATGGTAGGATTAAAACCTACAGCCTGTTGACTGGATAAAATATGCTAACCACTTGGCCAACTAGGCTGTCATTTGCAATCTATTAATATATTAGGCTTCTTAATATTTTTTAAACAAGAAAATCAGTGTATAAATGAGTGAAATAAACTGTTAACGAACTCTTCCAATTGTCTAAGCATCTACCTACACTTAATGTTATTTCAATATTTTCTCATACTCTGTTTTCAGGTAAATTTGCAATGGTTATAAGACATCTGTTAATACACGTAACATCTCTGCTGTTTGACTGCACATATTTTAATAAAATTTAAAATTTGGAATTTTTATTAAAATTTATTCAAGCCTGAATAAATTTTAATTGAATGAAATCCGATGCAAAGCTTGAATAAATTCAAGCTTTGCATCATAAATCAGACCATTTCAGACCAGATTTAGACAAAATCTGGCCTGAAAAATGAAAATGATTTGAAGTGATATGCCATAATATTGGATTGAGACCATATTAACTCAATACTACATTTTTAATGCTATGTATACATTATCATGTCACTACTTCCAGTACTGAAAAAAAGTGATGAGCATTGATATAATTTTGCATAATGCTACGGTATCAGAGAATACACTGCTTGGAAAGAAGTCAACAGAAACTATATCATGAGGAACAAACAGCCATGTCACCCACCTTAATAAGATGGATCTTTTTTTTTTTTTTTTTGCTGCGATGACTGCAGCAGTCCTACAGAGCATACTTTCCACAAGTATATGATAGCAGTCAATGGGAATTTTGGTCTATTTTTCCTGAAGGCGTGTAATGAGGTCCTGGATGGTTGTGGGGCAGATGCCTCTTGACCTCATCTAACGCCCCAGTTCATCCCACAGATGTTCAGTAGTGGAGTTGAGATCAGGGCTCTGTGGAGGTCAGTCAAATGTGGTATTCGTCTCCACAAACCATGCTGTTACAGCAGCAGCCTCATGATGCAGTGCATTTTCTTCTGAAAGAGATAATGGTCAGTTTCATAGAAATGCCACAAAGTAGGAAGCATTGCATTGTCCAGGATGTTCAGATACCTCTCAGAGTTCAATGTTTGTGGCATCACAAAGAAAAAAAAAAACAGATCTGAGGCTAAAGCAGGAAAAACAGGATCATACCATCACACTTCATACTCCAATTTCATAGTTAGGGTTATGCACTCTGACTGTAAGAGAGTCACTGGGCATCTGCTCAGTAGAGAGTGTAGCATGATTCATCGCTCCATAACACAGTACATGCATCTTTGCACCACTGAAGCTGATGCTGCATGTTGGTTCAAGCAATATGGGACTTGCATATTGCAGTCCCACCATGCAAACCCCATTTTGTGAGCCTCGGTTCTGAATGTTTTTGTGCAGATTCATGTTCTGTTCCAATCAATACCCAGAACTCCACATTCAGTATGTTAACTGTCGAATGGCAGTTTTTACATATTATCCTTCACAGCCCACTATAATCATGTTTGGTGAGTAGTGGGTTGTCCACTGCAGATAGCAATTGCAGTTGACACCCTGCACTTCCTCCTCAGTACATATCACTGATTGTTGACAAATTGAGTCATCCCAGGTCAACACATTGACTGCAACATGGCATCTTATCACAACACCTCTTTCAAACTCTGTCAGTTCCCTTCCTGCAGTCATTTTGCCCAGACACAGTTCCACTGACTTGGGAGCATCATATTCTCTCAATTTATGCTGACTACAAACATGACTCATTACATGGCACAATGCACCTTGCCCAGTGGAAGTGTCCATTGACTTCTTTTCAAGCAATGTATGTAAATAATGCTTATGAGGCATTCATGTGGCATATCTGATTTTAAAACTGTCAGTAACCTGATAGTTTAAAACAAAGGGAAAGTGTTTGTCATCTTCAGCTTCCATGAAAAGTTAAGGTGAATTAGAATTGTGGCATTCTGGTAGACAATTCATTCTGAGATGGGTTTGCACTAAACGCAAATTTTTACTCTCTAAAATTTACCACACTTCCACGTATTTTGACCTTTTTTTCTCAATCTCCTCAGTCACATTTTATCATTTAAAGTTTTACAGAAATAAGATATATGCACAAAACATCTCTTTTGTCTTCTGTGAACAGCCTAGGCTCTCCCCCCCCCCCTTTTCCATTTGAATTAGTTCAGGATCATGTTAATTTATGTAAAGCTGGCTATTTTAATCAAGGTTGTATTAACCTTGCTTGCATCTTACTATCATAAAAATCTGAAGCTAGATGCAAGCAAGGTTAATACAACCTTAATTTAAAAAAGAAAGTCAGCTTTACACAGATTAACCTGATCATCAACTAGTTCAAATGAAGGGAGGGAGGTTCACAGAAGTACAGGAGATGGTTTGTGCATACGTATTTTGTCTCTGTACAACTTTAATTGATAGTAAGTAGTTCAGATGTGCATACATTTTCTGTCCTCAATTGTAATGAGAGAGAGAGAACAATAGAAATTAGCAAATTATCCTAGTTTGGAAAGTAAAAGTATATAGTGATTTTCTGGATGTCAAATGAACTTGACAATATGGAGTAAACAGATTTCGAGACAGAATTTTTGAAGAGATTCTGAGTTAGTCTCTGATGTGGAATATCAGAGCAAATCTTTTAAATGAAACTATTTGGGCTATAGGGATGAAGTAAGTATTGACTGAGAAAACCAGTAATTAAGAAATTTAAAAACAAGTGGGAGAGTGTTAGAAATTATATAAGAAAAAGGATTCAGGCTTGAAAGTTTTTGGAGCAGTTGGAGTTTTCCCATAGGGCAATGTTATGAACATCGTATGATTTTACATACATAATGTGCTATTTATTAGCATCTCAATAAAGCGCCATACCAGCAGCATCTTTTTTTTTTTTTTAACAAAATGCTGCTTGAACAGCATTTTGTTAAAAATTCTGACTGATTTGACAAGTCTCCTAAAACCATCCTGGTTTCAGGAGATTTGTCATCCTGGATCAGTGTATTGGCTTATGGATTTTTCTTTTCACTCTTTATACTCAGAATAGGATGATTGGTTGGCCTTGCTTTTCTGCTCATATCTTCAAAGCCATCTTGTACAGTACAAAGTTTAACATGGTTTTGGCTGCCATTCATACTTTCAATCTTTCTGAACATACTGGGTAATAAAATCTTAATTTTCTGCATGCAGTCATATGTATATAATGTACAAAGAGGAGTGAAATTTTTCTTTGTAATTTTGATTAATCTGTTTGTATAAAGCAGGAAAAAGATAATTGCAGCTTTCTAACTGCATTATGAACTCATTAAAAAAATGTCTAACATGGTTTACATATTTTAAATGCAACACTATTGCACAAAAAAAAAAGAAAAAAAGAAAACTGGAAATATGGAGGATTGCTATTCCTTTAAAGAAATCTATTTTGAAAGCAAAAGATTTTAAGAAAGCTGTTAGTTTAATTATAACACTATGAATTGATAATTTTAATTATATAACTGTATAAAAACACATTCTCATGAGGGTGCCCCTGCCTGATTTCTCATTGCAGGCAGATCTATGCGGATGGGAAGAAGTGGTATTAAGGCAGCATTTAGCCCCTTTGGCCCGCACGGTCGAGGCTCTTCTCAGTTCTGCTGGTCCTGTGGCACCCTCACTAGCTGACGTGATCCTCTCCTACTTCCTCTTGGCTGTGTGTATCGGCTGCTGTTTGTTCCTCTACATCTATCCTCCTCCTCCCTAAATTTGGATTTGTTTACTAAGGGACATGAAGATAGTTGGGCAGCATGAAGAAAGGCTCAAACTGTTGCTGATATTTTGTTATAATATACTAATTAATGATCTATCCTTGATGTTTTAAAGATCCATTGACCACATTTCTGGTAAACTGATATGGGGAAACAATTTAATAAATATGTAATCGACAGTAAGCTAAACATTGAGAATCTGGGAGAACATGTCAAGAACCGTGACATATATTTAATGTCACAATTTTAACCCGAAATTAAATGTCATAGGTCTTTATACTTTAATGTAACGTATTGACAGTTTTGCATTTTAAATCATGTTGCTTAACTGTTTTTAAGCAAAATTTTTTCGGAAACAAAATAACTAAAATGAATATTTATTTTAGTTGGTCTTTGAGACTGAAATCATTAATGCTAGGAAATTATAGTAGAAATTTGATATACGGAAGAAAAAACTATATATTTTGAACTTATTTATTACAGCAAAAGTTTTGAAATAAGGCAGATCTTGCTTACCAAATTGGCATGATTGCTGTTTTTGTGATCATCAGTATACCAATTTTAATGACCAGTTAGTAATTATTATTCAGATGAATGTATTATTATGCCAAATCACTGTACATTAAGTTTTCTACACGTTATATTGACAATTAAACCTTTATCCCTCCTAATGGGCATGTTAGATGATTTTTTTTTTTCCCATTATTCCAAATCGGATAGTAAATTCCCAACTATTATTTGTTATAAATTAAACCCAGTTCTATCCAGTTCTCAAATTTTCATACCTAAATCAGTCATTAGCTTTAAAATGTATTGGAAAAAAAGTATTAAAAATGTATTATTTACAAAATGTTTTAGAAGGCTTTGCCAGTGAGCTCTTTCAAAAATGTTTTCTGTGAGTGCTTTAAAAAGTTAATTTGGTATTCTGAAATCTATTTATTATTGAGCAGATTTTAATTTATTAATAATTTTTAATTTGTGAATAGTTTGGAATAGAATTATTTTAATCAAAATTTTAATTTAATTTTTAAATTTTGTTTGAACATTTGTTAAAATGGTATTTCAAAATAGATTTCAGCACTTTTGACAAAGAAATTTACTAAACCACCTTTTTTGGATAAGACAATGGTGTCATTACAGTTACAGTAGCTGTCTGGGTAGTTAAGTAATGCTGAATATACTCCTGTTTGATATTTCATTTTATTCAGGAGGATAATGAGTCTTATTAACTAACCTTTTATTCACTAATAGATTATTACCTGAGTGATTCTGTTCCCTTTTATACTAAATTTACTTTCCATCAGTTTGCATAACTTGACTACATTCATATTCTTAATACCAATTTAAAGTTTTTAAATAAAGTTATTGAAAATTGATTAGATGTAAGAAGATTCCTAATGATGCAGTTGTTCCCTGATATAAATGTTTGCTAAAATGACTACATTTCCAGTAAATGTTTTGTTTTTATTATCCATTCATCAAGTGTCATCTCAATCTAGTAATTGGTCATGGATCTCCATATATCTTAGACTATTCTTTTACTCTCTCTTCACATTGTTTAGACTAAACCAGTCCTCTTTGCTTTTGAACACTGTGTACCATCTTTGCTCTTCATTCTTGTGAAAAAAAATTTTTTGAATGCTCATATCTCACAATATGGCCCTTATGTTCTTTATTGCATCTCTATGTTGTGTCCATCTCCAAAACCTCATTATTCCTCTTTATTTGGATCTATGAAAATTTAAGTGCTTTTCTGTTGTCATTGTTTCTGCTCTGTAGAGAAGTTAATCATATAAATCATTTAATCAAGTTTTTTGCTTATCTCTTGGTGTTAGTATGTTTATCTGTTAAAGGAGTTGACTCCGCAACTTCTGTTTTCCTAACCACTTTTGCATCTTAATAATTACTATCTAAGTAGATATAGTATTTGATTTGACATGTTGTATAATTTTTTTTTTCCGCTTCAGTTTTAACTTAGTACTTTTCTCTGCTTTTCTAACTTTCATTTTTCAGGAATTTAATGTAAAGCTATATTTTCTACTTGGTGTTTATTAGCTCTAATTTTCAAGTCTTCCCCTCTCTCTCAGAATCAATATAGTATAATTGCATAACAAATATTATTTGTTTTGCTCCCTCCAGTTTTAAAAATTTCTTCACTGTAAGATTGAATAGAAGGGAGAAAGCATATGTCCCTGTTGAACACCTTTCTGTATTTGGAAAGTTTTTGACAGTTCTGTAATTTTGATGTTTGCATGTTTGTTCCATTGTATGTGAGATGTGGCCTTGCATCATTTTTCTGCTTTCCTTTATTAGTGCTCCTTTTAACTTATGATGAACATTATCAAATGCTTTACTGTAATCTTCAAAACAAAGAAATGTATTTCTTTCTGATACAGTATTGAAAATAGCTTTTTCCTCTTATTCTTCTGTTTGTCAGAAATCCACTTCAGATGGCCTTATTTCATTTGTTTCTGGTTTTATTTTTTCCAATATAATTCATGGCAGTAGTTTGTGGCTTGTTATGCTTATTGGTCTGTAATATTTACAGTCTGCTTCCTTCTGTTTTGAATCTTCATGAAGAAGAATTCCAAAGGCAATTAGAAATGTATTCCCTTTCAGAAATGTTCAGCAGTTTTCTTAGTTCATCTATTTGATTTTTTCTAGGATTCTATGCTAGAAGCATAGAATTTTGACATGTTACCTTTCCTGCTTGATTTCTTACACAGCCCATAGTATTTCTTCTTTTCTTGTTCTTCGCTCTCTTCTCATTTCAAAATATAATATACTTACCTTTTCTTAATTTCTTCAGCTTCATATAACTTTTTTTCTGTTGCTGCTATTGATGGAAAAGTTTTATGGATTATTCATTTTCTTCTCTCTCATATATATATATATATATATATATATTTTTTTTTTTTTAAATACCTCCCAAGTTTGCTTTTGTTTCTAAGTCTTCTGTTTCTATGCACTTATCATTAATCTGCATTCTTTCCTGATTATTTTGTGTAAGGTTATTTTTAGATTGTGTTAAATTATATTCACAATTTTTATATTGTGAATTTTATTTACTTTATTTTTTGCTTTGCTGAACAAATTTAATACTTTCGTTCATATACAGTTTTTTTATTATGGATAATATTCGAGTTAAATAGGGGGGGAAAAAATCCTTTCTTCCTTCTCTACTACATTCTAGTTTCCCATTTTCATGTTATACGGTTTTACTTCTCAATCTCTGAACTTTTTCATCCTCCTCATATATCACCTCCTTAGATGTTCCAGGTGTCAATGTAACTAATTTTTATAGAAGTTAGTGAAAATTCTAAAAATAGTACTTGTCTTCCTGACTACCCTTCAAAGCACATCTGAAATAATGTACATTAACTAACAGTAAGTACTTACATATGTTATTAATAATCCATCACTATAGAGCCATCTATATAACATTTGTATAACTTTCTATATATAAACGAATCAGCTTGTTGCAGCTTATTTAGCATCTATTATATTGAGCACATGCCAATTCTGTGCCAACTATGGCATATTGCTGTTTCTACAGATTTTAATGGAGTGGAGGATGTATTAATATATATCCTCCATTATAACCACTTATAATAATATAACTGGTTATATATTTTATCCTGTGCATGGGATACTGTAATGTACATAATTGATTTTAATTCGTCACTCTTATCTATGTTATGTGCCATCCAGTTGTTTCTAACTCTTGTGAACAAAGGCTCTCCAATAATTCTTTCACTGAAAGGCTCTTTCAGTGAAAGAATTCAACATGTAAATTCATGTTGGTCAGTTCCTGTATGTTGTCTGACCACTTCTTTCAAAGTCTTCCTCTTCTTCTCATGCTTTCAGCCTTTTCCAATGATTTATCTGCTTGCATAATAGGCCCAAAATACATTAACTGCTGTTTAATAGTTATTGCCTCCAAGGAGCATTCTGTCTTTGTTCTCTAAAACCTTATTATTATTGCACAGGTACCGCCATTGTGCAAGACCCAAAATATCCGCGACATATCTACCATACCTCTTCTTGATTAACAGACAGTCACTCACAAGTGACTCTAGCAGCCTATTTCATTCATTCACCACTCTCCAAATGAAAAATCTAGTCCTTCACACCCTTGTTAACCATACTTTTTACCCAATTTCCAGGGATGACCTCTTGTCCTGCCATCTCTAGACAAGTGATGAAATATTTCCTCTATATTAATCCTATAAAATCCTTTAAGTAACTTAAATGTTTCTATCATATCTCTTCTTTTTTGCCTATCAACTAACTTTTGTGACCCACAAATCCTCAGTCTATCCTTATAGGCAGCAAAATATAAGAAGATATGTGTATGCAGGCACTACTCTAAGTAATGAGGCTGAAGCATGTCAACTGAGAATAAGGCTAACGTTCTAAATGATGTACCTTAGTGGGCTTGATTGGGTATCCTTGGCTGTTGGGCTGAAGTATGGAGGACATCTGCCATAAGACCACTACTCTATCACAGCAAATACAAATATGAAAAAATTTTTCCTTGAATCTGTTCCTGCCTTAAGAAAACTACCCTAACTGCAGCAAATATTTGGTTGCATGAAAATGTCCTAAATTTGAGAAGCTCCATACTTCAGTCCAACCAGCCAAGGATGCCCAATTTAGCTCATGGGGTTGGGGGAGGGTACTGTTGAGAACCTCAGGCTTACTCTCGGTAGGCATGCTTCAACCTCATTATTTAGTCTAGTGCCTGTGTGCACGTATCTTATATTTTGTTCCTGATGATGACAATTTGACTTTGAAATATTAAATTTATTTTGATTAATATATTAGTCTGTTGTATTTCCTTAAAAAAATAGTTAATAGCCCCTTATAATCAGATTAATAGGAAGAATCACTATTAGTAGGAAGCATTCCACAGTCCATTCACCATCTTGGTCTCTCATCTCTGGATCTTCTTCACTACTTCATCTCTAAGGTGACCAGACCTGAGCGCACTAATCCAGATGTGGTTGTATCAAGGCTTTATAAAGAGGAATGAGAACTCTCTTATTTCTGCTTGTATATGTGCTCATTAATAACCAAGTAATCCCATGAGCTACCATTAGCTAGCTTAGTAATCTATTTGCTACTATCCCCAAATTCCTGGTTCATCAATTTCTTGAAGTACAGTCTCCTTAATCTGGTAAACAGCTTGTAATCTTTTTACTCCAAAATGCATAACTTTCCACATTAAATTGACAACCGTTATGTTTTGCCCATACTATCAGCCTATTTAAATCATCCTGGAAGCTGTTTACATCATCACCTTGATTAACTATTACTCTAAACTTTTCATCATCAGCAAACATCTGAATATCTTTCTTCAGATTATTTCTGCCATAAGACCACTATGGCAGAAATTTGTCATTTACATACAGTTTAATCAACAGTGGTCCAAGCACAGAACCTTGTAGCACACTACTAGTCACCTGCTTTTTTCTGGATTCTGCTCCTCTGTATACTTCTTTTTAGTATCTGTCCATCAGCCACCCTTCATATCACCAGTTTCATATCCATCCCCATTCTTGCAGTCCATGAGATTCTTAATGGTCTCTTCCACATCCATGATTCAAATTAATAAGTTTGCTGTCTTTCCTCTTAATGATCTGGCTTTGACATTCACACATCACTATTGGAAATACTTTTGCTTTAATAAATCTAACTTTCATATACTAACATCTCTGAATCTTTCATAATTTTTGTCAGGCTTAATATAGCTTCTCCCCTCTAATAGGTATCCCTTTAATTTCATTTTCACATTGACCATCATTACTTATTCTGGATCCAAGTAAATTATAACTTTCACCTACCTCTATTTTATCCCCCTCAATCATAAATTCTCCCAAGTTTCCAGAAGCCATCACTTTTGTGTTTTGCTGATGTAATCAATTAAGTCTGGCTTTTCTCCGTAATGGAATCATCCATTGCAGATCTTTGTTGCTTTCTGCTATGAGGTTATTTAAGATATGCAAATTATCATTTGCATATCTTAAATTGTTTATTTTTCAGCCATCAGTCTTAATTCCTTCTAAGTTGGTCTTTGGCTAAGTCATCTATTCTCATAATATATTCACTATAAATGTTAAAGTGATAAAGCAAAAATATAACCCTGCTGTCTCTATTTTCACTCTAATACTCTCCATTTTTCCAAAGACTTTTTGCTAAAACGTCTTGTTGTCATACAGTTCTCTGAATAAATGAATTAGATTCTCATTATTTCCATTGCTGTTATCACATTCTCCTGTCTTATGATCCACAGACAAAAGCTTCCTTATAATCAGTAAAACAGATGAATACTTCCTTTTGAAGTTCTCTTTCTTTCCATAATCTATCTCATGTTTAAATCCAGTTCCTGGTTTCTATTTTCTCTAGCTCTCCTAAAACCTGTCTTTTCTTTTGGCATTTCTTTGTTTTCATAATTCCAACCCTTTATGAATCGCTTTCAACATAACTTTACTGGCTTGTGAAATTAAAGCAATGGTTCTGTAATTCTCACATCTCTAGGATTTTAATTTTTTTTAAATTGGGATGAATACTAATATTTCCCAGTCTCCAGGCCAGTATATTTTCTTCCAAATCTGTTGATTTGGAAGAAATTTCAGTTAATAAATTCACTACTTCCCCAGCTGCACTCGGTAATTCTAGTGACACTCCAGGAGCTTTTCCTTTTGGCAACTGTTCCATTGCCCATAACACTTCATTTTTTATTATCATAGTTTCCTCAGCAAATTCTCTCCTTTCAAATTCTCCTTCAATATTAATATCTTTCTTGTACAAATCCTCTACTTTCTATCAAATTTTTTTACTACTCCTGATTTTTCTTAACTAATCTCTTGTTCTAACTGTAATTTTCCTTTCTTCAAGTTCTCAGCACCTTTTGTTCAGATGTTTTACTTTATCTTTTCTAGCCTGTTTCTGGAAACTACTTGACTGTCTAACCCTTTCGTTGTTTCTCTGAAGTTTCATTTTTCTACTTTCTTCTTATATTGAATAGCTTCTGACAAACATTTACTCTTTCTTTTTGCTTTAATTTGATTCTTCTTCTATTACTGTATATTTTGTTTCTTTCCATAGTTCTTCTAATTCTCTTCTTATCCTCTCCAAGCTTTATAATTTCTGTCTGACTTATATTTTGCATTCTTCATTTATATTGTTTAAATTAAGTTTACAGTCCTTTTATTTCTTCTTAGTCCTTAATTTCAATTTAACTTCAGCTATCAGTAATTCATGATCTGTTCTATAGTCTGCATCAAGTAGTGTTTTTTTCTGCTTTGTTATCACTTCACCACCTTCTGTTGGTAACACAGTAATCTGCGATTTATGTATTCATCATTAGGTGAAGTCTTTGTGCACAATCTTCTTTGTTGTTGAAAGTAAATGTTTGCAGTTAAAGTGTTATTTGCATTCCATTTTATTGGTGTGTGTGTGTGTGTGTGTAAAATGGAATACAGAGAACAATTTTTAATTGCAAACATTTACTTTCTATATATATAGGCAGTCACTATTTTTTGCATTATGATGGACCAGCCAACTAACTTCTTCAAAGGAACTAAAACTTAAGTTACAATAAGTCAATAAAGGACACACTTTTCTTAATTGGATTTATGCATCTAATAAATGTGACAGAAGTGATAAATTACATGGTTCTTATAGCTATATTTAATTCATTGTTGTATGTGGTATTCTGCACAGTATGCATTTGTTGTATGTATGCACTTGATCACTCTTATATCCCACAAAGTCAAAGCATCGTTCCAGTTTACTGTTTTTTGCTGGGACATTAAAATAACTCCTTTCCAAAAGATACAGTAATCCTTCAGATTTTCTAATTGGATAACTCAAGTATAGTTACATGGTACTCTACCAGAAGTCATTTGACATATTCACTCTTTCAAGCATTTGAATAATTGAGAGATCACTGCATTTTGGGAAGATTTTCAATGGCATATGCAGAACAGTCCAGTTGCTTCATTCCTTTTATGTGAAATGTCTGCTTTTCACATGCCCTCCCTTCCATTTTTTTCCTCTTTTTCTTTTTGGTTCCCCTCCTTACATGTTTCATATGCTGTACTAGGAGTTCTTTCGCTTGGTTGAACAGCAGGAAGGAGTGATGACAAGAGGCCATCCCTGGAAGTTACGAAAGGAAACTGTTTGCAAGAGGGCGAGGAGTGGTTTCTTTGCATGGAGGGTGGTTGAACCATGGAATGCATTGCCTGATGGAGTGGTGAGAGCGAGAACAGTTGATGAGTTTAAGGAGTGGTATGATAGACTTTGTGTTTCTCGGGGGTGGGGGCCTCCCCTTGATGAGTCTTGATAGACTTTGTGTTTCTTAGGAAGGACCTCCCACGAAAAGTCTTTTGACTCCATGGAGGCCTGAATAATAATAATAATAAAAAGAATGTGAAAGCTTTGGGGATTGAGAGTTCTTACCAGTTAAGTATTTTTTTTTTTTTCTTTTAATGTTACAAGGTGGTCAGCATTCATTGTAAAGAATTTATGGAGACAAAAATGTTTTGCCTTATGGTCACAAAACATTTAAATACATTCCTAAACCACCTGAACAAACAACACAAATGTACCCAATTTTACCATTGAGGTTGAAAGTAACTCTTCCTTTTCTAGAGACATTTGTCACACATCTCTCCTCAGGCTGCCTTTCATTCACAGTGCACTGAAAACATTAACATACACTGCAAACCCACACACACACACAGGCCAATACATACATAAAAATTCATACCGCCATCCAACACAAAACTAGGAATCATCAGCACTCTCAAACAAAGAGCCCTAACAGTTTGCACCAATAAGCATCACTGAATAAAGAATATGAAATCATTAGCCCAAATGTTGATTAAAAAAAAAATTCATAAGATCCTCTACAATAATACCATCAAAAGCAAAAAAGATGACAACAATGCCATAGCCATATACCATACATTAGGGGAATATCAGAAATAAAAGATAGTAAATACAACATTAAGGCAAACTTCCTGCAAAATTAAAACGTATACTCAGCTCAGACAAAGATCCCCTTCCCTAATTTGCCCACCCAAGGGGTTTACAAAATTCAGTGCACCTGCAACCTACCCTACATAGGGAAAACAGGGTGCACTATCCCAATAAGAAAAGATGAATATAAACACTGCATTAAATTCTTCCACTATAGTAAAACAGGCCTGTCAGACCATGCACTTCAAACATGTCACAGAATCAGCTTGGAAGGGAAGTCTCTCTACACCGCAGCAAAACCTGCAGTATAGAGAGAGACTTGTTTAGTTCTGGAATCTAAGAATCTGGAGGACCCATCTGAAACCTATATAGCAGAACCCCAACATAAGAAAACCTAAATACAAGAGGAATGTAGGGATGTGTTGAATGTAGTTCTGCTATAAAACTTTGTTTTCATTTATTTTGATTTTTTTTATCATCTGTGTATTATACTTATCTATATATACACATTTATTTTATTTTGTTAATTCATTTGTGTAATTTTTTATTTATGATTATTATTATTTTTTTTTCACCAGCTGTCAGGCTAGGGTAAACGATTAACAAAGCATTTATATTTATCTTTTTTATTATTATTATTATTTCGGGCAACTCCAGGAGTCCTCAGACTCATCGAGGGAGGCCCTAAACATCATGTCCACACAACTATGCGATTACATTCTCACAGTATCTATCATACCTTGCCTCGAACTCGTTCACCGTCATAGCACCCACAACAGACTCTGGCAGCTTATTCCACTCATTTACCACTCTAAAAGTAAAGAACCCAGCTCTAACACCCCTGCTAACCACACTCTTGCCCAGCTTCCATAGGTGTCCCCTAGTTCTCCCACCACCAGTCCTGATCTCAAAAATATCCTCTAAATTAATCCTATAGAATCCCTTTAGCAATTTGAATGTCTCAATCATATCTCCCCTTTTCCGCCTATCAACTAGTTTCTGCAACCCACAAATCTTCAACCTGTTCTCATATGTTTCATTCCATAGACCTGCTATCATCTTAGTCACTCGCCTCTGGATCCTCTCCACCTCCTCCCCATCAAGAAGGAACCGAGGTGACCAAATCTGGGCACAGTAGTCGAGATGAGGTCTTATCAAGGCTCGGTACAGAGGTACAGTAACTTGCTTGTCTCTGCTCGTCAAGGTATTTTTCAACAACCAAGTGAGTTGGTGAGCTGATTTAGCTACTTTTGCAATGTGCTCCCTAAGCTTCATCTCCCTATCCACCAACACTCCCAAGTCCCTGGCCTCATCAATCTCTTGGAGTACAGTTCCACCAATGTGGTATACTGCTGCTAATCTTTTCACCCCGAAATGCATAACCTTACATTTTGTCACATTAAATTGACATCCATTCTCCTTAGCCCAGAACTCCAATCTATCTAAGTCTTCCTGCAAGACTTTGACATCTTCTGCATTCACTATTGCCCTACCCAACTTTGTATCATCAGCGAACAAATGAATTGTTCCACTTAGATCCTTCCCTATATCGTTAATGAACAGATTAAACAGCAGTGGTCCAAGAACAGAACCCTGCAGCACACCACTCGTCACAGGCCGTCTTTTGGACTCTACTCCTGAATTCTTACTTTTGTGTAGTGTCATATAGTTTATCCTGTGTATATGTATGTTTTCTTGATACAAAAAATCCATGATGATACAAAAGTCAAAATATCGAGTGTTATTTTCATAATTTTAAGTAAAGTAACTACTCCAGCATGTTTGTCTCCATAAATTCTTCACAATGGATAACTGGTTAATAGGTTTTAATGTCAGTTTAATGTAACTTATGAAGATTTTTGAAGTGGTTATCAGTGCTGCTCCTACAAATAACTATTCACTAAAATCTCATATCATTCACAGTATTGTAAGGGGATCTTAGAGGGCATAAAATATTTCTCTATCATTCATTGTAGCTATTCCTAAAAAAGTGTATGCAAACTAGTCCTAGTTCTAATTTATCATGGACTACAGGCATAGTACTTTTCTTTCCCTTCGATAGCCAACCTGGTTGGCCACTGGTTAGCATATCCACTCTCCAGCCAAGAGGCTGCAGATTGAAATCCCACCAAGAGCATGGATGTTTGATTGTCCAACTAACCAAGTACCATATTTTTTTATTTTGTATGATGATTCAACGGACAAGGAGGTATGGCATTATCTCAGTGCTCTCCCCCTCCCCCCATTTTTATCTGGGCTCGGGACTGGCATAGCTGACTAATCAGACGTATGACTGGAGGAATCATCTTAAGTATTGCTGACTATAATCTGTATGTGTTCAGGGGAACAAAAAACCTGAGTTTTCAGCTGAAACCCCCCCCCCCCCCCCCACTTCCATATGAGACCAGACAATTCACCTTTGGTTGAAAGAGACCAAATAAAGGTTCCTCAATTCATGGATGGGAATCGAACCCAGGTCTTTCCAACCAAAGGGCTTCATCTATACCAACTGAGCTATGAAGGCTCTAATTACCATATATACTGCTGTGACTTGTGTCCTGGCCCAGTATGACCCTTGATGTTTTGTGCCATAAAAAATTAAATCAATCAATCCTTTCCATAACACAACTAAAACAGCAATACTCAGATATCTATGTGTTAATTGCTTTGTGGAATTCAGGAAGCATTTGCTACAAGTCTAGGAGGAGTCAGGGAATGCACTTTAAGTTGTATTGCAAATTGGATCATTGCATATCACTGGAACAGTTACTACTTATAATCTAAAAATGTTTGGCTGCAGTTTTTCCAGATAATCAGTGTATTTCCCCTAATGAAATCAAAGTGTAGGTTTTTGTTGAATCATTTAGCTCTCAATTTGCATTGGATAAGGAAGGGAATCCTGAAGGCAGAGACAATTTTTTTTCCCATTGAAATATAGTGTAGACTCAACACAGTGTTGAAAAGAAGCATTTGTGTAAAGAACAGGTTCTTTCAGAATGCTCAGTGACTCTTCAATGAAGATTATGAAATATCATGCCTTAACTTACCAAAAAAAATTTCTTGTAGTCTTTAAATGGTATTTCATAGGTCTGAAAAGTGTGGCCATATACATAGGAAGTAAATAAGCCAATTTATTAATATTGTCAAGTTAGCCAGAAGAACTGAAGGTTAAAATTAGTCAGAATACCTGTAATCATTAGTATGTGTGGAAGTTTCAAGATAGATAATAAAGACATAGCTAATATCCAATTTGTTGGTTGATGGTATCAGTGAGTCTGTTTACTGACAGAAGTATTGCGTCATGTTTCCTGGACATTCTCTTTTTTTCTCTCTCTCTCTCTCACACACACAAACTTCAGGAGAGGTTAATCTCAAGGCTACAGGATCATTGAGCATCAAATGCTTCCTGTTTTCCATAAAGCAACTTATAAGACACAGTTATCTGAATACCAGATCAATCCACCCATAGAGCCCAAAATAGAGAATAGTCAAAACTCTAAAACAAAAGGGTTACATTAGGGTACTCAGTGATCTGGTAGAATGAAAAGTATATTTTACAAAAGTTTTCTCACTAAGATCTATTTGAAACTACTGATATGATTTAAGAAATTCACAAGAAATTTATTAACAGTATACTCTTTAGCTATAGCAAAAGAAATATAGAAAAATTTTACATATCCTCTAGGATCCCCTCATGATATGGATGTTATGAGATTGTAGGGAGCAGTTACTCTTCATTTGCAGTAGCAGTAGTAAAGAATTCAAAGATTAAAAAAGCCATGGTATAAAAAAATGGTATTCAAACCCATTAACCAATAAGAACAGTCCCTCAATTCCCTAAGTTCTCATATTCTGGTGCAGTCATCTTGGTGTGTATGAAATGACAGTGATAATGCTCTCTACCATATTCTGGTCAAACAGAACAAGTGTTTGAGTTTGGTGATGGGGAAGGAGGGAGGGAAATGTTGCAGGCATTACACATAAAAGGAAATATAAAACAGGGATGTCACATGCTGTTGAAATGTTAGTGAAGTGCACTGGAATCTCAAAGCAAATATGAATGTATTTTCAAAGACGCTATTCTAGTAACAAGACACCATCAAATGCTTAAATGGAACAAGTTTTCCCTTAGTCGTCATTTTTTAAAATTAATATTATGATATAGCTTCGCATCATAATACATGAATAAGATCAACCTTCAGCTAATAGCACAAATGCACAACCTGCAGGATACTATAGGTAACAACAAATTAATATATAGTTTTAAAAAACATGGAACTTTTACCATATACATTTGTTTTTGGTTGCAATTTGACTATATAACTTTGTATATAGTCATTTTTGCTTGTCACTAATATCTTTCAGTGCTTATGTAGTTCTATGAAAAAAACAGTTGGACTTAAATTATCAGAATGAAAATAAACACCAAGAAGAAAGTTACTAACTACATGTGGATTCATTCTATGTCCCACTTTTGATTCTGAGAAGTTATATGAAATAAGGACAAGGATGATCAAAATGTTTCTCCATTTCCTAGCTTTGTTAATACATTGTAATGTGCATCATCAATATTATATGGTTTTGATAATGTTCCTTTTGATGTACAGAGTCTGAAGATTAATACTTTAACTGAATTATCAGTCAATTCAATATATTTGCACTTAAAATCATTTGTCATGATTTTCTCATTTAATTCTTAATAGTTTTGAGTTCTATGATGACAGAATTGAATAGATTGGTAGACCATTGACAGCATTGCAAGGAAATAGATGTTTCAAGTGGTTCAGACATTGCTTCTTACTTTGATTGTGTGGATTGGTTGTAACATTTTGCAGAATGTGTAATAGAATTTAGTTTAATTTAAATTATTTTATGATGAATTTTAATGATTATACTAGTTGTTACATAGTAATCTATTTTAATAACTTCAACATATTGTAAAGTAGATTGTTTTACTCATCTGATAAGAATTGTAAGCCTTACAGGATAGTAGCTGAAATGACAGCTGATTATTGTATTTTGTAAAGGAAGGAACAAAAATTGGAAGTCATCAATTAATTACTCTTATAAAATTCCTTTGAAAATGGTCAAAAGAGAAACCTAATAGAAATTAGTCCTTGTTTTATGCTTGTTCTTCATTAGCTGTTTTCTGTCTATTGCTGGATTAAAGCTCCCTCTAAATTCCTCAACTTTTCTTTATCTTGAGCTTTTCTGTGTCGGAGAGCTCCAACCATCTCTTTAATTTCATCTTCCAACATCTTCTCTTACATCTCTTTTCAACTGTGGTGTGTCATTCCGATATTACTTCTCAGTGTTTGAGTGTTACTTGCACTATGACTTGTCATTGCTGCTTTGATCTTTTAATGGGCATTACAATATCTCCTATCCTTGTTTTGAGCTGTAACCCAAGTATTATGTTTTTAATCGCAAAGGATAATGCCAAACAGTAATCTCCATTACTAATTATATGAAGAGCCAAAGGCTTCAATTCAACGACATGAAATTATTTAAGTTATGGGATATTACATCCCATATTGTTTCATAGCCGAATAAGAAACTCAGAGTTTCATGCCGAATATACAAACTGTATAAAGTTCAGCGAGTCCAAGCGTAAGCAAATACCTGGATAGTGCAACACATAACCCATTTGGTAGTGCAACACTGAGGCAGCTCACTACATTATGAGAGAAGGTCACTACCCAGACCGGTTTCAACCTTTATTGAGGTCTCATCAGTGAGTAGGAATGGGAGTTCATATCTTTCATCACTGGCCTGTGGAGTCTAAAAGTTGTGCTGAGAGTCAGCAGATAGTGAGAGAGGAAGAGAAAAAGGAAAAGTGGATAGTAGTAGGTATTAAAGAGACCTCATTCGACCTGCTTGGCCACACATAACCTATTAACAGGTCTGTAGCCAAAC
Organism: Typopeltis vanoorti; assembly: GCF_054136105.1. Lineage (NCBI taxonomy): Eukaryota > Metazoa > Arthropoda > Arachnida > Uropygi > Thelyphonidae > Typopeltis > Typopeltis vanoorti. The sequence goes on from NC_143569.1 coordinate 67,129,502, forward strand.
AGATCTCCAACATCTCCCTATATCCGTTCATACAGCTTTCGACGGTCAGCCATCTCTTCAGATGTTTGACTGATGAAAGAAGCAAAAACAAAACAAAAGAAAGTATACTGAAGACAATGGATCAATTCTGGAGTAGATCTGAGAAAAAAATGGATTTACTTTTGAAACTGACCCCACATCAATAAAAAAAAAAAAAAAGAACAAGTGAAATGCAAAATTTAGAACTGAAAGAGTGGGGGGAAGAGCCTGGCCCGGGTGATACAGCCCACAAAGAGCTGCACTGCCTCACTGTAAGCCTTCGCAGCCCGGGTTCTCAGGTCTACCCCCTCCTGTGTGGACTAAACCTATTGGGACCAAGAGTTTTGGGACAAATTTATTTATTTATTTTTTTTTTATTTATTTATTTTTTTTAATTTAATTTAATCGGTCGATCCTGTGGCTCGTAGAGACTACCTCTTTTTCCCACTTCAGTACTAGGTCTTCAACAACTATAAACATTTTCGTTGATTCTGGCTTGGTTAATTTTAATAAACACAGCATGTCTATTGGCAGTAATTTCTGTGCATTATAATTGTGGTTTCCCCATTTGAAAGTTTTTTGGAAATTATCTATCTCGCCAGTGAAAAGTAACGCAGGATCTCCTAATTCGTTTATAGGTTTGTGAACTTTTTCCAAAGTCTCGGGTTCTTCAGAAAAGGCTTCTAAGATTTCTTTTCCTATATCTACACCATAACCAGTTTTTACCCCAGGTGCTACCGAAGGAGCCAGGTCAACCGGTTTTGATTTTTTGGTTTTCCCATCCACCGGGCTTCCTGGTCATTTTGCTTTCTCATTTGTGGCATCCATTTCTTCTTCTTCTTCTCTGTTTTCTCCTACAGTAGTGGCTTTTCTTCTTTCGTTTGTTATTTCTTCTCCTTCCTCATCTGCGTCGTCTTTGGCATCTGGATTTGTTGTTTCTGTATACTTATAGGCTTATAGGATCTGTTCAGCAAGTTTTTCTGTCCAGTCTACTGCTACTACTCTAAGAACCCAATAGAATCCCAACAACTCCTCTTTTGTTTCTAGTAATCTTTCTAGGTGCTCTGGTCTGACCTCCCCTAAGTCTTCTATGCAGAGGTCTCTGCATTCGAAAGCTATGACTTTCGGACCTTTACGGATGAACCTAGAGTCTCTAATTTTTTTGACTGCCGTTAGGAATGCTTCTAGGACTTCAGAGCAGTTTTTGAAGAGTGTTCTTGCCACCTTTTTCCCTTCCAGGGCAAGGATGGCTTCTTCGGGTTCCTCAGTGTCATTTGTTGCCTCCGTTTCTTCTGTGTCTTTCTCCCTTTCCTTGCTTGTCTTGGTTTCCGTTTGTTGCGCCTTTTCTTCTTGTTTATTTTCTGTGGTGGTGGTGGTTTGATTCTCTGCTGCTTCTGCCTGTTTTGTATTTTCTGTTTCGGCAGTGGCAGCTTGTGTTTCTGTTTCCATTATTTTCTCATGTGCTTCCCTCAAGGTTGGGAACTCTTCCTGTTCTGCGTGGTTTGGTTCTACTACTACAGGTGCTGGGGCTGGCGATATAGCACCTCCTATTCTTTCTGCCTGTGTCCTGTTTGGACAAACGTCTACTTTGTGGGTTGCATTTCCACATTTCATGCAAGGTGCTTCACATTGAGCTAGGGCATGTCCTGCCACCATGCAGTTCCTGCACTTGTTCTTGGGGCAGTCTGCAGCTAGGTGCTCGAGTGATTTGCACTGAAAGCATTGCTTCCTTACCCCAGGGTAGTTAACTACTACCCTGGCAGAGCCTAAAAACACAAAGTTGGGCACTCCTTTCTTCATATCCATCCAGAAAGGTACTTCTCTGGTCTTCCAGTTAGGGAAATCGGTGTCATAGGAGATTTGGATGTCGCGTGCTACTCCCCATGTCACAAATAATTTCTTAATTACTTCAGTTCCTCCCTTGAGATATTCTAGAGGGAACCTCTCTCTCTTTAGTGTCTTAAGGGTACTGCCTACTAAAAAGGGGTAGATGGTTTTCCCCTGGCACTCGATGCCTTCTAGTAGTTTTTCCCTTGTTTCTGCATTTTTTGCTACAACTTTATCGATTGCCTCCATAAGGGGTAAGACCAAAGATATTGTCTGTGCCTACAACGTCCACTAGAGCTTTCGCTAACATCCTCTTTGGAATCTTGGCGTCTATTTCGACGCAGAGCATCCTCACTCATGGTAAAAACATGGTCATAATTTTGAATGAAAAAAAAGACAAATGGACAGACCTTTAGATAAGGCCTGTACAGACAGAAATAGGGACCAAAAAACTGTAAAGGTTCTTACCAAAGGGATGTTTCTGTGCAGCAGGACTGGAGCGTTCTCTCTCTCACAGGGCTGCTGGAACTGGAACTTCTGGAAACCAAGGGACACTTCTTGTAGCAGGACTGGCAAACATGGAGCTCTCTCTCCCTCAGGGTCGCTGGAACTGGAACTTCTCACCAACTGGATCATGAACAGGTACTACAATCTCAATTAGCACTGGAACTGGATCTCAAACAGATACTACACTTTGAGTAGGTAGACCTAGTTAATACCAAGTTTGTAGCAAACAGAACTTACATACCCTACTATAAGAATTGCCAAGAAGGTGTCCTAATAAATTACTAATTATATGAAGAGCCAAAGGCTTCAATTCGGCAACGTGAAATTATTTAAGTTAAGGGATATTACATCCCATATTGTTTCATAGCCAAATAAGAAACTCAAAGAGTTTCATGCCGAATATACAAACTATATAAAGTTTCTTATTCGAATTTACTATGTAATGACTGGGAGCATGCAGCTTTGAATATTTTCTTTTTGGGCATACTGGGATGTCTGACAAACAAGTTGAATTCTTATAACTTCTTCCTCACAGCCTCTGTATTTGTCATCTTTTGTCCTAAGTAAACATTGGAAGTTACCATATTGATTCCCAGTTTATCATCTATACTAGGTTATGTATTTATTATACATTGTCTTTGCTCTGTTTAATCCTTTCTTTCTGTATTCGACTTATTGATCACTTCTTGAAGTTCACCTGCTAAGTTGCTTAAAAGAATATAATCACAATGCAGCTTTTTTATTTACTATCATCAACCAATTCCTGACATATATCCTCAAAGGATGTACAGATCTTATGATAGTACATCATTACTGACTTCCTATCAACTATTTTCCTCTGGATTACACTGTTATCTGTCAACATTCCAATATTATCAGATCTTATATTTCTCTCTTCTAAGGTACTTTTTACTGTATAAATCCATCTACATCTCTGTTTTTCTCTGGGTCTTTTTCCTGCCATCCTGGCAAAACATTTGTTTAGCTAATTTTTCCTCTTCCATTCTGTTTAAGTGACCATACCTCCTGAGATTAGTTCTTTCCTAATAGACTCATTTTTAATATGATTATGCCATTGATGCTATTTGTTCAATCCCCTAATCTTTCTCAGGACTCATATCTGTGGTCTCCAGTCTTTGATCAAGAGTTTTATTTCTAACCCAGCTTACTCTTAGATCCATAAGTTAAAATTGGCTTGAGCACCATGTTGTATATAGCTAGTTTAGTGTTTTGAACTAATCTTCTCATTCCATATAAATTTATTCAGTTGAATTCCTATCATGCCAACTTTATTGATTCTGTTTTTTATTTCCATATTTAATTTACAATTTCACTAAATATCATGCCTAAATAGCTGAAATGTTTTACTTATTCTATAGGTTCTCTATTCACAATGCAGTTGATATTTTCAGTGCTTCTGCCTATTTTCATTGTCTTTGTCTTGTTATTGCTGACCTTCATACCAAATCTATTACAACAGTTATTCAATTTAGTCAGGGAATCTTGCAGACTTGTACTGGATTTATTTAGAAGTATAACATCATCTGCATAAAGTAAAGAGCTGACATTAACATCTCCAATTTTGATATTAATTTTAATACCACTTTCCTTCATAATGTGATCCATATAGATAATGAATAATAGAGGGGATAACGTACATCCTTGTCTGACACCAGATTTAACATTAAACCATTTTCCTGGACTTCCTTCAATTCTAACTGCTGACTCACAACTCAAATAAGTATTGCTTGATATGATGTCCCATACAACTAGCATTTTGAACAGCTCTCCTCTTGGCACCTTGTCATATGCCTTTTCTAGATCTACAAAATTTAAATACAAATCCTTATATTCTCATGATTTCTCAACTTTTTGTCTTAAAATGAAAATCTGATCCTGACAACTCTTTTTAGCATGAACCCAGCTTGTTCTTCTCCACACATTTTCTTAGCCATATTCTCGAATACTTGCATAAATCTTACCAGGAACACTCAAATAGAGAAATTCCTCCAATTGTGATATTCAGTTTTATTCCCCTTTTTTTTTATAGAGCGGTACTATTAGTGCTCTACTCTTGTCATCTGGAATTCGGTCTCTGACCAGGCCTCTGAATTAGCGTAGCCACTGTAAAACTTTTATACCTCCATATTTTTTTTAGCATTTCTGGTTGAATATCATAAACGCCAGCTGCCTTTCCACATTTCAGGTTTGTGATAGCTTCTTCTACTATAAGTACAGATATATATTCCAAATGGCATTCCTACTGAGTGTCTTCTACCACCATGCTGTCACTGCTTGTTTCATTTAGCAATCTTTCAAAGTAATTACTTCATATATAAACAGTATCTTTATCCTCAGTTTTTGTCCTTTTTTTATGTCTTATTTTACTACCTTCCTGATATTTATTTTCAATGTTCTTACCAAAGCCCACAGTGCTTTGCTTTTCATTTACTACAATTCCTTTATATATGCATTTCTGTTAAACCACAAATTGCTGTGGCAGTAAGAATTCTGGAAGAAAAACTAGGCATTATAAAACACACACACACCCTGTAGTCGGGGCCGGATTAAGACCCATAGAGGCCTTAAGCACTTAAAAGATTTTGGTGCCCCATATATATGTAATTCAAAATATAAACAATAATAAACTATAAAATAAATTTTTATTTTTCAAAATGAAACAAAACTTATACTAAGATGGAAAATAATGTTTATTTTTGTATATTTCAACTTTATTTAGATTTGAAAAGTATTCTTCTACTTTTTTTAATTGCAAAGTCTTTGATCAGATCCTCAAAATTAATCTTACATAACACATCTTCTTCTATACTTAGTAGAGATAAGGTATTCAACCTGCCTTGTTGCATAGTTGTTCTGATGGGATTTTTAATATACTTCAACTGAGAAAATGAACGCTCAGCTGAGCAATTTGTGACCATTAATATTAAAAATATATAAAAGGCAATGTCTACATTCGGAAAGGCACACTCAATATTGTCTTCTACAATTATTTTATAAAGTTCAGCATGACTGAATCTTGTTTTTACATTTTTTGTTGCACTGAACTTATGGTACACATATGAGTGAAACTGCTGAAGCTCAGCTGAGAAATTAGTGTTCAAGTCCTCTGGGTAAGCATCAATCAGCTTTTGACAACACTGAGAATACCTTTCAATTTCAGTAGATGATGAAGTCACTGAAGTAGCATTATGTGGCACATCACTTAGAAAAGAAAATCTCTGTGATATTTCTTTGTATATCTCTCCTCTTCTTCTCATCTCAGTTTCAAGTTTGTCAACAATTGTGTAAAAGGTGGTGATACAAAATTTATCTCTGGCATTCAGATATACTTCTGGAGCATCTCCATCATTGGGTACCTTCTTTCTGATACATTTGCAAGTTTGAGCTGCCTTGTAATCAACATCTGGTAGCACTTCCTTTGTAGCTTCATATCTTTCAAATTCATTTGAAAGATATGAAGTGCACAATTGGTCAGCTAATGATCCATACAGATCTGCACGTTTTTAAGTTGAAATCCTCATTCTGTAGAACTTGACTTACTCTATGAAAAGTTTGCAAAATCTCATCCCAAAAGTTCAACATAAAAACGAATTCTAGCTCTTGCATCTTATTTCCAATATTATCTGCTTCTCTTCCAGTGTCTCCCTTTTGTGACTGGTCTTTGGCTATACAGTCTAACACTTCTAAAATTTGAAAGAAAGGTTTCAAAATTGCTGCTGTTGCCATAGCATGTGCCTCCCATCTGGTATCAGAGAGGGATTTTAAGACATTTTCATTTCCAATACAACCTTTAAGAATTATCCACCAGCTGGTTGAGGCTGAAAAAAAGATATAGAGCAACTGCACTGTAGAGAAGAAATTAACTGCCTCTTGACAGCAGTCAACAGCACTCTGGCCTACCAAATTTAGTGAATGAGCTGCACAGGGTACATATATAGCAAACTTGTTTGTTTCTAAAATTTTTTGCTGCATCCCCTTATAACACCCAGTCATGTTAGCAGCGTTGTCATAAGACTGACCCCTACATTTTGAAAAGTTTAGCTGACAAACTTTATGTAAGTACTGCAACACCTGATTTGCCATTTCCTCACCAGTATGGCTTTTCATTTCCAGAAAGGTTAAAAAGCGTTCAATAGGCTGTCCATCTTTTAAGTACTTGAGTACAACACTTAACTGGTTGATATGTGACAGATCTGGTGTTGAATCAACTGACAAATTAAAATAACCAGAAGATTTTACTTCATCAACAATAAACACTTGGACCTTTTGAGCCATCAGTTGAATGAGTTCCTCACAGGTGGCTTTGGACAGATAAGGATTTCCTTTGCCACAATTTCCATATTTCGCAATGTGACCTGCTTAAAATGGATCAAACTGACTTATGAGCTCAAGCAGCCCTAAAAAGTTCTCATTTTGCAATGATCCAAATCTTTCTTCTGTTCCTCGAAAAGCCAAGCCACGTTCAGCTAATGTACGAATAACAGCTATGACACGTCTCAGACATGTTCCCAGTAATACACTCTTCCTGAATTTGTTTTTCCAACTGTTGTCCCAACCTTACACCTTGTCTGCGAGTATGTTAGCATAATCTCGGTGAGTAGTGCTTTTTTCATGTTGATCAATTACAATAGTATTTTGCCAGTCACTGAACCCTTCTCTTGTAACAAAATGTGAGAAATTTTTAGGAGTTTACATATTTCAAACCGTTTACAAACAAAACAACAAACTGATCCCATTGATGGTGAATACAATAGCCACTTTCTCTTGTATTCCTCACCATTGGCTTTTGTCCCAACAAAAAGTTTCTGCGAACAGTATCTTGTTTGCCACTACAGAAATGTCGGTAAGACTTGCCAAATGGCCCATTGTGGGGTTGACAGTCACCGGGTCCACAAGCAGTCCAGTAAGCCACGTCATCAGCAGAGAAATCAAGCCACAACCCTGGATCTTTTGCTATATTTACTTCATCTTTTACAGACTGAATCATTTCACCACCATCACCATGGCTCACTAAACTTTCATTTTCAGCAATTATTTCAACCTCAGAATGTTTTGTAAAGCAACTTGCATCAACATTTGCAGTAGAGATATCAAGAGAATTTACAGACAAAGTGAGGCCAGTAGTGAGACATGTGCTAGATGAACCTGCTTGTGACACCTTGATGATTCCAACATCATATTTGGATTTTGACGTGATCAGTGGTATTTGTGTCCACTTCTGATGACGGAGATTGGCTCTGATCAGGAATTCGTATATAATGTTGTGGAACTTTTGTGAAGAAATCAATCAGCTTTGCAGTCTTGGAATCTAATTCCAAAGTCTCTTCTTGTTTCTTTTTTGATAGTTTTTGCTTTTGTGCACCACTTAACTGAACACGTTTCATCTTGGTTCTTGGGATCTGTTAAATACAGAAATAAAAAGATTATTTTGTTGAATATTAGGTGGCAATCAACACAGTTACACATATCACAGGCAAAATCATATGAACAATTTAATTTTAGGCTTAGCTGAATTTTGTGCTTTCATGCTTTAATTAACTCTTATTTTACCGGAGTCGCACTTCTGCAACGGCTAGGCCTTTTACTGGAGGCACATTTCTGAGACAACCACATGATTTGTTTTATATTTGCTTCTGGAGCCTTTTATAAGACACAATTTATTAAAACAAGACCTAAAACAGACAGGAAAATAAAAAAATAAAATGGTTACATTAATTATTAAAAAAATTACCTCATTTGACGCAATGGTAGTGCCAGAAAGCGTCGTGAGCAATAATACGGTGTAAACGTATTATTGCTCATGCACGTGGTTAGTTTTATTAGGCCTTCTGCAAGTCATTATTTATTGAAGCAAAGTAGGTAACAGTAAGAAAAGAATAAAAACAATGAAAACCTAATTAAAAGTTAATTTAAATTAAAATTCATCTAACTAAAGCAGAAATTCTGTGGTGCTCCCCTTTCCATGATGCCATAAGCACATGCTTATTTTGCTTAATGGTTAATCCAGCCCTGCCTGTAGTATACCATTTATTTTACTATTATTCTGTCCAAAATGTTAGGTTAAATTGTCAAAAAATTATCCATTGAAACAATCTTATAGTTGTGTCATTGTAATAACTTCAGTTATTGTGATTCACCTAAAATGCTGTTATTAATTAGCTGTATTTACGTCTACACTTCAAATTATCTTTCTAGCTTTATTTCATTTGAGTGGCCATATATTTTATGTATTTGTTGGAAATTTTGAATTTCATTTAAATTCTGAGTTTGATAAGTTTTAACAGATCAGAAATTTAGCATGTTGATTTAATTTACAAATGTGATTAGAATCATGCTGGAAGTTCTGTTTTAGCTTTTTTTTTTTTCATCTAAGTTTAATGTTTATTGACTGTTTTCAAATATTCCCTTTGATCAATCAAGATTTCCCTTCTTGCACATCACACCCGTAACTCCTCAGCCTTAAAAAAAAAATAATAATAAAAACTTGCTATCCTCTTCCATTCAAAATATTACTTGTCTATTGTCGTTACAACTAACACTGTATAAATTCAAAATTTGCTCACCTTTAGAATGTTTTTGCACTTCAAAAACCTCCCTAAAATGCTATCCAGAAGACATTGAGGTTTGGATCATTAACTATACATAATTTTAGTTAATAATGATCTTTCCTCGTGGATGTTCTATTTCTGCTTTATGCCTCATAAGTATTTTCATTGATGTTGTTCCACTAAATTGACTACAATCACACCTGCACTTTAGGCCTATAAAATCATGAGTAGCAGCCATGCAACATTCATATTGTTCAGCTTGTAACATATATCAGCTTCTCATTTCTTGTCTTTCATTCTGTTGACTCTGATCTTTTGAATGGCATTCCTTACACTTTCTCCACAAACTACTTACTTCTGCTGTTTAAGAAACACACAAGCTCATTTTTTGTACTTGCTAACATATGATACTGTTGTGCTAGAGATTTTGTTTCATGTTTGTTTATAATTAATGTATGAAGGATTTCATGGATATCAACTAGAATTATAGTAAATTAGAAAGAAATTGGCACACACTTGTGTAAATTCAGAGTTACACAAATTATTCTGATAGAGCTTAGAAAATGTGAACTATAAAAGCTTAATTAACCCACCAGCCTATGTTATGCACAATGCATCTAATGGTGATCTTCCATAATGCAGTCAGCCCACACGGCTCGTGCACTTTCCTGTCTCACTTTCAACACTGGAATACTATATTTTTCGTGTTTGCATGCTATGTATTCTTAATATTTGCATGGATCCTAATGCCCCACAGTTTGTAAGTCCAAAGAGAAACAGATGGTACCTTTAGTCTGTTATAGAGATATTTATGAGGTTGGGGGGGGGGGGGGAAGCTATGTTCGGTCATCTCTTCTTTATTACATAACAATTAAGAATAGTCAGTCAAATTAAACATGTTTTAAATATATATATATTTTTATTATTTTTATGACTATTTGGCCTATTTTTGTTTTGGAGTATCCCTTTTTTTTATAATGTCATTGGCTATTTACTCAAATTTTAGGGCATTACTGATGTTTTATATGGACAGATATATGAAGAATATATAGGAAGAAAAACCGGACATACCTTTGTGGGATGTTGCTGGCTGTCTTCTTTTTCAGTGGCATCCCGGCATATGGCAGTGTACATTCATTGTTGAAGGCAGGAAATCTAATGAACAGAAGGGGGGGGGGGGATCAGAAAAGTGGGATTTGAGAGATGTGGGAGAATTATTGGTGAGGCAAGTGGTATGCGAACATTTTTTGAAATAGAAAGTATTTTTAACTTGGGTATAGTTATGTTACAGATACCAAGTAGTTTTAAACCTGGTTTTACTCCATTTTTTCCAAGTAAGCAAACAGACAAAATGTCAAGTTTGCGCCTGCAATATATGCAAGACTAGCTGATCCCACAGGTAGTGCAAGACCAAGGCAACTCGTGGTAGAGGTGGAGCAAGCTCTGATCACTAATCTTAATATTTACCCTTAATGCCAAAACACATCTCCAAGAAGGGGATGTATGAGATGTGTTTTGGCATTAAGGGTAAATATTAAGATTAGTGATCAGAGCTTGCTCCACCTCTACCACATTTACCCTTAATGCCAAAACACATCTCCAAGAAGGGGATGTATGAGATGTGTTTTGGCATTAAGGATAAATATTAAGATTAGTGATCAGAGCTTGCTCCACCTCTACCACGAGTTGCCTTGGTCTTGTACTACCTGTGGGATCAGCTAGTCTTGCATATATTGCAGGCGCAAACTTGACATTTTGTCTGTTTGCTTACTTGGAAAAAATGGAGTAAAACCAGGTTTTAAACTACTTGGTATCTGTAACATTTTTTGAAATACCTGGGTTTTTTATATTTTAAAAATTTTTAAAGGTGGGCAGGGAATACTTTGTGATGGGAGTGAAAATAGAAATTTTTGGAGAAGGATATTATGGAATAAGATCAGGGATGGGAGAATGTGGTGCAAGCCATTTCAATAGTGCTTCGTCTTCAGAGCTCATAGGGGAAGGCTATAATTTTTTTTATTTTGCATTAATAATTACATATTAAAATTCAATTTGTGTGTGGATTCTGTGACTAACAAAAATAACCTTCAAACATGTTAATGTGCACCACCTATATGTACTGTAAACATATAAGTAATAAGATGTGATTAATGGGCGAAGGAATTAAATCTGACTTAAGTAAAATTTGAGTTACATAAAGTTTGCAGAAGAACACTACTCTTATGTCACTCAGGAACTGCCTGTTTTTAAAAAAATTTCACTGATGCTATGAATACTCTCCTTTTCTCTGACTTTACATTTTGCTTATTATATAATGGTTATGTGATCTTGCTATATCAAAAGTCAACATCTCTTTAAAATAAGTGAGTTTATCATTGTCATTTGTTTAATTATCAGTGCTTGGATATTTGTCCATCCAAGCACTCATAATTAAACAAATTTATCTGTGTATTTAGTGCTTGAATATTTTGAAAGATAAAAAAGATATTTATCATTCCAGTAGCTAAACCAACACAGCAGTTAAAGTATTTTTAGATCTGTAGATCTGCATTTTATAATATTTTATTCGAAACAGGTGTAGAATATAAAAGACACCTGAAGAAAATAGTCTATAAAATTGTTAAATGAAATAAGCATTTGAAAGAAAATTATTTTGTAATTTGATTTAAAAAAAAAAAAAAAAAAGTTAGCCTTTACATGGGAGAAAAAAAAATTGTCCTCTTTTAAAATAAAAATAAACTAGATCTGCCATAGTTTAATTCTAATGAGGAGAAGAGTAGATATATCATTTTTGTCATTATAAAAGCAATGTGTAATTTACTTTTAAAATGATAATATTTAAAATAAAAAGTATCCCGAGACTTAATAAACAACATGCTTTAATGCATAAAACTGTTTGGTTTATCAGCTTACCAGAGATATAAATTTTGATTTGATACTTTTAACTTTCCACTGCTTTAATTTAGCTAAAAATATCACTTTCCTGTATTTTTAATATATCTAACTTTTATTATTCTGTTTACTGATTTAATATATTGAATGGATATAATTAAATATAATATTGGGATCTTTGTTTAAAAAAAATAATGAATTTTTTTTGAGACCTAAGATTTCATTTAAACACATTTAAATGTTATATTTCTCTGTTGTACATATGTAACACAATAAATAAGGTATGTAAGTGTGCGTGTGTTTTATCAACAGTTCAAGCCTTATAGTTCATTGTTGAAAGTTAATCATAAAATCAAAGTGACTTTAAAACCATTGATTGGGTATTGCAAAAGCCAGTTTGTATTCATATCTAGTTTACATTTTTTTTTAGAATGACACTCAGAAAAAGTTTGTAATTATGTGAATAATTACAGAGTAGCAGAAATCGTGTAACTCAATTATGCATTTAAATACTTAACAATCCTAATGCAATCTCAAAAATAATTATTTTCAAGAGTTGTTATTATTACAAGAGATTTAGTAGTAATAATCTCCTATTTATTGTTATTATTAAGAGTCAGGGACTCATTGAGGGAGGCCACATACTACCTGCACCAGCTGCCTTTTCTTTTTCTTGAATTCATTCACATCACTTGCACACACAACTTCCAATGGGGGTTCATTCCAGTTATGCATCACTCTGATAGAAAAATCTAGCTCTCATCCCTTTCTTGATGTCATTCATTCTCAACTTCCAAGAATGCCCTCTCATCTATTTCCCACCCTCCATCATTCCTCTTTCTCCTATTTGCTAGTGTCTGCAGTCTACGAGTTCTCAATCTGTCTTTATAATCATTATTACACATTTTCTAGTTTCATTTTTAACACTCTCCCCACTTTATCAGAAGTGCACAACAGTCCATGTGAAGTCTTATGAAGGAAAGAAGCAAAATGACTTCCTTATATTTGTATTAAGATTCATTTCAGTTAACCTCTGAATTATATTTGCAATCTTTGCTGTATGGCCTTTGAACTTCAAATTCCTGTCTACTAAAAACTTCAAGATTCCTATCCCGATTAGTTTCTTTTAGCATAATCCCATCATCAGCATAATCTGACAGCCATTTTCACATGCTCACAATTCTAGCTACATCTTGATTACCTTCCCTATCTTTGTATCATCAGCAAATAGCTGTATGTTGCCTCTCAAATCTTTCTTAGTGTCATTAATGTATAGATTGAAGAACAACAGACCAATGACTGATCCTTGTATGCCACCGGTTACTTTAAATCCGGCAGACTCACATCCTCCATATACTACTTTTCGATATGTCAGTCAGCCATCCTCTTAACTATGCTAATACTTTATAATCCAATTTCATATTCTCCAATTTATACAACAGTCTTCCATGGTGTATTCTGTCAAAGACCTTGGCAAAATTCAAAAGTATCGTGGTATATCTATTCCTCTTGTCTAACTCAGTGGTAACATTATTATAGAATATGAGCAAGTTATTCAAACACAATCTTTCCTTAGTAAACCTATGCTGTTCATTGCAAAGTAGAGATTTTCTCTCAACCCATTTCTGAATGCAAACCCTAATCAACTTTTCCAATATCTTCATTATTACTCCAGAGATACTAATAGGCCGATTGTTTTATATATCAGTCTTTGCATCGCCCTTGTGTGCAACTGGATTACCATACATTCTTTCCACTCCTGTGAAATCTTCCCTTTTCTGGAACTGAAATAATATAGCCTGGTCAAAGGAATAGCTAGTTTGGCTGAAAATGCTTATTGTCTGTTCCAATATACCATCAAGCCCTATTACCGAATTCTTATCCAATTTGTTTAGCAGTGCTAGCACTTCCTCCATAAACAATGCTTTGCATAAAGACTAGTTTCCAGTGGCTGGGTATTGAACCCAGGTCAACTACTTGCAAGGCAGCTATGCTTACCTATATACCACCATTGCACAACTGAATTAACTAAAGAAAAAGGGCCATATTAAGTTATAATTAAAAAAACTTTTAAAATCATGTTTAACGAAATTAAATAAAAATTAAGGGCAGTCATCAGTCTTCCTCCAGGAAACTTATGCCTATCTAGGGTGGTGGTAGCATGAATTTGAAATATCCACATTCATATTTATACCAGTGTATTGGTCAGCTCTGTTTGTGAGAGAAAAACCAACTCGACAGTTGTGTGTGTGTGTGGGGGGGGGGGATAGCAAGTGAACTATATGCTAATCACCACTGTGACCAAACTTGTACCATGAATTTCATCGCCAGTGTGTAGGATGGCTTGTGTAGATTTAATGATCTTCTTCTTATTCATTCTATCACCTTTATACATTTTTTTCCCTGTATATATTTATATACAGGATTTATATATTGTTGATCGACATGATCAACAATGCCAAAATTCAAGTCATTATATGTAAATTTTAATTAACCTGTTCTCTGCCCATAATAGTTATCTAATTCTGTAATTCATACAAATAGGTGTATTCATAGTTATTTGTAACAGTGCTTCACAGTATGAACAACACACCAAATGAAAATAAAATAATTCCTTCATTGGATTTATTAATACTTGGTTAGATTTTTAACTAGTATCTTCAGAGCATAAATGGAAAGGGAACTAATGCCTATGAATGTGCCCTCTAGGGACCAGATGAAAATGGCTAATTCAGAGATGACTAAATGTGGTTTTAGAATGACTGTCTCACAGATCTGTTAATTAATGTTAACCAAAGTTTTTGAGCTTAAGTGTTTCATAGCTGATGCTGATTCCGAAAATATTCTCTCAAACCTATAGTGACTTCTATGCAGCATGAATGTCTTCTTTTAATTTAATCCTTTTGAATTAAATGAAAAAAAAAAACTGCATTTCGTCAAATGTAAATGGGATTATGACTTCATCCACATGTTAATCCGATCAAATCCAATCTTGCTGCTCTGTTTGGTATTGAGATTTGGCATTGTATGTTAATGGTAGTAACAGTAGCTTAACAGTAACATAATGCCTTCCCACGATGAGTCCTTTGACTACTTGGAGATGTCATGTAACAATATTACAACTGATGTTTAGTTTTTTAAAAGTGTCTTGGTCCACATTATGCTGTTACAATCAGGTGTGGCTGTGCAATGATGGCTATGAATAACGATGCTTTATAATTATGTAGTCTCTACACCCCCATGGAATCAGAAGACTTGTTGCAGGAGATAAAGTATTTACACAATACATATCATACTTCTCCTTGAAACCGTCAACAAAGTGCTCACAACTGACTCTGGCAAACCTATTCCATTTATTGACAACTCCAAGTGAAAATTGCAATCCTCACACTCTTGCTAACTATGCTTCTACTCAATTTCCTGGAATGACATCTTCCCCTATACAATATTTTCTCTGCATTAATCCTATAAAACACTTTTAGTAACTTAAATTTTTCTATCTTACCTTCCATTTTTTTTTGCCTGTCAACCAACTGTTGCAACGCACAAAGTCTGTCCTCATAGGGAGGAACATTTCTCTGACTAGTCAGCATCGATTGGTCACTCACCTCTTGATCCCTCCACTATTTCCTCATCTCCAAGAAACCCAGGTGACGAGATCTAAGCACAGTGATCCAGATGTGGACTTATCAAGGCCTTATAAAAAGGAATAGCTATTTCCTTATCTACTTGTTGGTGTGTTCTTCAATAGCCAAGTAATCTTGTGAGCTACCTTGGCAACCACCACCCCTAAATCCCTAGCTTCATCTGTTTCCAAGTACAGTTCCGCTAATGTGATAAAGCGTGTAACATGTCTGTTCCAAAATGTATAATTTTACATTTCTCCACATTAAACTGATACCCATTATCTTTTGCCCATACTGACAACCTGTTTGAATCTCCACATTGCCTTAACTGTTACTCTACCTAATTTTGCATCATCAGCAAACAACTGAATATTTCCTCTGATATTATTTCTTATATCATTTATGTACAAATTAAACAGTAGTGGTCATCCCTTCTTGACAGAATATTCCTCTGTTTTGCTGTCTCCCAAGTCAAGACCATTTTCCTCAATCAGAGGTAATGTCACAATCTTGGTTATCGATAGCTGTTCTGATTCTGTGACCAGGTCCAATACTCTTGCACTCAGTCCCCTCCATCACATGCTGCGTTAAGTAATTATCTCTTAGCAGGTGTATAAATTCTATTTCCTTCCTGCCATGTGATCTTTCTTCCTTCCAGTCTATATATCTATAGTTGTAGTCTCCTGTATTAATCACTCTACCTGCACTCATTCTACTAATTTGTTGATGCATTTCCATATCATCCCCCCCCCCCACGGACTACAGTAGTAGTGAAATGTATAGTCTGTCTTATTGACTTTGCTCTCACATTAGACTGCTTCAAATGAACAGGGGAAGGCTGTTCATTCTAAGTCTAGCCAAGTCTTACTAATGTCTAACCAATGCCAAAAATTCTTCCCTCTTATCCATTTTATCAATTAATCTTAATAAAATATATCTCTTGCAAAATTCTGAGCTGAAGTATATTGGAGGGCAAATGTTTTGTAACTTGCTGCTATTCTATGAGGAATCAAATCAGAATTGTGCACTTAGTTTATATAATTTACTGTTGTAAAATGCAGTAAATTTTCAGTTAGTAGTCTCTGGTTTAATTATGTGTTATCAGAACTTTCCAGATCCCTCCTTGTGTGTGTGTGTGTAAGCAACTGATATAACCCCCACAAAGAACATATGAGAACATAAGTTACCTTCATAACTCTGCTACTAGTATGTTCTTTCTTGTGATTATATCAATTGCTTTAATATCCTTTTTGTCTAGGTGTTCATCAGAACTTTCCAGACTCCCCCTTGTATATATATTTACAGATAAATCTACATTGATATTTACATATATATATATTTACGTTGATAAAATTTACACACAAAAAAAATACTATTGTTGGGCAGTAGATGGCATATGTAAATAGTAGTAGCATTCTGTGCAGTTGGTGGATTTAGTGGTGGAGATGGGAAGTTATAGATTACAGTGCACTCTCTCAATTAGTCCTTGGAGGTGTCATGCAATTATAATATATAGACTAAACATGGTATTTTTTTGAGTTGCTGTAGGTTTGCAATAAGCAGGGTTGGTGGTGGTCTACACTGGGCATTGAAAATCATCCCCCACTTAATTCTGATTAAAGTAATACTAATAATAAAATACAAATTGTTATATTTTAACTATTTTGTCCAGGTCCAATATGTCAAATGAAAATTTTTTTTATCTTCATATGAAGATAAGTTTTATATAATTAAATATGCCCCTATGTCATTGGCACATGAATTCAGTACGATTTCAGTAGTACCAAACAATAATTGTTTTTTCAATTGGTAGACTTTTCAATCTGACTTGTTCTTGTTATCTGTGGTTCATCAGAGAAATAGAAAACTACCAATGAATGCATTTCAAATAAAAAGTATTTTACATTATTTACCTGACAGTTTATCATTTAATTTTCAGAACCCATTGTTAAATTTTGTTTAGGTGGTGCTTTGAAGTTTTTAATTCACTTACAAAATATTTCCATTATGCTGTCTGCTTAGAGAAAGTTCCGGATTATATATTTCAAGTATCTAAAAGTTTTTTTTACTGATCTAAAATGTGTCTGATTGATTCTGTACTCTGATACAAAGAACATATAGCAGTATGTGTTTGCTCAGTCACCTTTAGCATTCTAATTAATAAAAGCTATTAGCAAAGCTTATTTATTAGTATTAAAATATTTAAAAGTTCAGCTATAAATATATGAATCTTAACATTTAAATAAAATGATATACATGTTATTGATTACATTCCAGAAACAAGTGTTTCTTTGTAAATTTACAAACAAATTTTACATATTCAGTAGTTGTATATTAAATGTATTTTGCTTGAATGAGGCTAACTTGAATGAGCATCATACTATGCACTTATAGGCTGCCTTTTGTGGTGCTAAACTTTCTTTTATTATTCCAGAACTAACTTAGAAGTTGTGCTTAATCTTTGATGCAGATTGATTCATAGAAATATTTTTCTTATATATGCTTAGTCATAGATTCTGTCAGCATTGAGCTATATTTACGCAAAAATCCTTTTATATTTCACATTTTTTCTAGCTTTTTTTTATAATAAAATAATGGTATCTTTGTCTTGGATTTGCGTTAAAATGCTCATTAGACATAAGGTGCCAAAATGTGAGCCCCTATATGTAGTTTTTTAGTTTTTATTGTACTTAAGACTAATTATTTTTGTTAGTAATAGGATGAAAATATTACTGTATAAATAAACTGTTCTAAGATAGTGGAAGGCAGATAATACATTACAAAAAAAAAAAAGAAAAAGAAAAAAAAAAAAAGACCAGTGTTAAAATGCTAATAAAAGTAGATGTGGTACACTGCTTCTAATTTTATTTATTAAATATTTATTTATTTATTTTAGTTCATGAACAGTTACTGTTTCCTGAATTCACTGACTTTTCTGTGGTTAATGTAATATTGATCACATTGAAATTCATGCTTTGAATTTTGAAACAGTTTGCCATATCTGTTGTCTTTGTTTTATTGAATGTTTTACACTTTTAGTTGATCTTTAGGAAGATTTTTTTGATATAAGTAGTTTTATTAGAAGATTTCCAATAATGGTTGGTGTACTTGACAGTTTGTTCTGTGTGTGCATATTTTATTAGAATTTGACAAATTATTAGTTTCAGTTGTTTCTCAGTATTTTTAAGTTTACGAACAAGTTTATGCTGCTTTAACTTTGTTAGAATATATTTTTAACTCAGCTTTATTTGTGCAGCTAGTCATTGTTAATGAATTCCTCTTTTCTTACTCTTACATCATTTTTAATCATTGTAATTTGTAAAAATGTTTTGTTCATATTTATTATTTTTTTTATTCCTTGAAAATTTGTATAAAATATTTTAGAAATTTTTATTTGAATAGAATCTGCTTATTTTGTTGAATTTAAGATACCTCGTGTGTATGTGTGTGTGCGCGCGCGTGCACTATATGTTGAGTGAAATATTGAAAGTTAGAGGGACCAAATAATGTCACAGTAAGCAGTCATACCAAAGTATTCATAAAAGTTCTGAATATTGTAATATACAGTACATTGTAGTGTAAAAGCAAGTAATACAGTGTAACTAAATCAAAGATGGTGGTGTACAGTTTGTATGAATACTGTATTTGCATGGCGGGTAATTTTTTTTTTTTTTAATTGAATAGTGCATTGTGGCCGTCTTCACAATATTTATAAAATATTTAAAAATTGCAGAATTTTAATACACACACAGTGCATTCAGATGACTTTGTGTGTATAATGTGTAAATGTACATGATTCAGATACATCTATTATACAGTGATAATAAGATTGTATGGTTCAAAAAAGTAGCAGGAAGAAAATGGTTGCTGGTTTTTGACTCAAAATGATATTAAATAGTAGTTTGAAAAACATTTTCAATTATTTAAGACATTCTAATATTTGTGCGTAGCTAATACTTGCTTGTCATTAACTATGTACTTGCAAATAGTACAGTCCAAGCACCAGTACTTATTTTTACCATACATTTTGCTAATTTTTATTTAAACATTTATGAGAATATAATCATTCTGAGTCATCAATTTTTAATCAGAATTCATGAAGTCAAATGTTAAAATGTTGTCATTGGTTATATATTTTGCATTTCAAATGGTACCCTATATATAGGGAATGTATGTGTTGTAGAGTGTTGTTATAAATGCTGATCAATTAAAAATTTGATCTTTTGACAAATATTTACTACCAGACTTGCTTAATTTATTTCTCATACTATAAAAACTAGGGATGTGCTTGAATGTTTTGCTCTGGTATTCACCTGATTTGACATGTTTTTCAGATATTTGGCTTTGGCTGAATCAGTAGAAAGATTTGACAGGCCAAAGCGGAAAAATTCCTGTTCCATGCGACATAACAAACTCAACCAATCAGGAGAAGCCTCCCCATTATTTTGCACGACTGTTCAGATAGAATGGTTTCCACAGCTAATGAGTAAACTTATTCTGCAGTACAATTTTTTATTTTTTTTGGCACTAGCTACTAATTATTCCTTGGAAGAGTTTTTTTTTTCTTCAGAAGTCAGAAATATTTATGAAGAAACCAGGCACATGCTACTCCAAAAAATGCTTAAATCATTTTCCTACATTATAATTTAGCACAAATTCATTGTGTTTATTAAATCCATAATTAATCTCTATATTTCACAATTTAAAATAAATTCAGTTAATATTTTGTTATTTGAAGAAACACGTGTAATATTTCTTTCCGATTTTTATGCTGTATTGTGTTTTAAATACAGTGTTCTCTATGAAATCAAATTATAGTTTATTATATTGAAACAGAGGATATTACAGATACATCTATATTTTCTAGCCAAATATAAAAAGAATGTGAAGTTTTGAAACTTTACTGATGAGCATATGAGAAAAAGACCGCAATTGGAGTTGCCTTAGCTTGCACTGTAAATAGTGCAAACAACACGAATTTTGCCACAACCCATGTATTTGCATTTTATTAATGAATTAAGTTGCACTAGCCTGAAACACTGGACATCAAATTGACTAAGTTCAAAAACTTTGAGGTAAAGTGCAGGGTTTATCTCTCCAAAAACTGGAGTGACCTAAAAGATCATCTAAATCTTACTGAGTGACCCTAGCTCCATTAAGTGACAAAACTCATTCAACACTGTACTGTGCCTTATCAATGTCAAAAAGTTAAGTTCATAAGTAAGCTCTCAGTGGGTGCATAATAAAATATTAAACTGTAGAGCTAAGAAACATATATTTGGCTTATATAACAGATATTACAATAGACAATGTTGTGCATACATATTTCATTGCAAAATATGGAAACACATGAAAGTAATAAATGTAGAAAAATTTTCTTTTGAAAATTTACTAGAAAAAAAAGCTTGAGTAACTCTGGTAAATTTTCAAAAATTAAGTTTCTTTCCAAATTTGGCTATAAAATATGAATAGATCAATAATATTGTCCATTTCAGTATCTTAGTTATTTCAAATTGAAGCATCCTGGCTATATACTTAAAATTTGACAATTATTATTGACTCAGCCAGCCTGGTTGGCCGAGTGGTTAGCGTATCTGCTCCAGCCTGTGGGTTAAAATCCTATCGTGAGCATGGATGTTTGTGATTGTGAAAATACTAGTGGTGGTTGGCAGTAGCTGGCGCTTGTGTAGATGGCTGTGGTAGTTTTGGTTCACTGTAGTTAGTGGATAATGGTGGAGATGGAGAGCTGTAGAGTAGGTGCCCTTCCTCGATGAGTCTTTGGTTTCCTTGGAGGTGTCACATTATAATTATATTTAGGGAAAGCAAAATTTATTTTCTCTTGTCAACGAAGATCCAAAATGTCTTCATGTTGGCAATGTAAAATAAACCTAAATAGGAGATATATGTATTAGGCTATGAGGTTGAATAAAGAAGAGAGCTTATGAGAACACAATCCTCAGCATTGTAGTAGTCTTAACTTGCACTACTGAAGAAACTTTCCAAGTTTCTTAAACATTGCATGAAATATGATTTGATCTGTTTATTTTACATTGCCAAAATGAATACATTTTGGCTCTGTTGGGGCGCTAGCAACCACTTCTGGCAATCTAGGAGCTGAAATTCAGGGGCCACATTGCACAAGTTGGAAGACATCACATCTGATAATGGCAATGATGCAGAGAACCCTGACATGCAGAAATAAAGAGGTTATGATGGCATTGTATAAAGCCTTGATCAGGCCTCATATGGATTGTGGCCAGATGTGGTCGCCAGGTTTTCATGGTGATGAGGATATATTGGAAAGGGTCCAGAGAAGATTCACAAGATTGTCAGTGGTCTTTAGAATGTGGAGTATGAGGACAGATTGAGAGAATGTAAATATTGCAAAACCTCGTGAATAGGAGGAAGAGAGGGGATATGATGGAGACATACAAGCTAGTCAAGAGTTATTGGGTTGACATGGAAGAGATTTTTCATAAAATGTGAGAGGCAGGTAGAACAAGAGGCCATCGATGGAAACTGTATAAAGAGGGTGTGAATAGAGGGGTGAGGAGAAGGCTCTTTGTATGGAGAGTGGTTGGTGAGTGGAATGCATTGGCCAAGTGTGTGTTGCGAGTATAGACACATTGAATCAGTTTAAAGCATGGTTGGATGAGCATTGTGTGCAATAGTGTGCACCTCACATGAGTCTTTGACTACACGGACATCAGATGTTAATAATATGATTACCACAGAATATGATTACTCCCAATTGTGTTTGGGTGAAATGGTTGTGAGAAAGGAACAGACAGAATTTGAAAGAAATGATAGGAACCATTTTGCAGGCCTATCTGTTCAGGTGATTGTTGATAAATTGAGCCATCTCAGACCAAAAATCAGTGATATCATACTGAGATGAAAGTGCAGGAGTTAACTGTAAGTGCTATTCTCAGTGGATGACCTGCCACACTCACAGAATGTGACCATAGGGTGCTGCGAAGTATAATATTTTCAAAACCGCCATTCGTCAACCAATACATTGAATGCAAAGTTCCAGTCATCAACTGGAACATAAATCTGCATGTAAACATTCAGAACCGAAGCTCACAAAATGGGTTTCCATGGTAGGACCATGATATGCAAGTCCCACATTACCCAAACCAACATGTATTATTGTCTTCAGTGGTGCAAGGAGTGGGTACAGTGGGATGTGGTAGCTTGGAAAGCTGTGTTATGGATCAATGAATCAATCTACACCCTTAACCAAGCAGATGGATGGGTGTAGCAGATACCTAGTGAATGTTTCATACTAAAGTGCATAAATCTAACTATGAAATTTAAAGGTGATGGTAAGGTCCTGTTTGGTCTTGGACCTCTGTTTATGGTGCCAGGAACATTGAACTCCAAGAGATATCTGAACATTCTGGAACATGTGCTTCCTGCTTTGTGGCATTTCTATAGAACTGACCATTGTTTCTTTTAGCAAGACAATGTCTTGCTAAAAGATTGCTGTAACTGCATGGTTTGTGGACATGCACATCACCACACTTGACTGGCCTCCACATTAGCCCTGATCTCAACCCTGTTGAACATCTGTGGGATGAACTAGAGCATTGGCTGAGGTCAAGGGATGTCTGCCCCACAACAGTCCGTGACCTCATTACATTCTTACAAGAAGAATGGTCCAAGATTCCCATTGATAGCTATCATGTGCTTGTGGAAAGTATGACCTGCAAGATTGCTGCAATCACTGCAGCAAAAGGAGGTCCCATCTTAAGGTGGGCACAATCTGTTTATTTCTTTCCAGGCAGTGTATATTGAATAGAGCTGGAGATAAAGTACATCCCTGTCTTTACACTTTGATTAATTTCAATCTCTTCTGTTAATTTATTATCTAACTGTAAATTTTGTGTCTTTGTGGATACCTTGTTTTTAGTTTTACTCCCTAGTTTTTCTCTGTATTTTATCAAAAGCTTTGTTATAATCTGTAAAAGCCAAATGAGTCACCAAATTAAATTCTTATCCTTTTTTCAATAATTGTTTTAAAACATAAATATTGTCTGTATATGATCTTCCATGTCTGAAACCATTTTGTTCTTCTGAGAATAGATTATTTGCAATATTTCTAAGTCTGATTCAAAATTTTAATATATTTTGTAACCTGCATTTAATAACCTTATTCATCTGTAATTTCCAGTCGTCTATCTCCTTTCTTAAATATAACCTTAGTTTTTGAACAATCTGATGGAACCTTGCATTTCCTCCAACAGTTATTTATTAACATTAAAAATATTTGATGTAAGTATTCTCCACTCTATTTCCAATATCTGTATTGTGCCATCTAATCCAGTTGATTTTCTATTTTGTGATACCTTTAGTTCTTCCAGTGTAATTTGGTTCTATATCAGTACTAAATTATTGTTATTTTATATTAATAAATTTGGATCATACCATAAATTCTGATAATGTTCTATCTGTTGTTTCTCTTGTGTTACGTTGATTTGTACTCTATCTGTTTCCTTATTGTTTAATTTCCTTTATCTTTTGTAGCTATATCTTGTCTTCCATGTATATCTTATTCTATTTTAGTAATAAATCTATCACAAGATTTTTGGTGCACTTTGTTTATAATGGTTAGGTATGTTTCTTCTGTTTCCTTTGTTTTTGAAGGAATGATTTGTATACTACTTGTTTTCCTCTTTATTACATTTTCCTATTTGTTTTCCAAATGCTTAATGTTTTTCTTTTTAATATTTAATTTCTCTTTTGTGCCATCGTTAATTTTGGTTTCTGTTATGTAATCTGTTAATCGTGGTTAATATATTATTTTAATAGATTTAACTGCTTTTATAGTTCCTATAAAACTTTTCCTTATCTTCTTTTCTACTTTCTAGGGAAATAGACTCCTGTGATATTTAAGTAGCTTCTGTTTGTTTTTAATTTGTTATAATTAGATCTTTTACAAAATTGTACTTTTTTTATTATTGTTGTTATTATTAAGAGACTCCTCCAGGGAGGCCACATACTGTATGCATAAGCTATCATACTTATTCTTGAATTCATTCACACTGCTTGCACTCACAACATCCAATGGCAATCCATTCCAATCATGTACCACCCTATGAGAGAAAAATAGTCCCCCCCCCCTTCTTAGTAGCATTCATTCTCAGCTTCCAAGGATGCCCGCTTGTCCTTTCTCCACCCTCCATAATTGAATTCCTGTATGACCCTTTCAGAAGCTTGTAAGTCTCAATCATATCACTCCTCTTTCTCTTGTTTGCTAGTGTCTGCAGTCTACAAATTCTCAATATGTCTTCATAACCAATATTCCACAATCCTGATATCATTTTTAAGACACATCCTTTGCACTCTCTCCAATATATCAGAATCCCAATGGAAACCAGGAGACCAAACCTGTGCACAGTAGTCCAAGTGAGGTCTTATCAAGGCCTTGTAAAGAGGCAAAATGCCATCCTTATATTTACGTGTGAATGTTCATTTCAATTATCTTTTGAGTTGTATTTGCAATCTTTGCTACATGGCCCCTGAACTTCAACTTCATATCTACTAAACACTCCAAGATGCCTAGCCTCATCAGTTTCTTCTAGCATAATCCCACCAATATAATACGACATTGGATATCTAATCATGCCAAAGTGAATGACTTTACATTTACTGACATTGAACTGACACCTGTTTTCCCATGGTATTCGATCCTTATCCCAAAAAACAGCCAACAGGTTACGTTTTGGATGTGTGAAAATTCTTTTTAATGCCAAACCTCCACGTCCTAATCTTTCTTACTCTGAATTTAAAGCATTGAAATCACTTAAGAATAACAATAATTTAATTATTACGAAAGCTGATAAGGAGAAGGCTGTAGTTATTCAAGATAGGAAGGAATATGAGAGAAAAATGTCTCTATTACTCCACGACTATTCCACTTATAGGCCTCTTGCATCGGATCCTACCAGGAGTCATTTGAAGAAACTTAATTCTCTTATAGATAATGTATCTACATGGAATGAAGATCAAAAGAAAAAAACTTAAAACCTTCTTCAGTCGTCCACCTAGATTGTATGGTCTTCCGAAAGTTCATAAACCAGGCATTCCGTTGAGGCCAGTTGTAGATTGTATAGGTTGTCCCACTTAACAAAATTTCAAAATTTTTATCAAATCTTCTCACTTCAACTAGAAGAACTGATACTTATATAAAAAATACTTTGGATTTCAAAAAAAAAAAATCAGATCTTCATTTGGACGTTTCGGATATCATGATCAGTTTAGATATTGTTTCTTTATTTACAAATGTTCCTTTAT
This sequence comes from Typopeltis vanoorti, assembly GCF_054136105.1. Lineage (NCBI taxonomy): Eukaryota > Metazoa > Arthropoda > Arachnida > Uropygi > Thelyphonidae > Typopeltis > Typopeltis vanoorti. The sequence goes on from NC_143569.1 coordinate 67,155,240, forward strand.
CTGAAAGCATTGAATTACTGCAACAGGAATTTCCTTCAGACATTGTAAAAATATTTGATTTTGTAATACATTCTGGTTATTTTTCCTTTAAAAATAAGTTGTACCAACAAATTGAAGGAACAGCAATGAGCAATCCTCTTTCTCCTGCTATCTCCAACTTCTTTATGGAACATTTTGAACAACGTATCTTTGACAACATTTCTCCCAGACCTACTCATTGGTTCAGATATTCAATGACATTTTTGCTATATGGAATGGCTCTTCTGATGAACTTCAACAGTTTCTCACTAAATTAAATGCACTTCATCCGAGGATCCAGTTTACCCTAGAAGTAGAATCAAATAAGCAGTTAACCTTTTTAGATCTTCTAATTCTTAGCCAACCAGATGGTAACCTACATTTCTCAGTTTATAGAAAGAAGACTCATACAGGCCGTTATATCCATGCTGAATCTCATCACCATCCCAGTCAAAAGGCAGGAACTATTAAAACACTGATTCACCATGCCCACTTCTTTTGTTCTTCAGGCGATCTATTACAGAAAGAACTGCAATATATTACTTCTTCCTTTCTATCTAATGGATATAAGAATTCCTTTATCAAAAGAGCTTTGAGTAGTTTTAATGTCTTCCTCTTCAAATACAGAAGAAATAACATGCATTCCTATCCCTTATGTACAATGCATTAGTGAATGTATAGCAAAAGTTTTAAAACCACTGAATGTTTTTGTTGCCTTTCGATCATTCAGAAAAATCTCCACCTTTCTCACTTCTCCTAAGGACAAGCTTCCACATCTTAATTATCCAGGTGTTTACCAGATTCCTTGCTCTTGTGGATTATCTTATTTTGGACAAACAGGAAGATCTGCCTCTATTTGGCTAGAAGAACACCAGTCTTATATTCAATACCTTGAACCTGAACTAAGTGATGATGGCATGTTCTGGGCTTGCAGAACATGCCATCATCACTAGACATAGTGATATAATGGTTCATTGGAAAAAGACAAGTCCTTTCACAAAAGTTGGTTCCTCATGGAACAGCTTTGTAAAGAAACATGTGAAACTTTACTTCACTCGTCTAACTTAAACAGATCTGATGGTTTACATCTATCCCCTTTATGGGAGATAGTACTTTATAATTCAGCTAATCTTTCCTAACTTTTTATTGTATATATAATTTTTTTTTTTTTGCGAAAATTATACTATTAAATAATCTTTTTACGTGAGTTTTTTCATTATTAATTTTGTATTTATATGTCTGCTCACGGTTGGCCATTATTAAAACTTATTGAAGTACAACAGAAAACTTAAGCAATTAGGGTGGATGCATGCCAGTTTGTGTGAAGGCAAATTAATGTGAGAATGACCAACAAGTGCAGAATCTAGTCTCTCAATCAAAAATATTGAATAGAGTAGTCAATTAAGGAATTAAAGGTGTTTGGGACCTAAAGATTATGCTGCAGTTTCTGTATACTAATGCCAGAAGTAATCAGGAACAAGAGAGAAGAGTTTTTGCCATTGGTTAGTGCAACCTTGCCAAAAGTTATAGGCATTAGTGAAGCCTGGCTAACAGCAGATGATATAGTTACAGGGATAAATGTGAAAGGTTTAGTATTTTCAGGGGGGGGGTAGAGAAGATAGGACGGAGAGGAAGAGGTGCTGATGATAGCAAATGAATTGCAGCCAAAAAGAACAGAAAATAGGTGGGAGGGTGGCTGTTCATTGGAAGCATTCTAGTGTGAGACAGTAGTAGCTTGTACATAACAATTGCAACACTGCCACACCCCCAAGAAAAAAATGAAAAAATTTAAATTTTGTTTGTTTATAAATAATAATAACGCTTACATCATATAAATGCAATACAACATGTTAAAGGTTACAGCATATGTTTCGACATTGATTGAATAGTTAATAATTGGAATTGTTCGATTAACACTTTAAGATTACGAAATAAATGCAGTGTCGGAATTATCACATTCGGCCAATTGCAGTTAGACTCGCTGATATTCGTTTGCATGTGTCACTGCACGTAACAAGTGAATCTGACGCTGCTTGTTGAGCAGCGTCACTACAGATAAATTGTATGCTTGCATGAGTTATTTCTGTAAGATCCGAAACTTATTATTGGTGCATGTTCGTGGTGAGGGTGAAATATTTTTGATAAATCTTATTTTATTCTGTTAAAAAAATAACATAGTTGTGAATTCGACACTACTCAACGAGCAGTGTTGCTACAGAAAAATTGTATGCTGGCGCGTGTTATTTCTGTGAGATACGAAACTTTTATTGGTGTGTGTTCGTGGTTGAGGGTGAAATATTTTTAATAAAGCAATTGTTTAATATGTAAATTTATTTATTAATAAATTTGGTTACAGATTAGGAAAAAAAAAATTATTTATTTATATTTTGCATATGCAGCATCCCACTTAAAATTTTCGCTGGCTGCCACTAGGCAATGAGACGAAATATATGATTGATTGCTGCTATAGGCCGGGATTTCAGGGATGATCTGGAAGACATGCATCATAAATTAGTACAATGAGTGTGCAGGTTGCATGATTATTAATGGAGACTTCAACTATGGCGATACAGACTGGAAAGAAGAAAGATCACATGGCAGGAAATTGCATTTTAATATGCACTTCGCATCCATGATAACCTTGACGTCTGTAGACGTCTTGGCTGGTAACGTGGTTAATTTAAGTCTCAGTTCTGATAGTTCCAAGAGATTGGAAAGAGGGCAAAATAATTCCTTTGCATAAGTGAGGTTTCAAGACTGCAGTAGCAAATTATAGACCAACCTGTATTTCAGGAGTGTTGGTAAAAGTACTATAAAAAAAAAAAAAAAAAAAAAAATTCAAGAATGGGTGAATAAGAATATTATACTCTGTGACCAACCCTTCACAAACATGGCTTTGTGATGGGTTGGGTCATGCCTTAATAATTTTCTAACTTTGACAACTGAGTTAGATAAAGGAAATGGCTATATGATTATTCTGTTGGATTTTGCAAAGGCATTTGACAGAATACCACATAGAACTCTGATATGCAAGTTAGAACAAATGAGAATGGTTATAGTTCCGTGCTAGAAACATTACTGTTTAATTTGTACATAAATGATATAGTAAATAATCTGAAAGGAAATACTCGATTGTTTATTTGCTGATGATGCAAAATTAGGTAGAGTAATAGTTAATCAAGGCAATGAGGAAAGCTTGTGTGATGATTCAAACAGGTTGTCAATGTGGTCAAAAGATAATGGCTGTCAGTTTAATGTGGAGAAATGTAAAGTTATGCATTTCGGAATAGATAGATTACAAGTGGTGTACTACATTGATGAACTGTACTGGAAATAGATGAAACTAGGGATTTAGGGATGGTGGTAGACAGAGTTCAAGTTTAGAGAGCATATTGCTAAGGTAGCTCATAAGATTACTTGGCTATTGAATAACACACTAAAAGTAGAGATAAAGTTTTTATTCCTCTTAAACCTTGAGACATCCGTATCTGGATTACTGTGCTCAGGTCCAGTTTCTTGGGGTTAAGGAATTTGTCATGTTACTGCATATTTTCAGCTTGCTCATTTATGTTTCTTCTATTCTTATACAATTAAAGGAGAAAAAAAACACCTAAATAATATGAATAAAACTGTAAATTCTTCTTTTTAAAATATAAATAAAACTTATACACACTTTTTTAAAGATTAGATCAGAGCATTTATTTACAAGATCTGTGCAAGAAAATGCTATTTCTACTTTAACTTCACATCTTTCATATTAGGCATTACCCTACATTCCAAATAATATTTGTCTTTTTAAAATCGGCATCTATGTGAAGCATATTCCTAGAAAAATTGAAACTAGATATCTTGAGATGTATGATGTCTGAGTGCATGATTCCAAGTTGAATCCAAATATGTAACAGGTATCAGAAAACTCTTCTACAAAATATTAATGGTTAATACCATTAATAATAGTGAATATTTACAGGATTGCATATTTTTTTCATTAAATGGTGCCTTATCTTCCTCTAAAGAGGCCTCACGACAGTTGTTTCATCATATGCTAATTAATTAATGGCATTAACAAACTCTGAGTTCCACCAGAATGCATTAAATGGGATTCTGTGAGCATGCTCACATTAAAATGAAAGATTTGCTGAAACATGCATATGTACTTATGATATACAAGGGTGGGCTGAAAAGTTCTCAGCCTCGACCATAGATGGCAACACTGTCGGCAAGATTTTTTTTTTCTAAGTTGGTACATCTGTCATAAGCATCCATGTGGAATTGTAAGTCATTCTATCAAGTAGTTTGTTTTATACAGCTGTCTGAAGCAAAAATGTTGTCTGTATCCCTTGAAATGGATAAAATTGAGTATTGTGTGGTTATATAAAGAAGATTTAATGGCAAAAGAAATTCATTTGAAGTTCATAAAAGTATATGGGCACTCTTCTCCTTCGTTTTCGACAATTAAGAAATGGGCTGCCGAGTTTAAACATGGCTGTACCAGCCCAGCCTTGAAGATGATCCATGTGAAGGACGTCCAAAAAAGTGTAAAATACCAGAAATCATTGATCAAGTGCACGATATGGTATTGGACAACCGGCAAGTCAAAGTGTGTGATAGTGCTGAGACTATAGACATTTCAAAAGAACATGTAGGATATATTTTGCATGAAGAATTGCAAATGAAAAAGCTTTGCACAAGATGGGTGCCATGCTTGCTCATAGCAGATCAAAAACAGACTCGCATGAAAATCTCTGAACAGTGCTTGGAGCATTTTAACAAGAATAAAACTGATTTTGTGCTTTGATTTATTACTATGGATGAGACTTGGATTCACCATTACACACCAGAATCCAAACAGTAGTCAAAACAGTAGACATAAGTTGGTTGTTCAGCAGGAAAGGTCCTGGCATCAGTGTTTTAGGATGCTAAAGACATTTTGTTTAATAATTATCTTGAAAAGGGTAAAACAGTGACGAAAAAATTCGTGAGAAAAGACCCGGTTTGCAGAAGGAAAAAATCATCTTTCATCAGGACAATGCACCTGCCTACAAAGGTGTTTTGGCAATGAGAAACTTAAGGGATCTGCACTATGAATTGTTGGTACATCCACCCTATTCCCCAGATTTGGCTTCCTCTGACTTCTATCTCTTCCCAAAACTAAAGCATTTTTTTTTCCTTCATCAGCATTTTTCTTTGAATCAAGAGGTGATTGCAGCTGTAGAGGGATATTTTGCAGATCTTACTGAGAATCACTACAGGGACGGGATAATGGTGCTAGAGCATTGCTAGAATAAACGTATTAGTCTTAAGGGAGATTATACTGAAAAATAAAAATAATTTTGAAATTATAAATCCGGTTTTTCATTGTTAGGCCGAGAACTTTCAGACCACCCCGTATGTAATCCAAGTTTTGTGTTTCTGGCTACTGTACTGCTGGTATTTATCACGCTTATCGCAGAAAGTTTTATTAGGTATATCATGCCAGATAACCAAATCAGTGCACAATAGTACAGATGGGATTATATTAAGGCTTTATAAAAAAGAGGCACAATAACCTTTTTTCTCTCTCTCTCTGCTTGTCAGTATGTTCTTCAATAACCAAATAATTCTATGAGCATTTAGTCACTTTTGCAATATGCTTTCTGAATGTTTAACTAGCAGTTCACAAGCATCCCAAGCCTCGGCAGTTTCCTGTAGCCCAGTTCTATTCATGTATTGTACATTGCTAGTAGTCAAATCTGAAATGTGAAAAATACCAATAATTACAATCATGTTAACCAAGTGGCATCCTGTTTTTATCATTGATTTTACGACATCGCCACGGAGTCCAGAGACTCATCACAACGACACAAATCCTGTCATACCGCTCCTTGAATTCATTCACTGTCAGGAAACTCTCAACCAATTCTGGTAGTCTATTTCCCTCACTCGCCACTCTCCATGCAAAAAATTTGGTCTGCACAACCCTACTAACCACACTCTTATGCAACTTCCATGGATGCTCCTACTTCTCTGACTACTTCAAGGATTAGGCATTTGTCTGTTCTGGCTTCACTGATCTCTCTGCTATATATCTGTCCACTTCTTTTGGTAGCCAATATCTTTCCATCCTAAATGGGTGTTCTTTTCTCTCTCTCTCTCTCTTTCTATATATATATATATATATATATATATATATATATATATATTCCTCAATATTCCTCTCAATTTTGTGCATTTAATAGAGTGACAGTGGCCATTATACTTTGTGAAATTTTAGTTGAGTTTCTTGTCTTGTTTTTTTATTCAGTGTCCTTTTAATTGTTCCACAGATTTTTCTGTGGAACAATTCTTTATTTTTTCATCTATATCTTTATCTTTTAGATATGTTATCATGCAGCCTAAATAATTAAACTGCATCATCTAGTCTATTATTTTGTTTTCTTTTGTGAGATTTTTAAAATTGTATTGGCTTATTTTGTTCAGTTCATAAACTGATTTTTGAAGGTCATCTTCACTGTCCTGTAATATAATCTGATCATTTGCATACAGCATTGTGTTGTTAACAGTTCTTTTGGTTAACTGACTACCTTGTTTTATTGATTCTTTCCATATTTTAATAATTTGATCAATATATATATATATATATATATATATATATATTATTGTATAAATCATGTATAGACAATATTTTTGTCTTTTTTTCGATAATTTGTTTTAAGACATGAATATCGTCTACATATGATCTTCTATGTCTGAAGTTAATTTCTTCTGAGAGTAGGTTTGCAATATTTCTAAATCTTTTATTCAGGATTTTACTGCAAATTCTGTAACCTGTAATAAGATGTAATATTCTGTAATAAGATGATAATCGCCCAAACCAAATTTCCCCATCCAAACGGAAGACTATGGACCTAGGAACATCCTAATCAATAGAAAGTGGATCAGATCAATCAAGAACTGTCGAGCATATAATGCTGTTGAACTAAACTCTGACCACAGAATAATCAGTGTCCACATTAAACTTGCACTAAAAGCCTCTAAAAATAACACACCTACAAGGAAACAATACAACTGTGACAAACTAAATAACCCACAAATTGCAGATCTTCTTGCAGCACATTAGAAGAATATGGAAAACATTCTTAAAGATCCAGTTAATGAAAAGTATAAGGGTATCATCAAAGCAATAAGCATAACATCCAACAAAATTCTTGGAAACAGCAACAAAAAAGACTTGCAAAAAATGGATTACTCCTGAAACTGAAAAATATATAGATGAAAGAAATAAAGCAAGGAAACTACTGCTTAAACAGGAATGAAATAAAGATAAACTAGACATTTTAAGTAACAAGGTCAATGAACTAATGATCAAAGATAAAGAAAATCAAATAAATGCTGTGAGGAACTTGAAACTTATAATAAAACTGAGGATACTAGAAACACCTTTCAAATGATAAACCAGAAGTGGAAATATTGTCGCACGTCACAAAAACGGCAGTCAGCTATCAGGAAATTTGAACTTGATAAAAGAATGGAGAAACTACTTTCAAGAATTACTGAGTGTTAATAATTCTCAACATTCAAGTCAGTTAGGAGACCTGCATCTAACCATTGCTCTACCAATAAATTGTGAAGACTGAAAAGGGACTAAAAATAGCAATAGATAAAACCAAAGCAGGAAAGTCCCCATGGATTGATGGAATCAGAGCAGAAGCTTTCAAAAATGCTGGATGTAACACATATTCCAATCTCCTTTGCCATAATGAATCAAGCTTTAAGCATTGTAATAATACCTCAACAATGAAAACAAGGACTTATTGTTCCTATAACCAAAGAGTGCAGTCTTAATAGAATGGATAACTACAGAGGTATTACTTTGCTATCAACCACAGTTAAAATCTACAATAGGATGATACTCAAGAATAGAACCAATAGAACCTTTCTTAAAACAACTCTTAAGAAAAAAAACCAAGCTGGATTTCTAAAAAAAAAAAAAAAAAAAAAAAAAAAAATGTACAGTAGAACAAATACATTGCATCAGAAGAATCATAGAAGGTTCACGTGATAAAAACTTACTGCTCATTTTAACCTTTATAGACTTCACAAAAGCCTTTGACTCTATTAACAGAGAAGCAATGTTTAAAATACTCAGCTTCTATGGTCTACCCTCAAAATTCATACAAGCAATCTCAACACCTTATAAAGACTACAATGCTACAGTAATCTTTAAAACAGAAACATCTGATTCCTTTCCAGTGACAACAGGAGTCCTGCAAGGTGATGTACTAGCACCTTATTTATTTGTTCTTGGTATGCTTGGACTACATCTTCTGGACCATCAACACAGAAGATCTTGGTTTTAACATTAGAACATCCACCCACAGCATGCAAATAACTGATCTTATCTTTGCTGATGATGTTGTACTTATTGATACAGAACCAACAAATGCACAAAAACATCTTGGTCCACTAGAGGCACAGGCTAAACTTATTGGTCTGCCGATCAACAACATCCAAAAATTCCAAGTATTAATAGGTTATAAAAACTTTAACTTTATATCAACAATAAACCCTTAGAAAGACTAAAGGACTTTCAATACCTTGGATCTTACATCAGAAATACAGGAAATATTAGAAAACTTAAACAACTGGCTCTAGTCTTCCAGAACAAACTCCGCCCCATCTGGAAATCGTCATTAATATCGTTAAAGATAAAATTAAGACTATACCATTTTGGTACTTATTGTCCAGGTTTAAGAACCATACAAGATGGATCTACTGGACAATAAGTACCAAAAAAACTACAGATCTAATTAACTCCTTTGGAACTACGTCTCAGGCTGATCCTTGGATAGACTTGGATGGACCATGTCACTAACTCTGCTGTGCTCAATGTAGTCAAAAGAACTACAACTCAGATGGCTTGGACATCAACTCAGACATTCTGAAGTCTCACCCTTTTTGGAATCCTCATTCTGTACAAACCAGAAGATGGCAATCACAGTAAAGGAAGACCATACAAACAATTTTGGCAATACATATGTGAAACAATCAATAGGCTGAACTGTAGAACTCCATCTGACATCTACCAGTTAGCTTAAGATAGAGAGACTTTGCAGACCTTAATTTGCAATCTTTAATTTTTAATATAAATCTTTTTTCCATTTTCACATTGTATCATATTTTGAATAAACTGATGATTTAATAAACTTATTCCTCTGTAATTTCCACAATCATATCTATCTTCTTTCTTAAATATAGATATAACCTTAGCGTTTAACCAATCTGATGGAACCTCGCATTTCCTCCAACAGTTATTTATCAATTTTAAGAATCTGATGTAAATATTCTCTGCCATATTTCCAAAGCTCTGTATTTATGCCATCTAATCCAGATAATTTTCTACTTTTTGATATCTTTTATTGCTTCTTTTAGTTCTTCCAATTTCATTGGTTCTATATCAGTACTGATTTTTTCATTATTTTCTGTAATTAAATTTGGGTCATACCATAAATTTTTATAATGTTCAATTTTTTTTGTTATCATTGTTTTTCTTGTATTAAGTTGATTTGTGCTGTATATCTTTTCATTGTTTAATTTCCTTAATATTTTGTAGGCTACGTCTCGTCTTCCATGTATGTCATCTTCTATTTTATTAATAAATCTGTCCAAAGAATCTTGGTGAGCTTTTTGTACTATGGTTTTAGCTATATTCTTTTGTTTTTTGCATATTTTTTATGTTTCCTTTGTATGCTCTTTGTTTTTCTTTTATTGCATTTTCTATATCTGTGTTCCATATTTTTTAATGTTTTTCCTTTTAATAGTTTATTTTTCTTTTCAAGTACTTTAGAGGCTGCTTTATGGATCTTAAAGTTTTCCATTCTTCTGTATCTTCACCGATTTGGACTTCTCTTTGCTATATCAATCATGATTAACAGATTACCTTTATAATGCTTTCTTCTTGCAATAGATATACTTTGTATACTATTCTGTTTTAAAGACTACTAAGTAATGATCTGAAAACATTTCTTTTCATCTATATATATGTACATCTCTCACTGGGGAACTAGTTTCTGATTAGTAATGACATAATCAATTATTGATCTTGTTCGTCTGCCATTCCAAGTATATTTATATACTTGTTTTGAAAAGTATTGGTTATTGGAAGGAGTGATGACAAGAGGCCATCCCTGGAAGTTACGAAAGGAAACTGTGAGCAAGAGGATGAGGAGTTGTTATATATTTTGCTATCTCGTGTGCGCTATTTTTATGTCGTTGCTCTTCCTAAAATAATTTTACTTCCCTTATGAATTTAACCTCTCTACTTTAACTACAAGATTTCCCTGACTAATATCTGTATCACTTCTTATGTGTTCATTCTATAAGGAAAGTAAATTCTATATCTCTAACCGATTTCTAATTTTACTCACGTGCTTACCCTGACTGTTAAGGTTATTCCTTGCCAAAAGAAACAAATCCTCTAATTTCTTTCTGGGGCCGTCTCCTCTTCAGATATTGACAAATTTATTTTTTAATGCTGTGCCAGCCAATATCTTAGAATAGAATGGACTCTTATTCAGGGAGACTTTTCCAGACCTTTGGCACACATAGGTGAATAAATTTAGTGCTTAAACTCATAAATTAAATGTTTTACTGTGGCTAAGTAAATTCTGGTTTGCAATCATAACCTATAACATCATGATATACCTTTCTTTCAATCCCTCCCCCCCCCTGCTATGGTTCAGATTAATGAGTGGTAGTTTTGGTTCATATCTCAGGCAAAACTCAGGTATAAAAAAAAAACATATTTATTGGAATCTAAAGACATAATATACACTTAGACCACTCTCACTTTCAATTAACTCAATGACATGCTAAATCAAACATTTTCAAACTGATTAATACTCTAATACATGAACAATAAATCCTTCCTTTGAGTTAGAGACTTAACACACATAATATACACGTTATACGCTTCTACCAAATTTTCTACCTACTATTTTAGTCTTGCATAATAAACTAATCACAATCATCTATAATCATTCCTAACAATTTGTCTTATGGATATTAGCCACTGCTAAACAATCACTTAAAGTTCTCAAATACTGTCCATACTCGATTAATACATTACAATGATCTTTCCCATTTTCCGACTGGGTAATTATACAACAAAATCTGTACTTTACCATTTTTTGGGTCAGGATTTCCAGGTCCGTCTGAACTGTCCTTCTTTGTTTGAATTCTCTTTCGATACTTCCATAAGCCTGCGTCCACGTGGTGGGTTACTATGGTCATCAGATTAAACTATGCTCTGCACCTGGCGTTTTTCCGTCGTCTAATCTCGATCTGTTTCGGACCATCGTCATTTCTGCTGCCGGTTCTGGTATACGTCTGCGATATTATTCTGTCGGAACTTTCAGCGAAGGAGCGAAGACAGCATATGCCGACATCTCACGCTTTTGTACTGTTGGAAATTCCGACATCGAAGGGAAAGGCGCACCATCCAATATCGTACTATCGCCAAGAAACTGCATCAGGAACTTCCGGTCCACGGGAGAAGTCGAATCACCATCCAGCAAAATAGGCAAAAAAAAGTCCTGAGAAAGGGGTGCAAACCCTTTTTATTTTCTCTTCCTCCCCCCCCCCTTTTAGCACCCTCTTACTAGCTGCGATAGCGCCCTCTTACTACTTTCTGCGATCTTTTCCCGCTCACTACTTTCTTCGTCCGCGGCAACTTCGGCACATCGCGAGATCATAGCAGCGTCTTCGAGGAAATGAATGTGCATCGCTTTCCGAGATTGCCAATGCCTCTGCCCCGTCTGTGACCTTTGAACTAATGTTTACTTCTAATTTACTCATTCATTGTATACATAATGCATTTCATATAATACTAATTTATACACGAAGTTCTTTACATGGTATTACAATTCTACTAGAAGGAGGTATTTCTATTTACAGTTAGTACTTTATTTCTTCTGCTCGAGTACAAGTTTTTTCACTCAGCTGATTTTTCTGACTTGTTAAATCCTGAATGAATTGTTTCTTTAATAAAGTGCTTCATTCAGGATGTAACAGAGTGGTTTCTTTGCGTGGAGGGTGGTTGAACCGTGGAATGCATTGCCTGATGGAGTGGTGAGAGCAAGAACGATCAGTGAGTTGAAGGAGTGGTATGATAGACTGTTTCTTAGGGGGGGGCACCCCCCCTCAATGAGTCTTGACAGACTTTATGTTCTTAGGAAAGACCTCCCACGATGAGTCTTTTGACTCCATGGAGGCCTGAATAATAATAATTTTAAAATTATTGAAAGTACAGAAGTCTAATAGTTCTTGACCATTGTTGTTCATGCAAATTTCTTCATATTTTCCTAAGACATCTGGGATTGAATTATTTCCAACTCTAGCATTAAGATCTACTGCTATTAATATATAGCAGGAGTGGCCGACTATGCATCCTTTTGGAGCCAAAATAATTCTGGTAAGACTTAGAGCTGCAACCTTTGATCGATGCAATGGTACTGGAGTAAGCGAGCATGTGCATAGCGAGGTGTAATGAGCTTGTAAGAACTGCTTTGACTAATTACACACCTAATTTTAAGAAGCTTACTAAGAAAATGGATACAATGAAGGCCTCTACTAGTAAATAAGTAACTGAAATTATTTTGTTTTGCCTTTAAAATTATTCTAATTGTTCTAAGTAAAGTTCATTTAATGTGTTTCGATTTCACTTTTTTATTGCAGTAATTTTTATTAATCCTGTTTTTCTGTCTCTCTTTTTTTTAATTTTGTTCCTTTTTTTTTGTTGTCTCCTCTTCTCTTTGTGTTTGTTTTTTCCTGGTAGATTGTGAAGTGACATGTGGCCACCCATGATATATAGTCATTTTTATTACATTTAACTGTTTTTTGTAGTCTCTCATAAAATTGTTCGGAATCCTCTTTCCTACCTTCTTCAGGGTATGATATTTAAGTAGCTTCTATTTGTCTTTAACTGTTATAATTCGATCATTTACAAAATTGTACTTTCATATTCTATTTTTCCATTTATTATTGATTAAAATGGCCACACCACTAGAAGCTCTGATATGTTGGTCCATTCCACTATATAACAATAGTAAAACCATCTTATTTTTTGTTCATTTTATTTTTTTTGTTGTTGTTTCTGTTATCGGCTATATTAATATTTTTAGTTGGTTTGCTAATTCTAATTCCTTTGTTGTTATGCTTTGCACATTCCATGTGGCTATTTTTAAAATGTCAGATTCCTAATCAGTTACTTTTATCCTTGGTCGTTTTCCATTGTTTCGGTCTGTTGAATTTTTTCAGTTCAAGCGTCTGAGTTATAGAAATTTTTTACTTGAGGTCGAGAGATTATAGACTGGGCCTTAGCAGTAACTTAGCTATTGCTGGCATAGCTCTTGAGGTCATTGGTGCATGCAAGCCTCCTTACCACATCAAGGTGGAGATACCATTAAGGAGATTAAGGATACTGTTAAGTTCTCTGACTATCATATTGAAAAATTTTACTTGCATCAATTTTATAAAACCTTTTAATATCTTAAAAGTTTCTATTATATCTCCTCTTTTCTGCCTATCAACTAAACTTTGTAACTCACAGACCTTCAACTTATTCTTGTAGTGAGTATTCTACACATGTCACCATCATTTGTCTCTGAATCCTCTCAACCACCTCCTGGTTCCCAAAAAATTCAGGTGACCAAACGTGTGCAGTTATCATGATGTGGCCAAATGTTAATATTATTAATTAATAATAATAATTGTTAATGTTAATATTATTACTTACTAAATCACTTAAGGAATTGAACAACGTAGATACGAATATAAATTAAATTATGCTTTAATAAATATTTCCGATATTTCGGCAACTTTACGTTGCCATTTTCAAAAGGAACTTGCAAAAAAAGGCACGTGCACGTAGGCAATACAACACAGTAACTGAGAATGAAGAGATGAAGCTATTATTCTCCTAAAAGTCCTTATGGTGCCCTTTAGCGGGCTAAATAGATGTTCATGGTCGTTGGTTGAAGGTCTGCTGATGTAAGCCTCCCAAATTTGTTGAGGTTTGGAGAGTTTCTTAGGACTGAGGCTGATTCCATAAATAGTCTTTCAAATTTGTATTTGCTACAGTGTATTACTGTAGCTTTCTTTCACCGTATTCTGTGGCGTATATCCAGAGCATGGTCTGCAAGACTAGAATGGCTGTACTTGTGAAAACGGATGTAGTCCTTGTGTTCAGAAATTCTGATATTCTCTGTCTTGCCTGTTTGGCCAAAGTAAGACAGTTTACAACTGCAAGGGACCTGGTATACACCAGGTAGGTCTAGGGGAAGTGGTTGGTCTTTGGTGGAGCGGATAAAGGATGCCAATTTTCTGTAAGGCCTGTAACAGGAGGTCAGGTCATGTTTTTTTAAGATTTTGGTAATTTTTTCCAAGGTGCCTTGGATGTAGGGAATGGTGATGGATTTAGAACAATCCTTGTTGTGGAGAGGGGGGCTGTGGTTTGTAGGTTTTAATATTTTTTGGATTTTTTTGGGGGGAGGGGGGTAGCCATTGGCTGAGAAAGTGTTGAGGATGTGATTTAGTTCAGTGTTTAGGGCCATGTCGTTAGAACAGATTAGTTTAGCCCTGTTGTATAGTGTTTTCACCACTCCATATTGTTGTGTGTGTGTGTGTGGGGGGGGTTGTTGGTGAATGTATCTGCCTGTATGGGTGGGTTTTCTATAAACTGAGAAAACCAAGGTTCCATCAGGCTGGCGGGTGACTAGTGTGTCTAGGAAAGGGAGGCCATTGTTTTCCTCTTTTTCCAGGGTGAACTTGATTCTGGGGTGTTGGTGGTTTAAGTTTGTTAAGGAGAGGAGTGTTTCAGAGCCATGTGGCCAACTAGCAAACACATCATCAACGTAGCGAAGCCATATGGTTGGTTTTTGTGGGGCAGAGGCTAAGGCTTTTTCTTCAAAGGTCTCCATAAAGACATTGGCCAAGGGTGGGGAGAGTGGTGAACCCATGGCTGTCCCCTGTATTTGTTGGTAGAATTTTCTCTGCCAAACGAAATAGCCTGAGTTCATTGTGAACTGAAACAGGGCTGAGATATTGGGAGAAAATTTAGCTTGGATTAGCTCTAAAGTTTCCTTGAGTGGGACATTTGTGAATAAGGAGGAGACGTCAAAGCTGACCATTATGTCAGTATGTTGGAGTGTAAGGTTTTCTATGCTGGCTTTGAAGTGGGCTGAGTTTTATGTCTGATGGTGTGTTGCCAGTATAGTGTGTGAGCTCTTTGGCCAAATGTTTAGTTAATTTGTATGTGGGAGAATCAATGCCATCCTCATGTATTTTTGGGAGTCCGTAAATACGGGGGGGGGGGTATAGAGTTAAACGGCTTTAATCTGTTGGTAACTTCTACAGGCCAAGAAGTGACTTTCTTAAGGAGGCTGTGAAGTTTTCTAATTTGTGAGTTGGCGAAATATTGAAAATATTTATTAAAGTGTTGTAATTTAATTTATATTCGTATCTACGTTGTTCAATTCCTTAAGTGATTTAGTAATGCATAACCAACGTATAAGCCTGTCTATGAGAGTTAATATTATTAACATTTGACCTCCATGGTCAAGACTCATCATAGGAGATCTATAATCTCGTGTAAAAAAGATCATCAAACCATCCCTTAAATCCATTCAGTTTTTGCACTCACCACACTTTCAGGCAATGCATTCCATTCACCAATCACTCTCCATGTAAAGAACTTGCTTCTCATTCCCTTGAAAAGTCTCCCCTACATTAATCTGGTAACAACCTGTCACCAACTGATGTCTTAATCTCTCCTTGTATCTGACATTCCATAGAATCCCAACATTGCTTACCAAATTTCAAGACCTCGCCCTTCGCAACATTAAACTGACAGCTCCACTATTTGTCTACTCACATAATCTATTCAGATTCTCTTGCAAGGCCACAAGATCTGCTGTGGCCTTGCATACCTCTCGCAGCTCTTCCCAACTTTGCATCATCGGCAAACAGCTGCACATCTCCTGTTAAGCCAGTTCCAATATCACTAATGTACAAGTTAAACAATAATGGTCCCAAACAGTTCTCTTTGACGTTCCACTAGTGATCTTTGTGTTTTGGGATACTACTCCTCTATACACAACCTGCTGATACCTTTCTGACAGTCAACCAACTCACTAGTCTTATTTAATTCCATCTGCAAGCTTGCCATGTGGCAATCTATCCAAGGCCTTTGAAAAATCCAAGTATGCCACTGTATATGCATCTCCTTTATTGAGTGAATTTGTCATCTTGTCGTAATACATAAATAGATTGCTGAAATATGACCTCTCCTAATCGTTTTATTCCAAAATAATAGCCATTCTCCTTTACTCATACTATGACAATGTTTAAATTATCCTGCAAGATCTCTCCATTGCCTTTATTAATTAATTCTTCTGCACAATTTTGCATTATTAGCAAACAACTTAATATTTCCTCTGAGATAATTTACTGTATCTGATTAAATTAAGTAGCAGTGGCCTGAGTACATAGTCTCAACAACAGACTACCAGTCACAGGTCTTCTCCTGCACTTTACTCCTCTGTAAACTAGTGAATGCTAGTCATCACCCACCCATCGTATTTGCTTTAGTTCATGTAATAAAATTCTATGCAGTGCAGTATCCTGTCAAATATCTTTTTGTAAAGGCCAACACCACTACTATTATTCCTACATGACACCTTCACAGAATCGGATGGATCATCCTGCGAGAGCACACTTCTCCATTAAACACAGCTCGCTGTCTCTCCTACTTAATCCTCAAACCAAACTTCACAACTACCTTCAACACACAATGCCATCTACCACTCATCTTCAATAGTATTTTTTGTCTGTAAATTGTGTATGTTCTCTTGGCTGATTTGTTTGTTAACAGGATGAAAAACCTGAGTTTCTAAAAGAAAAAACTCTGCTACCTTCATATGAGATCGGCTAACTCGCCTTCAATTGAAAAACTCAAAGATTCTTCTCATTGAGATAAGTGAATCCACGTCCTTTCCAGTCAAAGGGAGCAATGTCCCATTGTTCTTCTAATTGCTATTATCATGTAACCATTCCCTTTATCCAACTCATCTGCCACTTCATTACAAAAAAAAAAAAGGTGTGTAAGTTACTGAGCCATGACCTACCTATCATAAAGCCATGCTGCTTCCCATATAGTCATATCCAATCATACCCGAATTTTGTCCTTCAATACCTTGACCACCACTCCTGGAGTGCTGATTAGTTAATTTGTTATATACCTTGGTCTTGAAGATTTCTTTATGCATTGGAACCATTTTTTCCCTTTTTTCTTTCTTGGCATCCCACCCAGAGTTAAACAATCTGGTCAAGAGCATAGTCAGTCCTCTTGCAGCCTGGTTGGCTGAGTAATTAGTGTATCTGCTTTCCAATCAACAGGTTGTGGATTTGAATCCCACCATAGTCATGGATCTTTGTGATTGTGCTCAGGCAGGAGATGAATTTCATCACCCACTGTGAGCCCACCTTGCTTAGTGGAATCCTGAAGTGACTTGAAAATGTTCCACATTTTGTCTCTGAAGAAGAGTTTCTGGACTATGTAAAAAAAAATAAAATAAAATAAATAAAAACATACACAAAAAAAAATCCTTAGCCTACTCACAGTACTAATGTACCATATGCTTACCTTTTGTGAGCAGGAATCATGTTAAAAAAAAAAAAAGTCTTGTAATACACATTGATATACTATCTAATCTCTTGCCTGCTTTTGCATGAAGATAATATCTTATACCTCCTCTAGTTCATCTATCTCTGTTTCCATATTATCTTCTATTCAAATGTTACTGCAATATCTTCACCCAAATTATGCATTTTTGCAAAGTAATCAATCTGCTATAGTTGCTTACCTACCATCAGAATTTTTCTGTCATATTTATTGCCACAATACCAAAATAACTCTTTGGTATTACTTTTGGCATGCACAATTAATTTCCTCTTGAATTTGGATTTTTTGCATCTCCTGTTTAAGGATTCTACTTATCTATTTTATTCCATCTTGATTTATCCTTTGATATCAAAATTGGAGATGTTAATGTCTCTTTGCTTTATGCAGACGATGTTATATTTCTAAATAAATCCACTACAAGTTTGCAAGATTCTCTGACTAAATTGAATAACTGTTGTAATAGATATGGTATGAAGGTCAGCAATAAAAAGACAAAGACAATGAAAATAGGCAGAATTGTTGAAAATGTCAACTGTGTTGTGAATGGAGAACCTGTGGAACAAGTAAAACATTTCAGCTACTTAGGCACGATTTTTAGTGAAGATGGTAAATTAAATATGGAAATAGACAACAGAATCAACAAAGCTGGTATGGTAGGAAGTCAATTGAATAAATTCATAGTCGGAACACTAAATTAGCTATATACAAGACAGTGTTCAAACCCGTTTTAACTTATGGATCTGAGAGCTGGAACAGAAGTAAAACACTTGACCAAAGACTAGAGACGGCAGATATGAGAGTCCTGAGAAAGATTAGAGGCGTGAACAGATGGCATCAATGGCAATATCATATTAAAACCGAGAATATTAGGAAAGAACTTGACATTGTCAGCATCCAGGAATGCATTAGCAGAACTAATCTTAGGTGGTATGGTCACTTAAACAGAATGGACGAGGAAAGATTAACATAACGAGTGTTCTCTGCCAGGTTGGCAGGAAAACAACCCAGAGGAAGACCAAGATATAGGTGGATTGATACGGTACAATGTGCCTTAGCCGATAGAAATATGAGATCTGATAATGATAATATTGGAGTCTTGACAAGTAACAGACTGATTTGGAAGGAAATTGTAGATAAGAAGTTAGTAATGATGTAAAGTTTTCATGTAGTACTATCATATCCTGTACACCCCTTGAGGGTACATGTCAAGAATTTGATGGTTTATCCTTCTGACTCAAGTATGCAGTCTACTATCACTTCTTTCAAATATTCTACCATCTCCTATGTACTATAAACATCCAATCCCTGCAGTTTCTCATGCCATACCACTCTAAGCAGGCTCCTGAGTTTATCTTAATTACTAGTTATGTAATTCTACATATCCACCATCATCCACCCACTCCTCTCAACTACATTCACAAGCTTCACATCTAACCCTATTTGCTCCAGTTCATGTAACAAAATTCCATGCAGCGCAGTATCCTATCTCCTACAGAACTACTCTTTTTGGATGCAATCACCTGCTATCATCAGCTAGATGTTCAGCCACCTAGATCAAGACCACATAATCACTTTCACCAGTTGATAGCATTGTGGTCATATTGGTATAAACAAATTATCTGATGCAACTACTAGATCCAGAGAACTCTCAAACCCATTGAATCTTCCATTACATGCTGATTTGGGTAATTATTCTTTAGTAGCTGTATAAATTTCATTTCTTTCCATCTTTTACCCTTTCCTCCTCTCAATTTTTGTTCTCATAGTTGAAGTTCCCCATAATTACTAACCCTCTACTCATTCAGCCTATTTGCTGATGCATACCGTCCACATCATCCTTTGTATCTATTTCATGCTACATGGCATCAACTACATGCTTGATCTTCTGCAGGACTACTCTTTTTGGATGCTATCATCAGCTATGGGGAGGGGACATAGCTGATGATGCTATCATCAGCTATGTCCCCTCCCCATGCTATTCTTTCTGTCTTCTATGAAAAAATATCTTCCAGATTTTATTTCATAACTATATCATCTTCAGTCAGTTGAGTCTCATTAATGCCAATAACTTGGCCAGGAAGAATTTAAAACAAGGAAAAGGAGATTTTGATTCCAAAATCTCCTTTTCCTTGTTTTAAATGCTCCTATATTCAATATTTTCTTTATTTTCACTCATTTGCCTCTTTGGTGGTTACACACATGCACACACCTACATTCACCTCCCCAAGTTAGTCTACTTTCTCTGATTTTGCATCTTCAGTCTTACTCCATTTATTTGCACTTTCTCCAGGCTCCAAACATAAAATCCATTCAAATACAAACCATCAGTCTTGTAAGTCATTTTGTCCATCAAATTCACACCACACAACTACAAACTGCCCATCATTTCCCCCTGCACAACATATGCATTCATTCGTTTGCAGTCATGGTCCTCCTTCTCTTACCTCTGTCATAACATCACAGTTGGCTCGTTATCTTTACCCTTTTACTCTTCTCTTTTGCAACTTTCCATAATTCTCTCATGTCCTCCCTCATACCATACTTGTTTCAAATCATTACCTGCCAAACAAATAAACTCTTTCACTTTGTCTTTCTGCATCCTAATAGCATTGCTAACATCATCTCAGGTGCAATCATTAATTGCACCTGAGAAGCATAATTTTGTTATGCTCTCATTAAACACTCCTCTTATCATAGAATTGCCATAAATTCTCTTCTTACTCTTTTTTTTTTCACTTAATCAAGCATTCTCTTCTCATCCTCACACCTTTTTCTTTCTTTCTTTTCAGCTGCACCTTTCACCATACATTTCTGTGGTCTCTTAAGCTTGCATTCTGTCCTGTGAAGGAGGCTCTGTCTCTCATTGCAACCAACTCTTTCTTCACATCATCAATGTTATCATTTTGATGGTAGTCAGTTTTTTACGGTCTTTCATTCCTTTCCTCCATCTCTCTCACACACATTTTCATGCCTATCCTCTGTTAATTATGCAGATTGTGTTGTCCACGTGTAATCAAACACAAGCTTCTGAGTAGAGAGTGTATTTCATTATCATCAGAATTCCATGAAATCACACTCGTGAGGGGTTCTCATTGCATACACAGCATATCAAACAGTATGTTTAGTTCATTTACAATTCCCACATTTACTACAATATCAGGCAATCCATTCCATTCGTCAACCACTCCATGCAAAAAATTTGCTTATCACAACCTTATAGTTTCCCAGGTTTCTTGCCCCTCCCTCCAGCTGTGAAAAATCTGTGTAACATTAATCTGGTGACAACCTATTACTACTTGTCTTTATCATATCATTCCTCTTCCTATCTACCATGCTCTGCAAATCCATTCTCTCAATCTGTCTTGATATTTGCATCCCCTTATCCTTGAAAACCAGATGACCAAACCTGCCTATAGTAATCTGCATGAAGCCTGATCTGGGCAGGTTATAGCTTGATTGTACAAGACATAACCTGTTTACTTTAGCATCTTCCTCATAATTGCCATACTCTCTTATGATGTCCTCTTTGAATTCTAGCAATTTGGCCTCTAGATTTCAGGTTCTTATCCACCATCTTTATTTTCTCCAGATCCTTCAAGGTATTCCCACAGATTATATACTCTGCATTCCATCCTTGCCTTCCAAATTTCAAATTCTTATTCTTCAAACCATTGAACTGGCAGCTTCACTCTTGCTTGCCCATTTGTGCAGTCTATTTAGATCCTCCTTAATGCTACAACCTCTGCTCTACTTCTTATAGTTCTTCCTAACTTTGCATCATTTTAAAACACTTGCACATCCCTCTTAACTATCTCCCAATATCAGCATATATGTTAAACAATAAGTTCCAAAACACTCATGCAGCACATCATTGGCGACTTTCCTCTTCTAGAATACTGCTTCTCCATACACAACTTGCTGATGTCTATCCTTTTCAGCTCATTTTTATGAAGTCTGTTATTTAATTCTATCCATCCAGGTTTAATTACGAACTTGTCATGTGGCAATCTCTCATAGCCTTTGCAAAATCTCAATATATATATATATATATATATATATATATATACTGTGTATGCATCCATTCTCCATCTAATCATGTTGCACTATTGTAATATGTAAGTAAATTGCTATCTCACTAATCTTTTTCAAGACCTTAATCAGCACCAGACCTGCAGGGAAAGGGGTGTGTGCTGGACATTACTGGGCACAATGAACAAGAAATGGTGATGGCAGGGGTTAACATTAATGATCAATCACAAAGTAGGCAGCCTAAAACTGCAAACTGTGGTTTCCACATGAAGAAAGCTTGGCAGTTAGAGAAATTGGTTGAATAAGTCAGATTACTAGCACTGGAATTGAATATTGGTTTAGTTAGCATGCATTAACGAGATCATTACAGAACTGGGTTACAATAAAATGTGTACAGACTGAGTGTTGTATTGACTCGCTAGTGAAATGAAAGCTTGTCAGTAATTGCAGGAAATGCTTTTCTTCATGAAACTGTAACTGGGGACAAAAAAGTTGGGTCTTTCATTATGATTGCAAAATGAAAATTCAGTCTATAGAATATTGCACCCTACCTCGCTTATAGACTAGAACATTCAAAGCTGAACCTTCTGTTGAAAATTGCATGCTGGCTATCTTTTGGAACTGCAAAAAGTGTCATTCACAAGGACTATATGGTGAAAGGATTTGACAACAAATTTGCAAAATTATATGAAAAGTTTGAGGAAATCAAAGCACTAAACCAAGGGTTCCCAGCCCTATGCCCGCGGTCACCATGGCGCCCGTCGACCAATTTGTGTGTGCCTGCCGCTGTTCAACTGTGCCGTATAGTTTGAAATAATCACGCAACAATTCATGGCATGCTATATGACGCATGCGTTAATGACACATGATGAGTATTAAACACATACAATGTAAAGTAGACGCGCATTCGAAGTTGTTCATTCCAATTTAAGAACTGGAATATCATCATATTCTCCTAATTATGAAGCACTGGCCAATGAAATGCAATGCCAAAGATCACACTAACTTACACACATATATATATATATATATATATATTTAAATTTTTATATAATGTAAACTTTTAAGTAATAAAACATTTGGTTATAATGTAAACTTTGTATTTATTCATTTAACAAAAGAATTCAAAAAATTTGGTTGAAAAAATCGATGGTGCCCGTCGCCCTACTGGTATTTTAGAATGTGATCTAGGAAACAAAAAGGTCGGCAACCCCTGCACTAAACTAATGATGTTTGTGCTAAGGAACAGTCATTGCTTTTGATACATGGCAGTGTGAAGCTGCACTTCAGTGCATTCACTTCAACTATTGTAGAAGAGATAGATGGGATATCAGCATGTATGCTGAAAGGAATGTTTAACCAAATTGGCTTGGCGTGTTTGTATAACTTGAGTCTCAGCTCAGGAAAGATACCTCTGGAAGGGAAAGAATATATGATAGTTCTGTTGTATTGATGGTGGTGCAAACCATATCCAACTACCAGTAGAAAAAAAAAAAAGAAATACCAACCTATCAGTATCTCAGCAGTGGTGAAGATTTTAAAAAAGTTGGTAAGAACTCAGATACAGAAATGGGCTGACAGGCAAGCTATACTCTGTGAATAGCAGCATGGGTTGACTAAAGAGAGGTCATGTTTTTACCAATTTGCTCATATTTTATAGCAATGTTACATCTGAGTTAGATAAAGAGATACAATATGATAATGTTGGACTTTGCTTGAGGCATTTGATAGAATACTACATGAAAGGCTGTTGCATAAACTGGAGAATATGAAATTAGAATATAAACTCAAATAAGTGGATGGTTGATTGACAGGTATCAGAAAGTGGTATATAGTGAGTGGGTGTGAATCTGCCATGTTTGAACAGCAATGGTCCAAGGACTTGATCCCCTGTAACTTTAAATATGGCAGATTCACACCCACTCACTATATACATCACTTTCTGATCAATCATCCACTTATTTAAGTTGAGTTTATATTTAATAATACTGGGAAGGATCTGAAAGATGTTCAATTGTTTGCTGATAAAGCAAAGATAGGCAGGAAAACCAGGAATGCTGCCAATATCCAGCATTCACAGAGTGGTTTAAACAGACTAGAAATGTGGGTTAATGATAAATGTGGCTGTCAGTTCAATGTTAGCAAGTGTAAAGTTATGCACTCTGGCATGAGATTTACAATGGCATATTATATTGAGGATTATGAGATGAAACTGATGAGATTAGAGATCTTGGAGTTATGCTGGATAGGAATTTGAAGTTCAAAGGTCACATAGCACAAACTGCAAATACAACTCAGAGGATAATTAGAATGTTGAAACAAACATTGATATGAGATCATTTTGTCTCTTTATAAGGCCTTGATATAACCACACCCATACTACTGTGTGCAGATTTGGTGCCCTGGGTTTGGAAGGGATAAAGATGTGTTAAGAGTGCAAAGAAGAGTTACAAAGATTATCAAGATTATGGAATGTGGATTATGAGGACTGATTGAGAATATGTGAACCACAGACCTGGTAAACAGGAGAAAGGGGGGGGTGATATGATAGAGGTCTGTAAACTATTACATGTTGTCTGAGGATATTGTTCGATGAAATTTTTTATTATATTGAAGATGGGGAGAGAGAACACTGGGGGAAGGGGGTATCCATCGAAGATAAGCTTGTGCACAGTTAAGGAAGGAGTAAGAGCTAGATTTTTCTCTTATAGAACAGTAAGTGATTGGAACAGTTTGCCTGGTGAAGAGGTGAGTGTAACTAGTGTGAAAAAGAGTTTAAGAGAAAGTATGACAGCTGGTGTGGGGGTGATATAATAGTAATAAAAGTACCAAATTGTGCGAGTTATACAACTTCCTGTTATTTTAATATTTTGACACTTCTAGTATTTTTAATGGGAAAGTTTTTCTTCAGTATTATGCTTTTGTATTTCAGGAATTATAGTTGAAACATGCTCAACTATTAGCATGGTGGAAAATCCCCCCCCCAAAGAGTAAATTAAGCTTTAGAGATATAACAAGTAAAAAAAAAAAAGCTTTCAGTGGTAATGAGGTAATCAGAAATTATCTTTATATATGTTAATTCTTATTTTCGTACCTTTTTGGAAAGCAGAGTACTGTTCTTGCAAATCAAAGAGCTTGCATGTAGGTAAGATGATATATTAATCATTTGTTTTATGCATATGTTATGTTCTGTTGTTCAGAATGAGCAATCAGAATGGTGTTCAAGAAGTTTTTGTTTATTCATTTGAACATGGGTGTCTGCATTTAAAGCAGTCTAAAAGTTGCTCTGAAAGATTTGATGAATCCAGCTTTGCCCTAGAAGCCATTCGGTTCAGGCTGATTTTGGAGAATGATGAGCTATTTCAGTCACGAACACCTTAGATTGGGAACTTGGTATTCTAAGGAAAACTATGCAGTCATCTCACCAACTTACCAAAGTCAACAGATACTGCCATTGTTCTACACTAATTAATACCAGGACGAGTTCAGCATCAGTGTCTGTAGAGAATTGCATGCTAATGCTGATAAGCATTTCATTAAATAAATTTATACCAGTTTTTATTTTTCTGATGAATAGTGGATCACTCCAGGTGAAACAGTACTTCCTGGTTTGAATGCATGCTCTTCTGTGCATGCACCACTTAGCACTAGCCATTTGAAAGTGGATACATTTATGACACAGCAATACCAAACTACATATAGTCTGGTCTGACACAATCTGAGTGAACCCGTGAACCTTCCTGCAGGGAGAGATCGAGACCATAGACCATAATGGATTGCATTTTATTCAGTAATGTTTCTTCAGTTGTACATTTATGAAGTATTAAAATGAAATGTAAATTCTAAGACTTTTGGTTCTTTTTTAATGGTAGTTTGGTATGATCCATAGAAGGATACAAGCCTATTGTTTCTGGAGTTTTTATGATTACATTAATTATTTACTGCTTTGCGTAAATAATGATATTTTTGTAATTCATGAATATAAGCTTAAGTAATTGTTTTCTCATTTCAGAGTTTGCTGTGTTCATCACAAGATATTTTGGAAGAACGTGGAGGTTTAGTCCGTGTTGCAATCACAGTCCAAGAATTGGTAAGGGCTGTATCAAAAAACCACATTATGTGATCTGGAGCTTAATTACCTATCTAGTCCTTAATGCAGAGGACACTTATTTGCTCAATATGAGACTCTCGCATGTCTCTTAAACATATGCTGGTTTTTAATGAGATTTTAATACTTTTTTGTGCAATGTACTACATTATTGCACTTCACTGCCATAAGGTGCTGTGTGCATTCTGTCTGAGACAAGTAGAATGTACTGCTCTAACTGCCATACATCTGTATCATTTTGCTCCTTTACTAAACCTGAAGCCATTGATGTATATTTTTCATCCTTGCGAATATTGGAACGTTTTTCTCCTTTTAAGAAAACAGCATACTGCAGGAATAGTGAAGAATCTCATATAGGAACACTATTTAATGTAGAGAATACTTTATTCAGATTTATGTGTATACTTAAATGTGTTATATTTGTGAGTGTGTGTGTGTGTGTGTGTGCGTGCATGCATGTGTTCCCGATTGTAGATATTGAAGCCAGAGAAGAAACACAGGGTTCCTGCAGGTACTTTTTGTCTGTTTTAGTATGAATTTGCTACATCTTTTACACTAAACAAATCTAAGGAACAATGAACCTTGAAGACAATCGATCTTGTTCAATTATATGTAGACATGTTTCTATACAAACTCTTGATAATACCTTTCATCAAAAAATAATTTGTCTATGTTTAAAAAGATTGTGCTGATTTGTAAGTTTTTTGGTGTCTAAATTTGTAACTTTTGAAATTTTCAGTTTGGGTGGTATGCTGTAAAAGAATATGTTTTCATTTTCAGTGCATAGTTTGCTGTATGACTGTTTTTCCTAATCACTTTACAGTGCAATAATGTAAAGGAATGCAATTGGAAATAATTTAAACAGCAGTGATGTTTTGTCTTCCAGCTGCATTTTTTAGTTACATTCATTATGTTCAGTTGGTATTACATTGATATTGGTTAATATCACTAAAAAAAAAATCCCTAGGATGTTTTACTTTAGAACAAGATTGATTTTCCTGATGATCACCCTGAAACCACCCACAATTAATGATGATAGAATTATGCCTAATTTCCATTCACGTCTGTTAAGAGTTTTTTACATTTTAATATTTTACTAAATTGAGTTTATACACTAATCTATTCTGTGACTCATGGTAATTTTTTCTCATACTTATGAAGTATTTATTTAATAAACATTTAAACCTGCCAGAAGAAGAAATTAGGACAGTGTTTTTATTATTCCAGTTTCAGACTTATGCTCTTGCTAACATTTAATATCGAAATCCCATCGCAAAATATATATATAAAATTCTCCACCTGTAGAGAGATTTTCTTCTATTAGATTGTCACAACATCATGCTAAAAATTTTGTTTTGTATATCATATCAGTTATTCCAAATCTGAGACATGACTAAAGTTCAGTTTCCTCCATTATAGTTTGGATTAAAATTTAAAGAAAACTATGAGAATCAGCTCAACCTATAGCAGCCTTGAATAATTGTGATCTGTTTTTTGGATCGATGTGTGGTCATGAAATTAACTTATTCTACATTACATTCCTCTCCTACAACGTTCTTTTACAAAGTGTATATTTCTATTGTATCACTTATTAAAAGCTATGGGCATAATTTGTACATGTATTTGTTTAAATTGATTTATATGCTTCCATAATTTATGTACTCCTTCCATCCAGACCCTAAATAGTGTAGGACCAAAACATTTAAATATTCCTAGCTCTCTCTCAATATTTTGTACTTAAACAATTATTTGGCTTCAAGTGATATCATGTTGCCTAGAACTTTAATTATGTGAACTTTTTCCACATACTTAAATGTTGGAGAACTAAGCATGAACTATATGCTTTCAAGCTGTATAAAATGGCTTTTAAAAACAGTAATCCTAAAACAATAAGCATTAGTTTTGAATTAAAAGTATATCCTCTTATAAGGTTGATATCAGAACAGATACGCACAAGCCACAATCATTGTTCTGATAATATTCTTCTCTTAGTTATTAAAATATGTGCTTTCCATTAAAAATGTTGTACATTTATTAAGTTTCAACAATAATTTGAAGTGATAAAGCTTCTTGCTTGGTATCATTTAAATATTTTGGAGTAATGAGCAGATAAGATTGTCTTCCAAGCTAAAGCACAGTTTGGATTTGAATAGGATAGTAATGTGCGATTTATGAGTATGACAACATCCAGCATGTAAGGTGCCTCGATATATACTGGTATAATAAATGCAAATCCCAGCAGGGTGAATATATTTGCTTTCATTATAATACATTTTAGGTTCTGAAATGGATCTAGATAGATCTATTTTGGGGCTATTTGTGCTGATTAACAACAGCAAAATATTAAGATATACTCAAAGGCAATATGTAGTTCTTTTGAGTGGTCTTACAATTATAGTAGAACAATACATACTGAAGCAACTCTTTTAAAAGGCTACTCTGATAAGCCATGCATAGCTTTCTGGTTTGATTGACAGCTTTTGTTTCAAAAAATAACTTTGGATTGCCTTAATGAAGATGGTTTCTAATCAGCTGAAAGCTATAAACTTTATTACTGAAACTGGAAACATTTATTTTTAAATATCTTTTAAATAAAATAGTACATATTGCATTTATAATTGTCTTATAGCATGAAAGTTCAGATTTTAATTTGCTTAAGAAAATATTTAGGTTTTTTTTTTTACATACCCAGGTTTGATGACGACAGATAGAAGTGTTTCCTAACCACCTTTTATGATCATACTGTAATGTATTTTTAGAGATGTTTTATAATATACTCTTTGATACTAATATACCACTTTAGTTCATTCCAGATGTCGTTTCAATTGAAATTTCATTCTTACACTAAAGAACCAGAAAATTCAGAGAAAACTGATTACACAAAATCATCATGAGTGCCTTCCACCTTTGTACTTAAATCATTATAATCTCCCTTTTTATTTTTATTAATGGAAAATTATCATCCCCCCCCCCCCATTTTTTTTTAGGGATAATCAGTCTTCCATTTTGATTCACATACTGCCTCATTCCTCCTCAGAATATGTGCATTTACATGAAAAATTCTGCCTTTAATTTTTTAACTAGGTAACTATTTAGGTTTCATTATTTATTTATTTTTTTTTTTTTTTCTCTACATGAGTGCAGACATTAATATTGGTTAACCACCATCCTATATATGACAGGAACAGTGTTCTTTGATACAGTGATGAGCAAGGTTGTTCCATTTATTTAAGCTGAAACTGATATTAAAGATCATATCAGGATTTTGTGGAAAATTCTTAATATTTTAAATTAAATAATAAGTATTAGATAAGTTTCATATCTATGAGTTTAGATGTATAAAAAAAAAATACTTACTGCTCTAAATAGAAAAGAAAGTGCTTTTTTAAAAAAAAAAATGTATAGAGTATATTGATAAATAGTAATAATTTTTTTGATGTTGACTACATCAACACCCACACACATAGCTATATCCAGCATTTGTCCTTTGCCCTCTGTTGTAAATATATCTTCACACTTTGCAATAAATAGATACCATTGGTCCCATCTTTTTAAATATTAAAGTTCTAACAATGTTTTCTTGAAATTCATGCTCTCGAAGGCTTCCCTAAATACTCCAGTATAGTATAGATATCATAAACTGGAACAGCCTAACAGCTGTACTTTTCTCATAACGCATTTTCTGTAGTTTAAAAGCTATCTGACAAAAAAAAAGTGCTTTAGAATTTACTTTACATGATTAATATTTATGAATGGATCTCATAAAACATATTTGTTTTTCTTTTGAATAATGGATAAATATAGTTAAGATGTATGCACTTACACTTGCGTTGACTATTTCGTACAAGTGGTTTATATATATATATATATATATATATATATATATCTTATCCATATATATATATATATATATATATATATGGATAAGATATATCCATATCTTATCCATATATATAGTTCTTATCCATATATATATATATATATATAGCATTTTTATACAGAGATTAGAGTATCTATGAGTAGAATACTTTATAAGTGTGTGCATATGTGGCTCACTTATAAAGTCAGAAAATGATTTCCCTGAGTCTTATGGTGCTTCCCAAACTTGGCTTCCATTGTATATCTCTAAATGTGTTATCCAGATGCTTAAAATTACATATGGATATATTTTATAAAATTTTATGGAATCTCTCTTGTATTCTGAGGAGGAACAATCATCATTGAACATTTGTTTCAATGATGATTGTTCTTATCCAGATGCTTAAAATTACATATGGATATATTTTATAAAATTTTATGGAATCTCTCTTGTATTCTGAGGAGGAACAATCATCATTGAACATTTGTTTCAACAGTTCTATCCCTCTTTCTTCTACAAGGGAAATCTTATTCCCCATTGATTTCCCAATACAACTAATCATTATCTTATATTACAACATTACATACCTTATTATTGAGGTGGTGGTGCTCTTTCATCTAAGATATTGTACTGTCATTACAAATTATTTCATAATTATGAATAACTAGCCATGACTAGAGTACTTGTTCTAGTGCTGCCAGCATAGTTATGATGTAATACTGTACTTAACTGTGTAAGTAGACCGTTTTATTTATGTAATTTCATATGCCTATTGTATATATACATTTGTACGCATTTTGTAGTCCTTGAATTGCGAATAAATTATTTTATTTGAAATTGGTATATGATTTGGTAATTATTTTTTGTATAGTTTATCATGTAATATTGATTATCATTGTGAATGTTAGAATTGATTTCTGAAAGTTAAACTGAAGGTCATTACATGCGTCGGGTGGCGCTCAGTTTTTTTTTAATATGTTTTATTGGCTTGAGCAAAAGATTTGAGGGCATTATTATTCCCCCCTCATTTCAAAATAGTTTTACACAAAATTTCTAGATCTTAGAACTTCTAATAAGTTTTCTATTTGGCTAATGTGCTTAGTACTTTTGCTATTTGTAGTTAATAAAGTTTTTGCTTGATCTTTATAAGTGTCATAACTTTTATAAAGTATGCCTTGGGGGGGGGAGAGAGAAGCTCAGTTTTAAGAAGCTGCAGCTGCTTTGAAAGAAAGAAAACCACAAAACACCTAGAAAAAATTACTAAACCAAGCTTTTTAATGGGAATAAATATTATTATATGCCTTAATCCACTAACTACAGCAAATCGCCACTGCTATCATCACCTACACCAGTGGTGGCGAACCTTTTCATGTGCGCTTGCCAAAAATTTACAAATAATATTTATCGCGTTGCTGATGTGCTGGGCAGTTTTTAATAGGGGGAAAAAATTAATAGAAAATTAATTTTTGCAGAATTTTATTGGGACAAGTTTATAAATTAGCATAGAAGTTCAATAATAAAGATGAACTCATAATCTGACATACACATTGTCATATACATCATCAAATTCTTGACATGTACCCTCAAGGGGTGTACAGGATATGATAGTACTACATGAAAATTTTACATCATTACTAACTTCCTATCTACAATTTTCCTCCAAATCAGTCTGTTACTTGTCAAGACTCCAATATTATCAGATCTTATATTTCTATCATCTAAGGCACTTTGTACCGTATCAATCCACCTATATCTTGGTCTTCCTCTGGGTCGTTTTCCTGCCAACCTGGCAGAGAACACTTGTTTTGTTAATCTTTCCTCGCCCATTCTATTCAAGTGACCATACCACCTGAGATTAGCTCTGCTAATGCATTCCTGGATGCTGACAATGTCAAGTTCTTTCCTAATATCTTCATTTTTCATATGATATTGCCATTGACGCCATCTGTTCATGCCTCGAATCTTTCTCTGCACTCTCATATCTGCAGTCTTCGGTCAAGTGGTTTACTTCTGACCCAGCTCTCAGATCCATAAGTTAAAACTGGTTTGAACACTGTCTTGTATACAGCTAATTTAGTGTTCCGACTAATTTCTCTTTTATTCCATATGAATTTATTCAATTGACTTCCTACCATACCAGCTTTGTTGATTCTGTTGTCTATTTCCATATTTAATTTACCATCTTCAAAAAAAAAAGCGTGCCTAAGTAGCTGAAATGTTTTACTTGTTCCACAGGTTCTCCATTCAAAACACAGTTGACATTTTCAACGATTCTACCTATTTTCATTATCTTTGTATTTTTATTGCTGACCTTCATACCATATTTATTACAACAGTTATTCAATTTAGTCAGGGAATCTTGCAAATTTGTAGCGGATTTATTTAGAAGTATAACATCGTCTGCATAAAGCAAAGAGACATTAACATCTCCAATTCTGATATCATGTTTAATACCACTTTCCTTCATAATATGATCCATATAGATAATGAATAACAGAGGGGATAATGTACATCCTTGTCTCACACCAGATTTAAGATTAAACCATCTTTCTGTACTTCAATTCTAACTGCTGACTTGCAACTCAAATAAAGACTAAGTATTGTTTGATATAATGCACCCATTGACACCATATAACTGTAACATTTTGAATAGCTTCTGTCTTGGTACCTTGTCATATGCGTTTTTCAGATCGACAAAACTTAAATACAGATCTTTGTTATATTCCCATGCTTTCTCAACTATTTGTCATAAAGTGAAGATCTGATCCTGACAGCCTCTATTTGGCCTGAATCCAGCTTGTTCTTCAAGTTTTTTTTCTTCTTTTCTTCCACAATTCTTCTCAACCGTTCTCAATGTTGCTTGGAACACTCAGTAGGGAAATACCTCTGTAATTCTTGCATTCAGTTTTATTTGCCTTTTTACATATCAGTACTATTAGAACTCTACTCCAATCATCAGGAATTCATCCCTCTGTCCAGGCCTTCTGAAATATGCAGTGCAGCCACTGTATGACTTTTATACCACTATACTTCAGCATTTCTGGTCGAATATCATCTACTCCTGCTGCCTTTCCACATTTCAAGTCTTCGATGGCTTTTTCTACTTCGAGTATGGATATGTATTCCTGACTGCATGCCTGGTCAGTGTTTTTTATCACTGTGCTGTCATCACTGCTTGTTTCATTTAGCAGTTTTTCAAAGTAATTACTCCATACTTCAAGGATATCTTTTTCTCCTGCTTTCATGTCACCTTTTATCATCTCTAACTCCTTTTACAGCACTCTTTCCTCCATTCCTAGCTTCTTCAACAACCTCCAGAATATTTTGCCACCTTCTTGATATTTATTTTCTATATGTTCTTGCCAAAGTCCTCCCATGATTTTGTTTAGCTAGTTTTACACAGTGTTTAGCTTTTCATGTTAAAAAAACGTTATATTCCGTCATATTAAACGTTATATGTACGTTATATTTCTACCATCATTCCATACTTAGGGACAGTTTCAAATAAGATTGCTAGACTCCTTAGACCACATAAAATAAGTGTGGTCTTTAAACCCACAGAAACGATTAGACAATTCTTAAGATCTCCAAAAGATAGCCATCCTTTCTCCAAATATGCTGGAGTTTATAACATACCATGCTCGTGCGGGTTGAATTACATCAGCCAAACTTCAAGGAGCCTTGAAATTAGGCAAAAAGAACATATAGATGACGTCAATAATAACAGAGAAGAAAAATCGGGTTTAGCTTTTCATTTCTCAGGAACGAACCATACCATAGAGTGGGATAGAAGCACAATTCCTTACATGGAGGAGGGCTTCCGCTCCCGAATTTTTAAGGAGGCCACAACAGTTGCCCGCTGTACACAAAACCTTAACAGGAACCAAGGACTAATCTTGCCCATGATCTGGAAGACCCTTATCAGATTCTTCAACTCGCCAGAACTGAATTATAGTGCCAACTATAGAACGTTCCTAAATAACAAGTGAGATCATCCACGCTCTATGAATGTATTGTACGCGCTCTGTTCTTTATTTAATATAATTGGAATCGGTTGATTTTAGTTTGTAACAGTTTTTTATTTTTTAGTGCCTTACATCAGTTATGTACCCTGAAGATGCCAACAGACTTAGTTGGTGAAACTAGTTGGTATAACTTGGTTGTTTATTATATACACTTGATCAATATAATCCCCAATAAAAGTCTTTCCAGTGTTTAGCTTTCTTACATTTGTCTCTGTATTCTCTAAGAGTACAAGCTGACTTATTTGCCAGGAACTTTTGATATGCTTTCTTCTTTTCCTTCACTGCCTCTTTAACTTCTTGTGTCCACCATGGAGTTCTGATTTTTCTATCCTTGCAGACAACCTCACCACATGCCTCTCTAGCTGAATCAATCAGGGCTTTCTTCAAGGCTTGCCACTGAATCTCCAAGGTTTGGTTCTTGTTCTCAAACTCTTTCATTTTTTCTTCAATAATTGTGTATTTTAGTCTACAGTTCACATCTGAGAGCTGCTCAACTTTTATTTAAAAGTTTCTTCCATGTCATTCTTTTCAATATAAAATTCAATTTTATCCTGCCCAAGACTAAATAGTGATTGCTTCCAATTTCAAATCTTCTGTACACTCTGGTGTCCTGCAAAGTGAGATTTTTGCTGCTGTTCATTTGATACCAAATGCTTTGTATCAAATTCATATTTTGTCACTTTTAGTAATACACACACACACACCGAACTAGATTCATCAGTCATTCTATTTCTTAAACTGTCTTTTATAAAATTCATTTCGGAAAATGACTCTCAAGCATATGTAGAGGAGAAAAATTTATAATATAGCCATCACTAGTTTTTTAAACAACTAAAGGTTTCAGGAGTGTCATTCCAAGTTCTCATTATTTCC
This sequence comes from Typopeltis vanoorti, assembly GCF_054136105.1. Lineage (NCBI taxonomy): Eukaryota > Metazoa > Arthropoda > Arachnida > Uropygi > Thelyphonidae > Typopeltis > Typopeltis vanoorti. The sequence goes on from NC_143569.1 coordinate 67,189,871, forward strand.
TCTTCATTCTTTTTAATTACACCCAATATTTGATCATTTTCAATTATCTCCAAGTCATTTCTCAAATCGACAAACTTTTGTTTCCATATATAACTGGATTGAAAATCAATTAATTGCATTTCTATATCATCCAAATTCACCAACTTAAATCTCCAAATTAAGTTTATCTGCTGATAAAGTTAATTTGGAGATTAAGTAATTTAGCTTCGAATGCTTTGATTAAATCAAACATGACAATAACTGTCTTGTTAACATCTTACAATTTAACATTCAATTCATTTAAATGTAAGCACAAATCAGTAAAAAACATTAATTTCAAAAGCCATTTGACATCCATTAATTGATTATTTATTTTTAATTTCTCACTTGTACATTATGTAAAAAAAAGTAACTTCATCTAAACACTCAACAAATCTTTGAACTTTTCCACAACTTAATCATTGGATGTTGTTGTACATAAGTAAACCATTGTACACTGAGTTTATCTCATTTAATAATTCTAGAAAATTTTGTTTATTTAAAGCATGTGCAGATATAAAATTGACCAATTTTTTTTACAGGGCTCATATCTTCCAGTGGCTTGAAATTAGGCTTTGCACATAAAATTGCTGATGTATAATGCAATGAAAACCCAGAACTGAATGTCCAATACATTCAGTAAATAAAGTGACAAAAACATTTTTCTCTCCAGTTCTACTGCAAGCACCATCTGTAGTTACTGATACAATTTTGGAAAGTACATTTACAACTGCGTAGCAAATATCTATTCCTTTTGTTGCTGTTGCTAATGATATTAAACTGATCAATTCTTCTTTGATATTATTCCCAACACAATAATGAATAAAAATTGCTAAACAAGCCGATCCAGTTATGTCAGTACTCTCATCAAGACAAAGAGAAATTAAACCAGAAGATTTTATATATATTTTTAGCCATTTCCAAGATTCTATCTTTCACCATGTTTCTTTTATTTTTTTTTATTCTTTGAATAATTTTTTCCTTGTTTTCAAAATCTTCAAAGAGAACTGGTGTGCATTTTTACCATGCTTCTTTTATATGTTCTCCATCGCTAAATCGTTTCCCTTGTTTGGCAGTTACGTTTCAGACAAAAAAAATTAGCAGCAGTTATATTTGAATGACTGCTGATAAATTTCATTAGGGTTGTTGACTGAATATTTCTATTTTTAATTGACCGAGCAATAAATTCTTTCTCTTCGTCCTTGCTTTTCTCAAGGAGCAATTAATGGTTTGTCTCATAATGCCGTTTTACTGACAATGTTCTGCATACAACTGTCTCGGAACATAAAACACATACTGCTTTGTTAATCATGCCATACTCTTCAGTCCACCAACTTTGGAACTCTCTGCTGCATGATTCTGATAATTTTTGTTTTTTTATTTTCATAGCCATGTTAAGTAGAACTGTGACAAATTTATTCCAAACTAAAATCAAATGCGTTTTTTTATAGTTTTAAAAAATCAACATTTTATTATATGCCTAAATTAAATTACCTTTATAAATTCACACTTACAACAAAAACTGGAGCAAAAACAATACATAATACAACAATAATACATTTGCTGTTGTTTATTTCTGCCTACTGGCGGATGTGCAGCATGAATATCATGTTTAGATGTCACGTATTTTGGCAAAGTTGCAGCTGGTGACTTTTCGTATGCTAAAAATATTAAAGATCGTAAATTTCAGATAATTAATTAGCTTTTAAATTATGGAAAAGTTTTGGTGACTAAACACAGTTGTTTTATATCAGCTGAGTCATGTCATTATGCCCCTCAGCCATTGGCTAGAGGTTCTTAACATCAGCTGTAGTTTTAAGCTGCCGTGCTGAAAACTACAGTTTCAGGCCTTGTTCCTAACAGTGGGCTATGTATTTGTTGGTTAGTTTCTTTTGTGTTAAACAAAATTTAACTTGTTTAACACAAAACTTGTACATATTGTAACAATTAAAAAAATGTGAATTTTTATAAGCATATGAAATGATATCACCTGTAAATTGTTGACATGCCAGCAAAATTTTCGTATGTGCCACTTCTGACATATGACTGTGATGCAACAATAACAGTTGATTGCATAACACAACTGCATCATTGACAAATTCATTTCCTTCATTTATGAGTATAAAGGTTACAACTACCAATGATATCATGGATCTGTGAATATTTGTACTCTTAGCACTAAAAACAGTAAATTCACACTTACAACAAATGTACTTGCTCTTCATGAGGAGAGATATATTAGCAAAAACTTAGATTCAACATCATTTACCAGTATTTTTGTTTTTTCAAGAAAAAAATGTGAGGCAGATGAAGAAAAATCTTTGAAGTGAAAGAAAGAGATTGCCTAACAGAGAAGCAGGACACCACTGTTCAAAATAATTTTCACTACAAAATATGGATACATCAAATGAACTGAAGCATTAGTGAAATGTTGATGTAGGAGTCAGTAAGTAGCCCTTGCCAATGTCTGCCACTAATTAGTTGGATAGCAACTCTGAAAGCATGAATATTTTGACTGAAAATATGCTTATACTGGGTCAAGAAACATGCTAAGTGGAAGTCATGTCAGTGGAATACTAATTTTTTTCAGAAACACAGCAGCAATAAAGGCAAAAAAGTTTTTAACCAAAATACCAAAGGAAATGATATGTTGGTCATGAAAAATTGTTGGATTTTTACATCCCTGTTTTTTTACTCCATTTAATATTTAGCACTGATCATGTAATATAGAAAGTGAGCTATTTTGCTATATCTTTTATAATATCACACATAAGAGGCTGCAAAGCATATAGCAAATTAATGATACAAATGAGCAGGGATCAACAGAAAATCTGTTTATAATCTAGTTTTCATTGTAATGTGGGAACATTGGAAAAGGTACAGAGATTAGCGACTAAGGCAGTATGAAGACTCTGGAATGTTGGATATGGAGAGAGATAAAAGAAATGTAAGCATAGTTTAGTATAAAGGAGGAAAAGATGTGATATGATAGAGGCATTTAAGATAGTATGCTGTGTAGATCATAATATAATAACCACATAATTCAGGACTTCAAATCCTTTAGTTGAACTACTCACACTATCACCATCATTCCCAATCTCTATTCTAGTTGACTGTAGTTCATCTATAATAATTAGCAATACTCCCCCTTCCCCCTTATTCTACCTGTCTTCTCTCATATTTATTCCTCTGTTTCTGGCATTAGTGAACCAGTTTGAGACTTCAAACAACTCTTAAAACCTGGCTCCATTGTCATCCATTTTAAGAGGCACACCCAAGCAGATGTGAATCCTCCTCTTCACATAATTACTGTTCCTCACATTCTCAGAGGACCAAACCTTTAACCCACCTACCTCTTTGAGACCATCCCTGTCCCATCACATTTGGAGACCTCCCACCATCTATACTAGTTTCCATAAATTAAGGAACAAAGAGAAAAATTGTGATAACACGGGGAAGGAAGGAATATGCAAATCAAGTACGTTATGTAAAAAGTGATGCTGAGGCTGGTTATCATATGTAAATGAGTAACACTGTCAGCAGTATGTGCAGTTGAGCCACAGCATAAAAGTGGACAGTTTGGAGTGGTTTTTCATTTTATTTGTGATTACAAGAAATTTTGTGATAGCAGAATTCTTGGATATGGCTGCGAGATATCATTTAGCCAATGAATTCAGATGGTGAGCCATCATAAGAATAGAAGCAGGTCAATGTCCAATTAGGCAAAGATAGCCTCATGGTTGTATGTAAGTCATTCCATGGTTTGCAGACTTTGGAACCAATTCCAACAGTCACAAATAGTATCCTTAAGATAAAGTGAAAGAAGTATCATTGGCCACAACTGCAGTGGATAACCAGCATCTCTGATTATTTGCTAGCTGAAATAGGAGTGCTATCTCAAATCAGCTATGAAACTGACACATGTCAGCTACAGGAACATTGGTGTCTGCTTTCACCAGATTCAGGCTTCATGAAAGGTGTCTGTATGCTAGACAGCCAATAGTCTGTGTACCCTTATCTCCACACTACAGAAGAGATAACATTTGAAATGGGCCTGGCTCCAAGTCAACCAGACTTGATTGGACATTGACCACGATATCATAAATTAAAGATGCCAAGAAATTATATTTTGGGTTTAATCCTTTATCCAAGTGTAAGCAAATAAAATTTGCATGTGAAGTAACATCACAACTGGGCTACTTATATATGTCACTTCACATCAGTGTAGGTTTAGGTTCGAGGGGTTATTTAAATAGCGCTAAAACACTTTTACACTGCCCAAAATTAATAAATCATAATGACTTTCTCCACTGCCAAGATTTGGGGGAGAGTCATTAGTCATTCTAATAAATAGCAAGCAATAAAGTCCCCCCCCTCATTAATTTCATTTACTATAATATTGTGTGATTTTGCTATGCAATTAAATTAAATTTCATTTCAAATCACCTAATTTTAAAATCTGGGCCTTAACTGTAATCTGATTTTATTGTAACCACCCACTAGGTGGCATGTAGCTCAGCTCTGTAAATAGGAGATTAACATTCTTTGTTGTAGCTTTGCCTTGTGGTTATGCTTGTTCACTGATGATGACCAGAAAATAGTTTCTGGTTGAAATATTTGCAATGATAAAATTACTATATTCTTGTGAATACGTATGCATAATAATAAATTAGTATTCCTTGCATTTGTTTGGTCATGGAAGATACATGCAAAATATTGCATCAACAAGGGATAAAAGGTAATAAGATTTCAAGTCTCTTTATACCTCCAAAACTACCTCACTCACCATCAGTGGCGGCCAGTGAAAATTTTAAGTGGGGGTGCTGCATATACACAAAAGAAGGGGAAAAAAAATTTTTTTTTCTTAATCAGTAACAAATTTATTAATAAATAAATTTACACATTAAAAAATTGATTGCTTTATTAAAAATATTTCATCCTCACCACAAACAAACACCAATAATAAAAGTTTCGTATCAATAGCAATGACAAGCGCAAACAAATATCAGCGTTAGATCGCAGTGCATTTGTTTCGTGTAATGATAATTGAAAAAAATATAATTATTTTCACATTTTCAACAGTGACACTCGTCATAATTCAGCCTTGTATCTATAATAAATGTTATTTTAACAAAATAAGATTTACAAAAAATAGTTCACCATGAACACGCAGAAGTATAACGTGCAAGCTTATGATACACTGCCGCTTGGGCAGTGTATCTAATGACATAACGTGCAATGACAAGTACAAATGAACATCGCCATTGGATCGCAGTGCATTTGTTTCGTAATCTAAAGCGTTAATCGAATAATTCCAATTAACTATTCAATCAATGTCAAAACATAAGCTGTAACCTTTAACATGTTGTATTGCATTTATATAATGTTGTAAGCATTGTTATTATTTATAAACACAGACAAAATTTAATTTTTTCATTTTTTCCTTGGGGGTGCTGCAGTGTCGCAGTGCTTATGTACGAGTCGCCACTGCTCACCATCCAAAAAAACTGGAGGTGTACAGGATCACTTGCAGGTGTGGAATTTGTTGCATAGGACAGACAGGCCTATCCTGAGAGCCATGCATGTCAGAACTAATCAGGGATGTGTGGGGGGGGGGGCAGAGAATTAGGACTAGTAGCACATACAACAGACTGAACACCAAGTGCTATGGCAGCACACTGAAATGACATTGACTATAATTTTTATGCCAGAGCATTCAGAGAGTTATCTGAAATGTTAAACACCCACATCAGTAAAACAAGAAATAAGGCATAATCCTACATCAGGTTTGGTCATCTTTCATTAAAAATCTTGCACATGCAGATCTTGGATGCTGTCACATTGCTAACAACTACAATACAATATAAGAATGTGTGATTTCTATTGTTAGTCTTTATCAAGTATTGTGTACTAAAGTTACCATTATTTGCTTGTCACCAAGCACAACCATATAATTCACTGTTTTTCTCTCCTGATGAAATGTACTGTAAAGATACATGAAACTAGTCTAGATAGATCTAAATAAAATTGTTCATCAACCATCTCTATGTGAAATTAACCAGATTTAGCCAGTTGTACACAAACTGGCTTATTGTTTGCCCCAAATAACTTCAATGCTTCTTTATGCAGTGGCATTATATTTCCTTCATTTTTCTTGAAGTATTTCTGTTGTGAGGCTGTTTTTAGCAGGTCAAGAGGACTGTTAGTTTTTCCTTTAACCATCCAACTGGCCGCATGGATCAAATATATCAAAAATATATATGCTTCATGTCCATATCATTTTTTTTTAAAATAATATCTGAGTTATATTGATTTCAATGGACACCTCACATCCATGTAATTATGGATGTATATACATGTCCAAGTCAGTACAGTGGTTAATTTATGATATGGTGTCTGCAATCTTATTAACATCAAGCTTATTAAAAATTCCAAACACTTCATGAGTTTTCGACATTAATACACAAAACATTTGTACTAGACACTTAAAATTTTCTAGGACTTTGCTTTCTTTGAAAATTCTATTCTATACCTACCTCCCCCCCCCCCTTTGCAGCCGATGAGCATGCTTCTCTTTCTCTGCCCACAGTGATGTGTGGCAGAGATTTTATTCTCTCTAGAAACTAAAAACAGGTAACTTAAAAAAAAAAAAAAAAAAAAAAAATCCTAACAAACTAAAATCTCAGTTTCTTTAAGCAATATGAACCTACCAGATCTCTTCCTCACTATTGACTCTTTTACTATGGACATTTGTACTCTAGGCAATTAAGGCCATATTCTTATTGTTGATTTTGTTTCTCAGAGTTGTCGGGCATTAGAAAGCCAAGTGGGATGATTTTGACTACAGTCTGCCTTATTTGTTAGTTGGATCATTTATTCATTCATCTGATCTAAAAATTTTCATTGGAATTTTTATTGGTATGGAAACATTTATTCCACATTGAAAAGTTTGTCCCTTATCCTGTAAGCCATGGTTCTTCAAGAAGGGAAAGAATCAGGAATGTTGCAATTGGCTTTCATCAAACTCTCAATCTTCCTTTTCTGTTTATGCCAAAGCCTGAAGCAGTTAAAAATCAACTATCAACACATTCAAAACTGATTCTGAAAGCAGGAAGGTATCATGTAAAAATGACAGCCTTTTTTAAGTGGTGTAACCCAAGTTATTGGTCATATCATTTGTTCAACTCTGCTTCCACTTCTTTCTCACTTGGATGGTTGTAATTGTATTATTACCCTACACAAAAGCCAGTCTTCTTTCTTTTAATTCTTGTGTAGATGATCATGGTAAACCCTGCTAACATTCTAAACACAACATTCATTGTCTTTCTAATATTTTGCCAGATAGAAGCCAAAAAAAATCTTGTTGAAATTGGATATGAAAATATCTTTCAGTCCTCATGTCATTTCTCTAATTACACTGAAGTTTTGTGCTCTAGAAATAACTCTTGTTCTGTGTTTCCTTTTTATTCCTTCTTATTCCAGTGCTACTATCTTACATCTGGAAATTAACTTGTATTTAGCCCATTCCTGAGAATGGGTTAAATATAAGTTGAGTGTTAATGTGGGGGAGAGGGATTATTAGCACCCAACTTATAAACTACCTCAAGTCTTCTCAACTCAAATAATTGCCAATGGATTCTTTTGCTGTCAATCAACAGGCCAAGGAATCTTTTTATGTTGTTTACATTTGAACAAATTCCATGGAAAAGTTTGGGAAATCTGAAGTAGTTTTGATATTTCTAAGGCATTTGGCATGTCGACATCTGCAACTGACTTGCCAGTTTTGTCTCTGGATGAATATTAAATGTGCAATCAGAGAAAGCTAGTGGTTGGACTTTTGTACTCAAACTTTGCAACTAATGCTGGTATCCCATAGGGCTCTGTTCTTTCACCTACACTTTTCCTTCTGCATATTAGTGATCTTTTCCATTTGACTACAGATTCAGTCCACAGTTCTGCTGATGATAGCTTATGCTCCTCTTTCTCGTTTGACTAATCTTGCACTATCATATTTACCAAAATTTACAGAATGTTGACTTATGCAGTCTTAAACTGTGATCTCCAAACCATTTTTCAATGGAATTTTGATAACACTGCCCTCTTTCAATTCTAACAAACAAACAAAAAAAAAAAGTATCCTTTTCTTAGTCGAGAGGGTATGAAGTCATTCACTTCACACACACTCACACAGATATTCAGCTTCTGCTGTTGGCATTTTCTGCAAATATTTCCATAGATATTGTTCATCAGAATTGGCATTAGCAATTCCCCCACTCTTAAGTATCTTGAGTGACAACATTAGCAGCTATTCGACACTGATTCATGGTTCAACTCCAAACTCATTGACCTGAACATTTTTTTTTTTCCTTTCATCAAGTTATTTTCTAATAGTTTCATTTTTAATTTAATGATCATTGCTGATGCCATCTGGTCATGCTCCTAATTTTTATCAGCTAATGTTTGTGGGTTATAGCTTTTGAAAGGTTGTTCTATTTACAACTCAATCAGTTTGAATTTCTGTCATATGTATTTCTTAGAGTATGAATCTGCAGGTCTTTAAATCTAATATTAACAAGTTTCTTCTCACTAATTAGAAGGAATTATACAAAGAGTGGATGTTAAGATGGGGAAGAATGTCCATCCCTTGTTGTATGTTGAAGATGTTGAAGGTTGTGAGCAGTAGATTTTTTATATGGAAAGTTGTTGGGATTAAAATTTCAAAGTTCATTATGAAAGACATGTTGCTAGTTGAGCGGGCCTCCCATGAAGAGTGACTCCATGGATGTTATCAAAATAATAATAAACATAAATAAGCTAACCTTAGTTGCTTTGAGGTAATTCTTCCAACTAACAGAACCATTTGCATAATTTCAGGTCATTGTAGCATTTTTTTGCAAAGGGGGTGTTAAAAAAAAAATTTGTTTACTGATGTCATGTTGGAGGCTTAATGGATTTTTTACAACACTCAAAAAAAGGATTAAAACAGAATTTAATACTTCCTATATTTTGTTCTGGTCACTAGGACATCTATGGCGATTACAAAAACAACTAATGTAACATGAACACAAATATCATACAATACTTAGCCCAACCACATGGGTAACAGTCAAGTCCTATCTAGCTGGAGCGCCCTCTAAGGGCAGTTGTAGGTGGCCTGGAATGTAAGGTGGGACCTCTGGTGGTGAGCATTTCCCAAATCTTTGGAATCTTAATGCAACCGTACTTATTAAGATTTGGTTGATTTCTGAGAGCTGCTTCTAAGAATAGCCTCTCTTTCTTGAATTTGCTGTGGTGGAGCATGGTAGTTTTCTTCCACGATACCCTGTGGGTGGTGTCCAGGACATGGTCAGCCAAACCTGAATGACCATAATTGTGTTTACAGATGTAAGACGTGTTCCTCCAGGCAGATGGATGCTGATCTGCCTGTCTGTCCAAAGTATGCCAGCTTACAGAAACAGGGTACTTTGTAAACTCCAGGCAGATCGTAGAACGGATAAGGGTAGCAAGTTTGTGGTGGGGCTTATATGCTGTGTGTAGGTTGTACTTTTTTAGAATCTTGGTTATTTTTTTTTTTTTTTGGATGTGCCACTGATGTAGGGTATGTGATGGCATTTTTAAAATCTTGTTGATGGGAAATGGGGGAGGAAACACAGTATCAAAAAAAAATTGTGATTATTTTTTTTTGCTGTGATCGCTGTAGCCATTGGAGAGGAAAGTGCTGTGTATGTGTAAGCTCAGTAGTGAGGGTGGTTCCACTGGAACAAAGATTGTGGGCTCTCTTAGTAAGAGTTTTAATAATGCCATATTGTTGAGAGGGGTGGTGGTGGGAGAGTTTGTGAATGTATCTGCCTGTGTGTGTGGGTTTTCTGTATACAGCGAAGGCAAGTGTATCATTAGGCAGGCATGTACCTAAGGTGTCTAGGAAGGGTAAACAACTGTTCTTTTCCATAGTAAACTGGATTCTTGGATGTAGGCTATTGAGATGACTGAGGAAGAAGTCTAATGTGTCTGGGCCATGAGGCCAAATAGAGAACACATTATCTACATGTCTTAGCCAGATAGAAGGTTTGAGTGGGGCTGAGTCTATGGCTCGTTTTTTCTAAATCTTCCATATAGAAATTGGCAAGGGGGGGGGAACCCATGGCTGTTCCCTCTATCTGCTTCTAGATTTTTTTCTTCCAAGAAAAATACCCAGAGTTGCTGGCAAAGGAAAAGAGTTCTAAGATGTCAGACGGAAAAACTTTTTCTAAGAGAGATGAGGTGTCAGTTAAAGGAATATTGGTAAACAAAGAGGAGATATCAAATCTTATGTGTCTGTGTTATTCAAGGTTAAATTTTCTATGAAGGCTTTAAAGTGGGTCGAGTTTTTTTTTTTATATAGGAAGTAGACCTTCTAGTGAGGAGGGGTCAGAGTTGGCCAGCTGTTTAGACAGTCTGTAGCAAGGTGCATTGGTGGCATCTACTATAGATCTGAGTGGGGAATTGGGTTTGTGGATTTTTGGTAAACCGTATATTCCGGGGGGGGGGGGGAGCGGAAAGGTTTAAGTTTTTTTCGTGATGCCAGGGGGCCAGGAAGATACTTTTTAAAGTAAGATTTTTAATTTCTTAACTTGTGTTTTTGTGGGATCGTGTTCTAGCGCGATCGCGGAGGATAATATTCATTTTACGATTGTATTCACTGGTATTAAGAACGACTGTGGCATTACCCTTATCCACTCTGGTGATGACGATACTTTTTTCTTTCCGTAATTTCAGGAGAGCCGTGCGTTGGGCATACGATAAATTACTTTTTGGAGCGAGGATGTTGGCTACGTCAAGTCTGATGTTGGCTATCTCCCACAGTAAGCGACCGATCCCACGTTTGATGTTAACCATTACATCAAGCACCGGCACTTCCTTCGGAGCGACGACAAAAATTACGGGCAAGGCAAAGGGCGCTGATGGCATATCAAAAAAAATAATCAGTTCCTCTCACAAACCCCGTCCTTCTCGTCAACAAGATTTGAAAAATGCCATCACCATACCATACATCCGTGGCACATCCGAAAAAAATAGCCAAGATTCTAAAAAAATGCAACCTACACACAGCATATAAGCCCCACCGCAAACTTGCTACCCTTATCCGTTCTACGAAAGATCAGCTCCTCCTCTCTCTCTCTGCCTGGAGTTTACAAAGAGTACCCTGTTTCTGTAAGCTGGCGTACTTTGGACAGACAGGCAGATCAGCATCCATCCACCTGGAGGAACACGTCTTGCATCTGTAAACACAACTGTGGTCATTCAGGGTTGGCTGACCATGTCTTGGACACCACCCACAGGGTATCATGGAAGAAAACCACCATTCTCCACCACAGCAAATTCAAGAAAGAGAGACTATTCTTAGAAGCAGCAGCAGCAGCTCTCAGAAATCAACCAAATCTTAATAAATACGGTTGCATTAAGCTTCCGAAGATTTGGGAAACACTCATCACCAGAGGTCCCACCTTACATTCCAGGCCACCTCCAACCGCCTTTAGAGGGTGCTCCACCTAGATAGGACTTTACTGTCACCCACGTGGTTGGGCTAAGTATTGTATGATATTTGTGTTCATGTTACATTAGTTGTTTTTGTAATCCCCATAGATGTCCTAGTGACTAGGACGAATAGGAAGTATTAAAATCTGTTTTAATCCTTTCTGAGTGTTGTAAAAAATCCATTAAGCCTCTACACACGAGTTGTTTACTGATGCTTGGAAAAAAATAAAAATAAACAGTGTTTCCTGAGTTTTTCAATCTCCTCGTATAGTTCTGTATGTCACTTTATCTTTTGCATCATGAGTGACATCGGTTATATTACTTTATAGGGTGCTATTAAATCATTTCTGTCGCATTGTCTCTATCATGTATATTAAATAGTGAATCCTGAGCAATTTAAGGAACTTGTCTTTCTTACACATGCTGTTTGCTGCTTCAGTTGTTCAAATCATCCATTTAATTTATCACCTCATATTACACACTAGTCCTATGAGGGTGGTTACATAAGATTCCAGCCTGACCAACTTTTAGAAGTGTAAGAAAACAACTGTCTCACTTTTCAACATAATCTCCCTTTATTTCAACACAATTTTCACATCTTTGAATTAACATTTCTATGCCCTTGAAAAAATAGTCTGTACTTTTGTCTGCAAAATGGCTTAAAACTACATCTTCCACCTCATTGCAAGAGCCTCCGAGCTCAGTCGGTATAGATGCGAAGTCCTTTGGTTGGGAAGATCTGGGTTCGATTCCTGTTCTGACGTGAGGAACCTTTATCTGGTCTGTCTCTTTTAATTAAAGGCGAGTTAGCCGGTCTCATACAGAGGTAGTTTTTTTTTTCTCCTGGAAATTGGTTTTTCGTCCCTCAGAAGAAGCAAACCGGCCATGAATACACGCTGCTACAATCAAAATATACATATCTAATCCCTCATTAGGAGGGCTCAACCAGTCCTAAGGGGGTGTTGAAGAATGGGGAGACCCTCACACAAATAAAACCATTGTTATCTGCAAATTTTCTTCCTTGGAGGTCTTTCTTCAGTTTCAAGAAGAGATAGTAGTCACTGGGTGCTAGATGTAAGGGTGGGAGGAAGTTCAATCTCCTGAAAGCTACAGTCCACTGCAGCTTTCACAACAATAGATGTATGAACTGGGGTGAAGCAGGCAAACATCATGACTCAGCATTCCTTGTCTCTTCTTTATGGTTTCATGCAATTTGTGCCAGCAGTGAAGCATAATATTCTGTATTCATGGTGGCATTACTTTTCCTTGAAGTCAATCAATAGAATTCCCTGGCAATCCCAAAACAATGTTGCCATTTTCTTGGCAAGCTGAGTGACCTTGACTTTTTTCTCAGTGGTGCTTTGCCTGGTTTGTGCTAATCCATGGATTCCCTTTTGGAAAGGACCATGGCTTGTTTGACTATTTGTTATTCAAACAAGTGCCTCTAATTGAATGAGAGAGTTGAAACTAGTACACTTAAGCTCTCCATCGATTGGTGCTATCTGTCAGTCCAGAAACTTTCGGAATCTATCTCGTATGTTCTTGAACAGTCATTCATATTTTTCAGCATTTCTTAGTCTAAAGTAATACTTTAGACTAGGAAATGCCGAACACTGGCTCAAAACCAAAAAAAATAACCTCACTGGGGAGAAGCATAGTCCATCAAATCTTTTCAGATTTGAATGATGTCATAATGCTTTAACTTTCTTTCCATAAGAAGCTTTTTTAAAAAACTCAGGATTGCACTCTTTTCTTAGTAATCTGTGGAATTGATGGCTTCATCCTTCAGATATTGATCCCATTTATTAACTTCTTGTACCTGTGGTTTATCCATCTGTGAGGAACATAAGAAACATGAAATACTGTCAGTTTAAACCTGAGCCTGGAGAGCATGCTATCTTTTCCACACATGGTAGCATTTGCTCAAAAACAAGGAAGTCATACATAAGTAGGTTCTTTCTTCATGGAAAGAACACATTACTGTTCATTTTGAAGTTTGAACACATCTTTTTCTGTGCTGTTTTCTAATGGAGCAGAAAAATTCATTGGCATAAGCCACAACTTGAAAATGAATAGAAAACGATCCAGTGGATCATTTAGTTAGTTCAGTGTGGAATTTTTTTTGTTGTTCATCCCTTACTTCACATATCTGCTTTATTTTTTTTAATCCACAATTTTAAAATATCCTATTAATGGTCCATTTTTTGGTGGCAAACAAGCTTCCAAGGAAAAAACGAACTTTCCTCATATTTATTGTGTCACACCAGTTATATTGCTCTTGTGTGTGCATTTGGAAGCAAGGGTAACAATGACCTCGACTAGGGACATTTGATACGGACTGAAATTATGATTTCTCCTATCTGTACTGCCCATTAAGTAATACTTGTGGAAAAAATACATCTATGTAAAAAATATTTTTAAAAAAATGGTTCTATAGATTCAAATATCATTCAGCCTAAAAACCACTTATTAGCAGCACAATGACAGCTGCGACTCTAAAGATTTGACAGAAGTTGCTGGTAAACATTGGGATGCTGTGATAATTACACAGGAGAATGAATCAACAGAACTCATATCTTGCCTTCTGCTAGGTTGTGACAGCAATGCAGCACAGAAATTGCCATTGTTAAGCAGTTGGAAAATGAATGCCTCAGAGACGAATCCACATTGACATGGGAAGTCTGGTTCTTTAATTTCTGATAGTATATGATTCTCTATGTCAATGTGGTAACTAAGGCTATTAATGGGAAGGGGATATATGCACAAGTGAAGTAAGTTAAAAGTTATCAGCGCCAGTTCCTCTTTCCATTCATTATCCAAGTGTAGATCTCCACTGTAACTCAGACATAGAAAGGGAGACAACTGTGGAAACATCTGCCAGTCAACTTCCTCATTATTATGCCAGTAGCTACACTAACATTTGATAGTTTTGGATGTATGAATGATATGAGGGAGGACACGAAAGTATTATTGGAAGCAGAGTGAAAGAATAAAAGTGGGAAGAAAGGCCTGAAATATCTTGTCTGTTGTTTCTAACAAAGCCTATGTGCTCCTTCTGTTTCGTTTCGAAGCTTCTAGAAGTCTGACCAACGTAACTAACATCACAAGAGCAAGGTATGTTATATACTCTAGAGTACTTGTAGAAAGGATGAGGATCTTTCGGTGATCTTAAAAATTTCCGAATAGTATTGACCGGCTTGAATGCTACTCTAATATTGTGTGGTTTTAGAAGGATAGCCAATTTTTAAATAAACAATTGGAAAAGATGGAAAACTTCCATTCCTAGACATCCTAATAAAGAAACAAACCAATAAGAGTATCGACCTGTCTGTGCATAGAAAACTTACGAATACTGGACGTTACCTGCATTTTAACTCGTCACATCATATATCCCAGAAACTTAGCATTATCCATATGCTTAAGAAAAGAGATATACAGTACACCACAGACTAGGATGACTTACAAAAATAATTAACTACAATATCCAGAGAGCTATCCTTAAATGGTTATCCTAAAATACTCTGCAGCAAGATTCTCTTTTCGGATATACCACAAAGACAACGTGATGACACCCGATACATCAGTACTATAACTATTCAATTTGTCAGCAGAATTTCCAAAAATTGGCTATCCTTCTAAAACCACACAACAATATTAGAGTAGCATTCAAGCCGGTTAATACTATTCGGAAATTTTTAAGATCACCGAAAGACCCTCATCCTTTCTACAAGTACTGTGGAGTATATAATATACCTTGCTCCTGTGGTGTTAGTTACATTGGTCAGACCTCTAGAAGCTTCGAAACGAGACAGGAGCACATAGGCTATGTTAGAAACAACAGACAAGATATTTCAGGCCTTTCTTCCCACTTTGCCTCTACCAACCGTCTTATTGAGTGGGATAAGAGTCATATGCCCTATATAGAAGAAAACTACCATTCCAGAACCTTCAAGGAGGCTGCTATGGTCGCCCGTTCAACAGGAAACCTAAATAAGAATCAAGGTCTAATCCTACCGGAAATTTGAAAAACTTTAATTAGATCACTAAACATTAAATAAATGAACTTTCACGCCAATTACATTGTCTAGTAACAAACAAATCATGTTCCCGAGACACGCACATTGTCTCGCACAATACTAATTTTGTATGAATTAGAACTTCAGTTAAAACCTAGTCTGTTACCTTCATATCGCTAACCAATTGTATCCCTGAAGATGCCGATAGCGAAAATCGGTGAAACTAGTAGGACGAAAAATTAAAACTCACTTGACTAACATTCATAAAAAGTGTTATAGTTTAAAATAGTAATTTTGTTGCACAGCATGACCCGAGAAAATATGAGCAATGATAATGGGCCAGTGTTTAGTTTTGGAGGGATGGTGTGCATATAGACGTGTGGAGTAAATTCCGACGAAAAGACGTATTTGGAGAAAGTATAAGAAAGAAAATTGGGGATACTATAGATGGGTGACAGTTATACATACATCTTTGAGGAGAGTGAGAATGAATCAGTGAAGTAGTTTCTCAGGTTTCAAATCTGAATGGACAGTCATTAAAAGATAATAGGTTCCCACCTACCTGTAGGTCAAGAGGAATTTATGACACATGGTCAATAATTAATGAGACTGATTTGGTAGATTGAGGAAGATGTACTTACAGGCATCAAAGTGTCAAGAATACTATTTTATATAAAGTACAGAGAATAGGATGGGCACAGTATTGTTAATGACAGAAGAGATACAACATTAACTGACCAAGGTAGATATTTGGTAAGAGTATAGTATAACATGATCATGGGAGGTAATGCATTTGAGATTATGGGAGATAGGGTTAACAAGGTGATACATGTGTGTATAATTATATTTGCTGCTAAAGGCCTATGCAAAGGAAGATGCAGAGGATAGGTGTTGGCAGATTAGTTCACAGGAAGAGAATAGTCGTACATATAGAATTTTTGATTAAGAACACTATATATATGTGTGTGTGTGTGAGAGAGAGAGAGCATATCAAATAGGCAATTATGAGCGACTTGGAAAGGAGTTAAAACAAGTGCCATGGCATAAGGATTGGGAAGGAAATAATGTTAGCAAGCATGGAAAATGGTCAAGAATGCTTGAGGGAAGCTGTCAGACTTTCATACTCAGCCTTGGAGGATAAATTAGGTGGAAGTTAAATGAATGAGTAGCATCAAAGCTGAAAGGGGAAAAAAAAAGGAAGATGATCAAGTTCATGACCGGTACATAGAAGTCAAGAAAGTAGCCAATATGTTAAAGAAGGCAAAATCAGATTATGAAAGCTGACAAGATGAAAGGAAATCCCAAAAAGTACTTTTGTAATGTGGCAAGTGAAAGGAAGAATGATTTTGGAAGGATATCTTTAATAAATACAAATGGTTTGAAGGTGACAAAACTCAAAGAAATAGCTGGATGACCATATTACGAGGATTTATCATCTAAGTGAGATAATGCAGATATGGAATGATGTGAAAATAGAGGAAGGGAAACTGGAGATGTTTAGGATATTACAAAATCTCAATGTTAATATAGCATGGGATTAAATAGAATGCCAATATTATGACAATGTGCGAGACTTAGTCTCAGCACTGGTTGGTTTATTTGGATATATGGCTAAATCAACTGGGATTATGAGGCCTTGTACTGAGTGAGCTAACGGAGGATCCGGTGCCCGTTCTAATAATGGGAGGAGGAGGATGTCAGAGGTTTCAATATTGCCTGTTGTGTGAGATGAAGAAACTCGAGTTTTTGGAGGAAAAATCCTTTCACTACCATATGAGACAGGCTAATTCACCTTCAGTTGATAATGGTTCTTTTCGTTCTAAATGGGATTCGAACCTAGGTCTTTCCAACCAAATGACATCATCAAAACTGACAGCTAACGGAGGCTCACCAGCACTGGTTCTAATAATGGGAGAGGGATATCAGAGGTGGCAACTTATAGGTATCTTAGGAAATGGATTAAAGTTTTGAAAAAAAAAATTTTTTAAGCTAGAATTCAGGTTTAGTTATAGGGAATGTGATAAACTTTAGAGGAGACAACACAGCTTTGTAAAAGGGAAGTCTTGTCTTGTGACTCATTTTGTGTAATAAAAATAATATTGTAATCCGATAAATGAAGCTGGCTGTAACATGACAATCACAATTTAGAAGTCATTTGCGAGGATTGTCCATAAAAAGCTTTTTCAGTTGACGGTGAGTTAGCCGATCTCATACGGTGGTAGCAGGGTTTTTCTCCTGGAAACTCGGGTTTTTCATCCCGTGTACAGACAAATTGGCCTTCAGAACACACGCAATTTACAGACAATACTATTGGTGGTGGTGATGATGATGGGCGATTGATGGTAGTAGTGTCGTAGTTGGAGAATTTAGTAGTAGTGGAGAGGATGAGATGTATTTAGCGAAGAAGAGTAGTGTGCCCTCCCACGATGAGTCCTTGGACTCCCTGGAGGTGTCACATAGTAGTAGTAATAATAATCTGCTGTGCTAAATCACAGCACATGGAGAATAGTGGCTGACAAGGGCTATCAGCCATTCCAGGAAACTACTCTTTCATGGCTATTTCTACCTAACTAATCTAATTTTCAGGAATAACCCCTCATTATTCTCCGACCTAGTGATGCACTGAAAAATTTCCTCTGCATTGATCTTATAAATCCCTAAGCAACTTATGTCCCCATCATATTCTCTGCTTCTCAACCAGCCTCTGTAATCCATAAATTTTTAATTTATCATATGGAGCAGTCTATAGAATAGATCAAGATGTCACTCACCTGAACTCGTTTCGCATCAAGAAACCCTAGGCGACCAGACTAAACAGTCCAGATGCGGCTGAATCAAGGCTTGCAATGAAGTATAGTAAAATTATCTCTGCTTTTCAGTGCGTTCATGAATAATCAAGTAATCATATGAGCTGTTTTAGCCACTTTTGCAATATTCGGAGGTGGTAGTTTGAATCCACTACCACCTCTGAAGCCCCAGCCGCATTAATTTCTGGCAACCCAGTTTCAATAATTGTAGTACGCAGTTGGGATTTCATTCGGAAATCATAACCTTACAGTTTGTTACATTCAATTGATTACCTTATCAGTCTATTAAATCATCCTGCAAAACTTCTGCATCCATATTATGCCCAGTTTTGCAGCATGGTTGGAGTATCTACTCTCCAGCCAAAAGGCTGCAGGTTCGAATCCCACCATGGACATTGATATTTGGGACTGTGTAGATGGAGACGTAGAGTTGTAGAATAGGTGCCCTCTCTCAACGAGTCTTTGGACTCCTTTGAAGTGTCACATAATTTCATGATTAATACTCCATAAGCTACGCTTATGCTAGTTTCATTTCCAAACCTATTTGCTCCAATTTATGTAAAAGTTCTGTGCTCTATATACTTGTGAAATGTTTTTGCAAGATTTGCTAGCATTGTGAAGTCATCCCATTCATCTACCACTTAAATTAAATTATAAAAGAGCAAATTACCGAGGCATGAATTAACCCTTCACGAAGCCGTGTTGCACCCAAAACAGTATTTCATTCTAATACACCGCTTTTTTGAATTTGGTCTTTAACCAACTTCGCAAATATCTTGAACCCCACTCATGAAAATATGACAGGCAAACAAGTAGTACACTTTTTCTCCTATTGCATATTTTAATGTAAAGTAATTGCGTTCGGAGAAGTTAAGAGCAAGATTGTAGTGAAATATTAGTGTGAAATAAATTTATAGTAGTTTTCACCACCACAATTTTTCACAATTCCAGCAGCAGATTTCGTATCCGGTGGAATTTTTCTTTTCTTGCTGATCCAGTCGGCCTATACTTTTCTGAACAATGTATTTAATTTTTTTTTTTACTTTACTTACAAACACGTAAAAATTCATCTTCATACCTTTGAAATAGGTTTTATGATTACCATTGGTTTTGCTGTCAATACAAAATCGATTTTCGTCCAGCTGCATAAAATCATGAAGGGAGATTTTTTTTATTTATTTAACGAACGCATAGAACCAAGCAGTATAATCAAAATAAGTTTTCACAAGTTCTCAAAATGTTTCATTATGAATGTTGAAAGATTTCCAGCCATGATTGAATTCTGATGATAGTTCCAAAATGCATTTTTTCCTTTAAAAAAAAATCAGCTAATGCCTTTTATTCCCCATATAGGGAGTAGGCAAGGCCTTTATACCCTATCTAGCTTTTGGTGACTAGGCAGCTCAATCTCCACCAGTAGCCAATCCGAGATAGCATATTTATCACTAATTATAGCAGCCACCGATGAAGAGGCTGGCAAAAAAGTGTGCCATCTCTTGGTACTTAACTTTAACAGCATATGTTACTGTCTGAAATAATGTGGGTACTACGGTCGATTTTCTTGAGTTCATGGGATAAAAAAAAACCTGAGTTTCTGGGAGGAAAAACCCACTTGCCCGTGCCAGAGCTCGACTAACTCGGGAATCGGTCGAAGAAAGGCTTAGAAAAAGTTTCTCCAATCGGCGACTAGACTTGAACTTAAGTCTGACTTTGAGCGACCAAGTGCAGAAGTTTCCTACAATATATAATCTGGTAGTGGAATTCTCTCAGGGGCACACATTGGTGAGTATGGGCATGGCAAACCCGAGATAGACCTGATCTCACTTCATACAATATACATACACTTGGTATATCATATCTGGAGACTGATCTTCTACTCTTCTTTCCCTCTAATCTCTCTCTCTTACTTCTTACTCCTTCCACCCTCCCCCCAGTGCTATTAGAGCAACTCGAGGGTGAGGGGACGACTCTTTCCTCTCAAACTTTAGCTTCCACTATCTACTAAAAAAAAGCGGCTGAATTCAGGTCAAGGAGTGGTGGTTGACACTTGATGAAAACTTAACCATTGAAACCAAATGAACACTAACCAACCTAAAGATACATGCCGACTTGACCGTCGCCTGATCAAACAAGGGTCGTGCCCACTATTTAGGGAACCAAGCTAGTGAAGGCGAAAAATATGTTATTGGAACAAAACATAAGTATAGGAACATGGAATGTAAGAACTTTTCACCAGGAAGGAGCATTATAAATACTACTGCATGAATTAGACAACTACGGATGGGAAGTGATTGGACTGGAAAACGAGAATTCCACCATGGACAGTAGAAAATCTTAACTTCAGGCAGGGAGGACAACAAACACCAAAAGGAGTAGCACTTATATTAAAACCAAAGGCTCAAAACTCTATTGTCCTAAAATCCGATCTCACCTAGGTTAATTAAAGCAAGATTTAAAACATCAATCGGATCACTAACTATTATTCAAGTATAGTCACCAACTTCGACATCATCAGAAGACATTGAGGAGTTCTATATAGATTTGTAAAAAGCAGAACAGCAGACATCAAGTCAAGATCTCCTAATTGTAATATGGGACTTAAACGCAAAAGTAGACAAAGACTGGATTACCTGGCCAAGAGTAATCGGAAAGTTCGGGTATGGAGAAAGCAATTAACTTGGCGAAAGATTGCTAAACGTCTGCTCAATAACCAACACTCTCTTTAAACATCCAAAACCCCAAAGAAAATGGACATGGATATCACCAGACAGACAAACCAAGAATATGATAGACTACATTATTGTAAACCAAAGATGGAAATCAAGTTCCTAAATTGCCGATCCTTCTCTGCAGATAGGGGATCAGACCATAAGCTAGTATTAGCAAACCTAAGAAGCACACTTTTAGAGTCAAAAGGAGACTGAATGTAAAAAAAAAAAAAACTACAAGACAAAAATATTCTAAGAATATATCAACTAGAACTAGATAAAAACCTGAAGATACTACCACAATAGAATATACACATCGAAGAACATTGGTGGAAATAATATTAAATTCGGCAGAAAAAACAATAGGTTACACAGAAAGAGAAAGTAAAAAGGATTGGATCTCGAATGAAGTAAAAATATTAAGCGATCAATGGAAAAGCATGAAACTAAAACAGAAATGAATTTAATAGATTAACCAAGAAATTAGAAAACTAGTTAAGAGACAAGAATAACTGGTTAGAAGAAAAATGCAAAATGGCAGAAAAGCTATCAAAAGAAAATAACCTTCATGGATTATATAAACAAATAGACCAAATTAGTAAGACACAGATAACAAAAATTATAATGATCAAAAACAAATGGACAACTAATTGAAGGTAAAACAAAAAGAATGGCCAGATGGGAAGAATACTTCAAAGATTAATATAATAAAAACAGCTCCCAGGATATTACGATTCCAGCCACTGAAATGGAAGAGGAAACAAATATCTTTACCAAAGAAATAATAGCACACAGCATAGAAAAACTCAAAACTAGGAAAGCACCTGGCATTGAACAAATACATGCAGAATTCCTAAAAACAGGAAAGGAACATTAATTGAAAGGATCTACAAAAACGTAGCAGTGCCTACTGATTGGACCAAATCAGTCATAACTCCTATATACAAAAAAGGAGATAAAATAGAATGCAATAATTACAGAGGCATTAGCCTCCTCGGTATTCCAAGTAAGGTTTTTACGAAAGTACTCCAAAAACAAATTAAGCCATATATAGAACTGCACTAGGAGAAGAACAAGCCAGTTTCAGACCAGGGCGAAGCACAATTGATCAACTATTCATCTTAAAACAGCTAATAGAAAAGACACTAGAGTACAACCAAAGTTGCTACATAAATTTTATAGACTTTCTTCAGGCATTTGATTCAATCCATAGAAGAAAACTATGGAAGAATTTGGAATTCCCAACAAAACCATAAGAATAATAAAGAATCTGTATGAGAAATCTGAAAGTGCAG
Source organism: Typopeltis vanoorti (assembly GCF_054136105.1). Taxonomy (NCBI): domain Eukaryota; kingdom Metazoa; phylum Arthropoda; class Arachnida; order Uropygi; family Thelyphonidae; genus Typopeltis; species Typopeltis vanoorti. The sequence continues at coordinate 67,212,229 of NC_143569.1, forward strand.
TACGAATGGAGACCACCTTAACCAACTTGTTCCACACACACAGCAGAGTAAGACGGGGATGCAAAATGTCACCAGACCTCTTCAATCTTACACTGGAAGAAGCAACCAATAAGGCCTTAAAGAATGGAGACTCCGGAATCAAAATATATGGGGAAAATGTGACAAATTTAAAATTTGCAGACGACATTGCATTACTTGCAAGCACAGAAGAAAATCTACAGCGAATTTCTGATAAAATAAAGGAGTGTATAAAATCTGGATTAAACATAAATATAGAGAAAACAAAAATTGTGCAAATAGGAAAAAGAAGCACCAATCTGAAAATTGAAATGGATAGTAAGAATTTAGAGCAGGTAGAAAACTTCACCTACCTTGGAGGAGTTATTGAGTACAATGGTGAAATTATAAAAGATATAAACAGACGAATCAGTCAATCATACCAAACTTTTGGACGACTTAATAAAATATGTAAGTCAAGAGACATCAAACAAGTAACAAAAGTAAGAATCTATGAAACAATGGTTCTCCCAATACTCCTCTATGGAAGTGAATGCTGGAATCTCAAAAAGGCTGAAGAGAAAAAAGTATTAGTTACTGAAATGGGTTGGCTAAGAAGATTACTTGGAGTATCTCTGCTGGATCGACTAAGAAACGAAGACATAAGGAAACGACTAAAACAAGAAATAACAATAATAGACAAAATCCAAGAAAGAAGACTGCGATGTGGCCATGTGACCAGAATGAGAACAGAAAGACTACCATATAAAGCCCTGAATACAACGATGGAAGGTAAAAGATCCAAAGGACGGCCCACGATGGATGGACAACGATAGACAGACAATAAAAGAGGACCTGAAAACCAAATCACAACAAGCGACACCAAACTGGACAGAATTGTTCGGACTCTCCCGGGACAGACAGAAGTGGAAAGAGTTCATTCAGTCTCATCATCCACATAGATGATGGAAGGAGAAGAAGTGGAATTCGTTGACTTGTCGAGCTAGTGATAATGTTTTTCTGGTTTACAGTTTTATTTAGTATTACCCAGGATATAATTAAATTGTTTGAAAGGATAAGCCTATTCAGTTACTTTATGAAATTCATCTACATAAAACAAATAAACCAAACCTTTACCTTTATTTATCAGAAAAACATTATGAATCAAATTTTGTAACTCTTTAGCAGCATAGCGCTTTAGAAATGGCATTTGGATAAATAGCACTAGGTAGTCCAAAGAGCAGTGGCGGCTCGTGACTTGAAATCATAGGGGTGCTTGCAACTTTCAAAATATACATACACACTGTAAGTACAGTGTACACGTGTTTGGATAAAATATCAAAATTATAGTAAAAATTAAAAACAAAATTTAAACATGAAAAAATATTGCTTATTATCGATGAAATTATAGTTTAGTATAATTCAAGATTACTTAAAAATAAAATCTATTATCATAACCCCAACAATGTTCTAAAATAAAAACTATAACAACTGTTATGTCTTTATTGTAATGTCCAAATATTTAAAGAGACAGAGTAAACACGATTAGCACTACGAACAGGGGTGTAGTCGGGCCAGGGCGACGCCCTGGTACTTTTTTAAAACTATCAAAATTTTTAAATTCATCATAATAAATGATAAGAACTATAATAATGAGACTTATAATGCATTTCCAGCTTTCAGTCAAAAAATAGTAGCTTGCCGCTCTTGTCATTTTCGTTTCAGAAAACGAGTCAATCTCTCTGCCATATAGCCGTCGCAATCATAATAATAATAATAATAATTATTATTATTATTATTATTTTAACGGTGTCTCCATGGAGTCAAAAGACTCATCGCGGGAGACCCGACATTGACACACTAACCATTATTTACACAATACCTGTCATACCTCTCCTTAAATTCATTCACAGTTGAAGCATTCACAACCAGTTCTGGCAAAGCATTCCACCCATTCACAACCCTCCAAGTAAAAAATCTAGTCCTAACACCCTTGTTAACCACACTCTTACACAATCTCCAGGGATGATCCCTCGTTCTCTCACATCCTGCATTGGTCTTAAGAATATCATCAGTATCAATCCTATAAAATCCCTTTAACAATTTAAATACCTCTATCATATCTCCTCTCCTACGTCTATCAGCTAGTTTTTGGAGCCCACAGATCATCAATCTATCCTCATAGGGAACATCCCACAGACCTGCAACAATCTTTGTAACCCTCCTCTGAATCCTTTCTACCACTTCCGCATCACCAAGAAATCCTGTAATGCCACACTTCGTGTTCTGGATTTTTGTTTCCAAGGTAGAGCCCTGGCACCATTGGTGCACCAAGGGGCTCTGTCCCCCGAAAAAGGAAAAAAGACTAGAAAAATTTCCAAAAATCTTTTCCTAATTAAAATTCATGTTTTTAAAAATTTATGTTGTATCGTGTCTTGTATTTCTATTCTACTTATGAATTAGCGGTCACATAAGGTGGGAATACCCTATAGCGCTCGGGAATCCTGGCCGCTATGAACGCAAGGCGAACGAAGTAGTGCTCGGGCACTATTTTGTTTGCCGAGCCGGGCCAGAGAAGATCACGGGTATCATGTATTGGCGATCACTGCAGATGCGCAGTCATAGCTCGTATGCAATGCGTAGTGTGTATTCTCAAATCGTCTACTCTACCTCCCCTAAGGAGTGCTCTCCCCCCCCCCCCAGATTAAATCTTGAGTGCTCGATCCCCTCCAAGATCAAATCCTGAGGGAGCCACTGCCTGGCACTATTTCTTTTAGGACTACACCCCTGACTACGAATACTACTACTGACGCAAATTTCATATAAACAACAGTAGAGCTGCGCGACGGACAGTGCCGCATTACGCTAATAGCTCGCATCTTACTATGATGTGCATATGCTTGCCCGCATAGCAATATGACTCTATGGTAAGCACAGTGCTGCTAGCGTCCTTCGCCCTCCTAAGTGCTACAAGATGGATATTTATTACTTTTTATACAATGTAAGAGAATTGTATAGGATTGCTGATGATAAAATTAAATATTACAAGCAAATATGAATATATATATATATATATAAATATATATATATCGAGAAAAATTGGGGGTGCAGCTCATGAAACAATGAAAAATTTTGCAGGGCGGCTCCTGCCTATGCACGAGCCACCCATGCCAAAGAGAGACTGTTTTCAAGTTCGATCCCATTCGCCGACTAAAGAACCATTTCTGAGCGTTTCTTTGACGTGTTCCCGAATCAGTCGATCGATCTATAGCACGAGAAAGGTTTTTTATCCCGTAAACTCCCTAAAATCAATCCTATAACTCACTTCATATATATATATATATATATATATATATATGTAGGAAGTATTTTTACCTTGGGTATAAATATGTAAAAGATACCAAGCAATTTTAAACCTGGTTTTACTCCATTTCCCAAGTAAGCAAACAGACTAAAAGTCAAGTTTGCGCCTGCAATTGATGCAAGTCTAACTGATCCCACAGGTAGTGCAGGACCAGGGCAACTCGTGGCAAAGGTGGAACAAGCTCCGATCAACAGTCTTAATATTTACCCTTAATGCCAAAACACATCTCCAAGAAGGGGATGTATGATGTTTTGTATTAAAGGCAAGGGGCCACTACCCAGACCGGTTTCGACCTTTATTGAGGTCTCGTCAGTGGGAGCTAGGCTAGAAATACCAAGATTTAGCAATACAGAGCTTGTAAGTATTTCGCCAAAACAAGTTACCATAAGGTGTTTTAACCTTATTAAATAAATCTCTGGAGGAGATATAAATGTAGGAAGTATTTTTACCTTGGGTATAAATATGTAAAAGATACCAAGCAATTTTAAACCTGGTTTTACTCCATTTCCCAAGTAAGCAAACAGACTAAAAGTCAAGTTTGCGCCTGCAATTGATGCAAGTCTAACTGATCCCACAGGTAGTGCAGGACCAGGGCAACTCGTGGCAAAGGTGGAACAAGCTCCGATCAACAGTCTTAATATTTACCCTTAATGCCAAAACACATCTCCAAGAAGGGGATGTATGATGTTTTGTATTAAAGGTCCTGCACTACCTGTGGGATCAGTTAGACTTGCATCAATTGCAGGCGCAAACTTGACTTTTAGTCTGTTTGCTTACTTGGGAAATGGAGTAAAACCAGGTTTAAAATTGCTTGGTATCTTTTACATATTTATACCCAAGGTAAAAATACTTCCTACATTTATATCTCCTCCAGAGATTTATTTAATAAGGTTAAAACACCTTATGGTAACTTGTTTTGGCGAAATACTTACAAGCTCTGTATTGCTAAATCTTGGTATTTCTAGCCTAGCTCCCACTGACGAGACCTCAATAAAGGTCGAAACCGGTCTGGGTAGTGGCCCCTTGCCTTTAATACAAAACATCATACATCCCCTTCTTGGAGATGTGTTTTGGCATTAAGGGTAAATATTAAGACTGTTGATCGGAGCTTGTTCCACCTTTGCCACGAGTTGCCCTGGTCCTGCACTACCTGTGGGATCAGTTAGACTTGCATCAATTGCAGGCGCAAACTTGACTTTTAGTCTGTTTGCTTACTTGGGAAATGGAGTAAAACCAGGTTTAAAATTGCTTGGTATCTTTTACATATTTATACCCAAGGTAAAAATACTTCCTACATTTATATCTCCTCCAGAGATTTATTTAATAAGGTTAAAACACCTTATGGTAACTTGTTTTGGCGAAATACTTACAAGCTCTGTATTGCTAAATCTTGGTATTTCTAGCCTAGCTCCCACTGACGAGACCTCAATAAAGGTCGAAACCGGTCTGGGTAGTGGCCCCTTGCCTTTAATACAAAACATCATACATCCCCTTCTTGGAGATGTGTTTTGGCATTAAGGGTAAATATTAAGACTGTTGATCGGAGCTTGTTCCACCTTTGCCACGAGTTGCCCTGGTCCTGCACTACCTGTGGGATCAGTTAGACTTGCATCAATTGCAGGCGCAAACTTGACTTTTAGTCTGTTTGCTTACTTGGGAAATGGAGTAAAACCAGGTTTAAAATTGCTTGGTATCTTTTACATATATATATATATATATATAGAGAGAGAGAGAGAGAGAGAGAGTATTATGGAGCAAGAATGGTGCCAGTTGTCTGCCATACTCTCCTTCTTTGATATCAATTAAAAACCTACATAATTTGGGACCAGCTCTTCTCACTGGCTAAGGGTGGAAGCTGGTAACCCACGACTTAAGTGTTAGAACTAATAGCCTCACCTACTTCAAGAATAAAACGTGTTAGCGGATTTTTATCAACCATTCTCCATGTCACTTTAAATTTTGTCAATATACACTGCTTTCAAAGAAGTCAAGACACCATAGTGTGATGAACAAACAGCCACGGTGACCATCTTAATAAAATCTACGATTCCTTTCGCTGCGATGACTGCAACAACCTTACGGGCATAGTTTCCACAAGCATGCGATATCGATCGTTGGGAATTTTGGACCATTTTTCGTGCAGACATGTAATGAGGCTCTGGACTTGTGTGGTGGATATTCGTTGACCTCACCTGATTGAGATCAGAGCCCTGTGGAGACCAGTCAAGTGTGGTAAACTTCATATCCATGAATCATGTAGTTATATCAGCAGCCTTATGACACCGTGGATTGTCTTTTTGCAAGAGACAATGGTCAGTTTCCGTAGAAACGCCACAAAGTAGCATGACATTGTCCAGATACTTCTTGGAGTTCAATGTTCATGGCACCACACGAGACCAAAACAGGACCATACCATCACACTGCCACTTCCGAATTTCATAGTTGGGTTATGCTCAATGGGCATCCGCCACAACCACGCCCATCCATCTGCACGGCAGAAGATGTAGAGTAATTCGTCGCTTCATAACACAGCTTTCCAAGCTACCACGTTCCACTGTACACGTTCTTTGCACCAGTGAAGACGCTGCATGTAGGTTCGAGCAATGTGTGACTTGTATATTGCGGCCTACCATGGAAACCCATGTTGTGAGCTATAAATTTCTCCAAATTTATACCGGCTACAAACACGTGACTTGTTACATGGCATGATGCTACTTGCCAATGGAAGTGTATATATTTCGGTCTCAGCTCTTTATTTAAATACCGATACGTATTGTTTTTCAGTTCTCTGAATTGCAAGTGAAAAGAGTTTCTTGACGATATAAGAGCAGTAATATAAGCCAAAGCGGATTTTCAAAGAAAAAATATAGATGGAATAAAGAAAATGATTTAAATATTTTGAAACAAACTATTTCTTTTTCCAGAGCAGGCAATAACGATAAGTAACGTGTATCGTTTCCAAACAAATGAACAAAATAAATAGGTCAGAAACCTATTTTAGTTGTTCAACCCTTTTGACATAAATATGAAAATGTTGATAATTTTTGCAAGAATTTTCAGCTGTTGACTTTTAAACTGTTCTTTCGAAAATTTAGTGTAGGCTCGTTTCTAATGTGCACATCTTTAAATTAAAAAAATTTATATTTTATGGCTGTGTATTTCTCAGTTAGGTGCTTCTTTCAAGTCAAGCGTGTTTATTTTGTGTCGAGTATTTTTGCATTTGGCATAATTGGTTTGTATTTGGTATCAGATTGTATGATTAGGCATCGTTGCAGCTAAGCCTAATCTCGCTATTGTGACTGTTAAATCTTCTTTGTAGCTACGTATGTAAATCCTTGTGTTAGATATTTTTGGTTATTCATATAATGACGTGTTTGATGAAACATTTTGAGAATGATATGTTATAGTTATGTAATATGAAGAGTTAGTGTAATGAGAAGTTATAGTACTATTGCCTATAAATTGGTATTTCTTTGTATTTCTCAGTTAGGTGCTTCTTTCAAGTCAAGCGTGTTTATTTTGTGTCGAGTATTTTTGCATTTGACATAATGGTTTGTATTTGGTATCAGATTGTATGATTAGGCATCGTTGCAGCTAAGCCTAATCTCGTTATTGTGACAGTTAAATCTTCTTTGTAGCTACGTATGTAAATCCTTGTGTTAGATATTTTTGGTTATTCATATAATGACGTGTTTGATGAAACATTTTGAGAATGATATGTTATAGTGATCGCGTTCTTGTTGTTAAGCCTATTACTGCCATTCTCTGAGCATATATACTGGATGTTAAATGAAATCTATTGATTATAAGTGTATAATACTGAGATAATTATTTCAAGCAACGTATGTAAATTTTGTTAGGTATTGTTTAATGTTGGTTAATATGAGTATTTTATTTTAAACTTAGTTCAGAACTCAATATGATAACAAGATCACAGATAATTTGTTTGAAAGGGCACAATCACACACCTAATATATTATCTGTTTTTAATAAATTACTTGCTAGTGAAAGTTTGGTGGATGTAACATTACTGTGTGAAGGAATGACCCTTAAGGCTCACAAAATAGTACTATCTGCAAGCAGCACTTTTCTATACAGCTTATTTTTAGAGAACCCAAGTAGTCATCCTGTTGTGACATTAAATGACATGAAGTTCAACGACTTAAGGTTGATGATCCAATATATGTACCATGGTGAAATTAATATTTCATGGGATATGCTTCCATCATTGTTAAAATCTGCAGAGTTCCTAAAAATGAAAGATTTTTTGGAAGTTGCTAATAAGTACAATGATTCTGTGGAAGGCATACAGCAGAGCGCTTTAGATTATGATCGTCACGAAGCAGGGAAACCGATCATTGTTCACTTGGTTGCTGAGGGTCAACTGTCAGGTGAAAGTGTGCATATGGGTGTATTGTCTTGTTCAGTGTCTGATGCTACAGTTGATTCTCACCTAACAGTCACAACCTTGGGTTGTGATGACAACAGTCCTTTCATCAATTCAGGTGAATGTGTGCATAACGGTGTGTTGTCTGTTTCTGATGCTGCAATCACGGTTTTTAGCGGTGATGATCGTCCTTTCATCAATTCAGGTGAATGTGTGCATGGCAGTGTGTTGTCGGTTTCTGATGCTACGGTTGATTCTCACCTGCCAGTCACAAACTTGGGTATGTCATCTGAGTCAGCTATTTCTTCTGTGGTTGCTGGTGATGTCAATCCAGATTACTTAACATCTTGTGTTTCTATAGTATCCCCTCTTGAATCTGATGTCAAAGTAGAAACGAAAGACTGTGCAGTCCATTCCACATCTAATATATCAAATGTTTTGCCTGTATTAAGTGACTCGTATGATCGCAGAAGTTTTAATGTAATATATGATGATACATCTGGTTTGACTAATATCCCAAGTTTAAGTGATCATCAAGACTTCGCAGTTAGCTACCATCAGTCACATAGGGAACATACATGTTTTATACAGCCATATCCCAATGTATCGGATAGAAGCATGTGGAGTAGACTGTGTTGTGCAAGTTCTCCTGAAACAAATGAACGGACATTTTTAAATGACTGTAATATATTTTATAATTTTGATCTGACCAAATTGTATAATCTATCTTTTAGAATTCCAATATGTTCTAATATTTTTTATGGAATAGGAAGTATGGGGGGATTAAGAATGACAAAGTATGAGAATGACAGAAGTGAATATGTGCATGGAATAAATAGTGCAGAAATAGATACACACATATTGCTGAGTGATATACTAAAGAATGTGAGAGAGGTTCAGGAACAAAAACAAGCATCAGTGGGAGTAAACGATGTCAAGTTAAGAAGAAGCAAAAAAGATGTTGTGCTGTATGGGAATTCTATAATTAAGGGTGTGAAGGATGGTAGAGTAATTAAAGCGTGTTACCCAGGGTCAAAGATTAAGGATATAACTAGGGCTGTGAAATTGCAGAAAGATAGAGTGAGTGAGATTATTGCAGTTATAGGGACGAATGATCTTCGTAGCGAAAGATTTTCTGTAAGACGGGATTTGAAGAATTTAATGATTGCAATGAATGCAAAGAGTGAGAGTGGAAAGATCATGAGTGTGCTACCACGATTTGATTGTGATGAAATGAACAGAAGAGCAATTATAGTAAATGGAATGGTGTCCAGATTGTGTAAAAGGTTTTGCAAAGAAATGAAACTGAATATTCATTTTATGAATGTCTGGGATGAGTTTGATAAAAGGAAGGAGTATTTTAAGAGAGATGGTTTGCACTTAAATGGATTAGGAGCTTGGCATTTAGAACATTTATTGATAAAGGACAGAGTAAAGGGTCATAAACAGGGAAATGGGATTTGCTAGGGAGGCAGGTGATAGAGTTAGCTGTAAATAGTACTAAGGTCATTAATCGTTGTGAAACTGGGATTAATTGTTCGCAGAATGTTAACAGTAGACAGAGTGGGGTAATTCGCACACAGGGATATTATGGGAGGAAGGGTGTATTGCAGTTTATGTATACCAATGCTCGAAGTATTAGGAATAAGTGTGAAGAATTTTTGTCATTACTGAGTACAACATGGCCAAAAATTATAGGAATTAGCGAAACTTGGTTAACCAAAAATGATATAGTTATTGGGATTGAATGTAAGGGGTACAGTATTTTCAGGCAGGACAGAGATGACAGAATGGGGGGAGGGGTTTTATTAATGATAGATGAAACATTAAAGCCAAAAAAGATAGAAGTACCTCACTGTGACAGGTATGTAGAGGGCAGTTCATTAGAGGCTGTTTGGTGTGAGATAGAGATTAACAAGGCGAAATATGTAATTGGTTGTTGCTATAATCCAAGGGGAATAAGGGAGAATGTACATAGCATGTATTGGCAAATTAGCAGGATGAGTAAAGGTCAAGTAATTATTATGGGGGATTTTAACTTTGGGGACATAGATTGGGGGAAGGAATGGTCACAAGGAACAACGGAAATGGAGTTTATACATTTGTTAAGAGATAATTACCTGAGACAGCATGTGATGGAAGGGACAAGAGATTCTAGAGTGTTAGATCTGGTCATAACATCGGAGAACATATCAATAAGTAATTTAGTTACAATGTCTCCACTTGGGGAAAGCGATCATGTGGTCTTGACCTGGGAGATTGAAAGACGTACTGAATATTCTAATAAGAATGGGTATATGTGGAATTACAAGGCTGGTGATTATGGCAAGCTGAGAAGTCAGCTTTCAGCTGTATTATGGCATGAGAAATTCAAGGGGAGAGATGTTGATGGTGCGTGGGAGATTCTCAAGGAGTATTTGAAGAAAGCTGTATCAGACTGTATTCCCAGAGTCAGAAGGAGAAATCAAGTAGGAGTAAAATGGATGACTAATACTATTAAACAAGAGTTGCAGATAAAGAAAAGGTTGTGGAAGACATATAAAGAAGAAGGTGATGAGCGTTCCAATGAGCAATATAAGGTACAGGCAAAGAGAGTAACCTGTATGGTAAGGAAAGCCAAAGCTAATTATGAGAGGAAACTAGCTGATGAATCCAAAAGAAACCCTAAAGAGTTCTTTCGCTATGTGGCTAGTAAAAGGAAGAATATCCATGGAAAGATTACTTTAAAAAGTGTTGATGGTAAGGAAATTACTGAAGCTAATCAAATAGTTGAGTTGCTTAGTGATCATTTCGCAAAAGTGTACCATCTTCGTAGTGATAGTGCAGTGTCAGATGTGCCATTGACAGATGAGAGTATAGAGATAGATGAAATTGAGGTGCTTAATATATTAAAGAACCTTAATGCTAACACTGCCATTGGGTTAGATGGCATATCGGCCCATGTGTTACGAGAATGTGCAAGAGAATTAGCAACTCCTCTAACCAGGATGTTTAATTTAAGCCTCAGTTCTGGTAAAGTGCCAATAGAGTGGAAAGAGGGGAAAATAGTTCCATTGCACAAGGGAGGCTCTAAGACTGATGTTGCAAATTATAGACCAATCAATATATCTGGAGTGGTGGTTAAGATTTTGGAGAAATTAGTTAAAATTAGAATTCAGGACTGGGTGGACAGCAATATGATACTTTATAAGGGGCAACATGGTTTTGTGAAAGGTAGGTCTTGCCTAAGTAATTTGCTTACGTTCTATAATAAAGTAACAGTGGAGTTGGATAAAGGAAATCCTTACTCAGTGATACTGCTTGACTTTGCAAAGGCTTTTGACAGGATTCCACATGGAACTCTGTTACATAAATTAGAGCAAATGGGTTTGGATCCGAAGATGGTGATTTGGATTAAAGGATGGCTGGCGGAGACAGATATCAAAGAGTGGTTTACGGAGGAGCTGAGTCCAGGAAAATGCAAGTGACTAGTGGTGTACCTCAGGGCTCAGTTCTTGGTCCTCTATTGTTTAATTTGTACATCAATGATATTGGAAATACCTTGAATGGAAATATCCACTTGTTTGCTGATGATGCAAAATTGGGAAGAGCGATAATCAATTCAAATGATGTGGATATTTTACAGGATGACTTAAATAGGCTGACGCTATGGACTGAGGTAAATGGCTGTCAGTTCAACGTGGCTAAGTGTAAGGTGATGCACTTCGGGAGGATGAAATCGCATGCTGTTTACTATATTAACGGAACTGAACTGCAGGAAGTTGATGAGATAAGAGACTTGGGAGTTATTGTGGACAGAGAACTTAAGTTTAAAGGGCATATTGCTAAGATTGCCAAAACATCACATCAAATTACATGGTTGTTGAGGAACACACTAACAAGCAGGGATAGGGAAGTTATTATTCCACTCTATAAGGCATTAATAAGGCCGCATTTGGACTATTGTGCACAGATCTGGTCGCCAGGATTTCTTGGTGATGCGGAAGTGGTAGAAAGGATTCAGAGGAGGGTTACAAAGATTGTTGCAGGTCTGTGGGATGTTCCCTGTGAGGATAGATTGATGATCTGTGGGCTCCAAAAACTAGCTGATAGACGTAGGAGAGGAGATATGATAGAGGTATTTAAATTGTTAAAGGGATTTTACAGGATTGATACTGATGATATTCTTAAGACCAATGCAGGATGTGAGAGAACGAGGGATCATCCCTGGAGATTGTGTAAGAGTGTGGTTAACAAGGGTGTTAGGACTAGATTTTTTACTTGGAGGGTTGTGAATGGGTGGAATGCTTTGCCAGAACTGGTTGTGAATGCTTCAACTGTGAATGAATTTAAGGAGAGGTATGACAGGTATTGTGTAAATAATGGTTAGTGTGTCAATGTCGGGTCTCCCGCGATGAGTCTTTTGACTCCATGGAGACACCGTTAAAATAATAATAATAAATAATAATAATAATAATAATTTATCAGCATTTTCTCATTTATAATATAAGCGTTGAACAACTGTAATCTGGCACTTTTATTGACAAAGGACGTGAATCTCACATCAAAAGCTATTTCAATTATATTTCGTAGATTCCCGAATGTTTACAAATACGTTCTTTACTTTTTGTGTGAACACTCAATTTAGTGTTTTGCGCTGATAAACTAACAATTTTTCCTGATAACCTGAATATTATCAATAAGATTTGAAATATGATCGGTGATTACATTGTATCTCCAGATAAATTAGTAAATCCCAGTACTCCCCCCCCCCCACCTTTCTGGTAAATAGTAAAGAATTAAAATTATCATTCATCTCACCAGCACTAAGTCAGCAAGGAGGAAATTTGAATTTTATTTAAATCGGTAATTACTTGATCTATTATTACCCATGAGGAGAAATCATTCACAATTATTTCCTTTGTCTTTTTGGGTGGAGGAAAACATTTTGCCAGGGTTTTTATTATTGTAGTTGTGCAATTCATCGATTGAATACTAATATGTATTGCGGTATGAGAGGCAGAGAGCCTGAGTAGCTCTGTAGAAATAGCGTTTGCATCATAGCGCTACACCAACCGAACATAGACACCTTTGTAAGTTCGATTCTAGTCACCAAGTAGAGGAATTTTTCTAGTTGTTGACCAGAACTTAGAACTTTTTTTTCTAGCCACCAATCAGTTGAAACTCTCTTCCATTGGTTCCTGAGTTGGTCGATCTCTAGCACTGGTAAATAGGATTTTTACTCCCATGCATTAAAAAAAATTAATAATAATGGACTATAAAACTCACAGTATAATACAGAGTGATACGAGTATAAGGATTTATGGCTACAATATGGGAGAAGTTTGGCGTGTTCTCTTTCCGGATAAAGATTTGACATAGTGGTAATTTGGGCTTACTATCGATAAAGGATTGAAGTCTTCCAACCACTAGTCCCACCAACAAATCTAACTAGAGAAACATACATCCACATTTCTTCCCTCACTTAGGATATACCTAATGTATTTTATGTTATTATTAGCTCTCCAGGAAATCAAGGATTCATCAAGGGCCGCCATATGTTACCCAAACCACCTGTTTGGGTAATATATGGCGTACTCACTATTTCAACAGGCAAGCTGTTTCACTTACCCGATTCTGTGAGAGAAAAATTTAACTCTCGCCTCATTCTTTATTACACACAAACTAAGCTTCCACACATGCCCTCTTCACCTCTCCAATCTTCCATATAACGAAAAATTTTATCAACTGATCTAATCCCTCTGAAACGTTTATAGACTTCTATCATATCACCCGTGTTTACGAGACTCTGGAGCTGCATACTCTCAATCTACATTCCATAATTCTGATAAAATCTTTGTAATCCTTCTTTGCATACTTCCCAGAGCTTGTTTATCCCCTCTGAAATCAGGAGACAAAATCTGCACACAGTAATCCGGGTGGTCTTTTAAAGAGGCAAAATGACTTCATTATCCTTACATGTGAATGTACGTTAGAATCAATTATCCTCTGAGCTGTATTTACAATTATCTGACCTTGGAAATTCAAATCGCTATCTACCATAAGTCCAAAATCCCTAGCCTCATCAGTTTCTTGTATTATAATCTCGCCAATATAATATAATATGCTGCTGGAAATCTCATCATGCTAAAGTGCATGATGATGCTTTACCTTTACTAACATTGAACTAAAAATTACTATTATTTGCCCATATTTTTGTAAATTCAAATCATTCTGGAAGTGCTAGGTATTAACAGCGTTCCTGATTTCTTCACCTGTTTTTGCAGCAGCAAACAATTGAACACTCTTGTCAGGTCCTTTTCCAGTACCATTAATGTATAGACTGAACACCAGTGGTTCGAGGACTAATCCAGGGGTATAAATCTGGTACTTCACATATCTTATACCATTTTCTGATAGCTGTCCATCCATCAATCATCGACTTAAGTCCCATATTCTCCATTTTACACAACAGCCTTCCCTATCAGTTAATTCAGGTTAGCCATAACATTGTTAGAAAAATGAGAAAATTGAGAACACACGACTTCCCTTTAAGTTAACGATGTGTTCCTTACAGAATATTACTCGTCTGTCACCCCATTTCTGTATGAGAGCTCCAACGTCTGTAAAATCTTCATCACCAATTCAGTGAAACTGATAGGTTAGTAGTTGCACACATCGGTTTTGAAACACAAACAACGGAAATATCGTATGCTCTTTCCATAGTTATGGTATATTTCTTGACTCAAGTTATACAAACAACATGGGACTCGCCAATTTGGCTGAACAATCCTTCAGCACACATGTTAATCTCCCATCTGTCCTTCTTGCCGAATTCTCATTCAGGTTATAGAGCTCTTCAATCTCATTCTCATGCACTTCTAGAACTGTGAACAATGTAAAAAAACATGGTTAAGATGTCTTAGCAAAGTCCACTTTGATACAACAGTAGCATGTGCATTCAGTAAATTTACTGTTTGGCATTAATTATCGCCGCCAGAAAGCAGAGTAGCGATTTCGGTGTCGAAAGATTACTATTATTTTTATTAACACGAGTTTAGATTATGGAATCTAAACTCGTCATGGGAGGCAAACGCTGTTACACACAAAGCCCATCAACCATGTTTCAAACTCATGCAATGAATTTGCATTCATCATGTCAATCATATCCCCTCTCTCTTCTTCCTATTCACAAAGCTTTGCAAACTGCATTCCCTCAATCTGACTTCATATCTCCCACATCTGACACTTTTCTGGACTCTTTCCAACATATTTCCATCATGAAAACCATGGGCCAAATCTGTGCACAATAATCCATACAAGGCCTGATACAATGGAACTAGAACTTCATTTTTACACATTAAGGTCCTCTGCATCATTGTTATAATTTGATGTGATGTCTTTACAAATTGTGCAATGACTTCCGAATTTCAGATCTTCAATTTCTTTGCATCCCGTTATCGTCTACCAAATTTCAAAACCTTACCCTTTGTAAGAATGAAATGACAGTTCCACGCTGTTGCCCTCATACAAGTCCTCCTGTAAGGCCATTCTGTGTGAATCATCACTTTTCCCAGTTTTGCATCAGTTGTATATCACCAATTAAAACCATCCCAATATCATTAATATACAAAATAACAATGGTCCCAAAACTGACCATTGCAGCACACCACCAGCGATCTTCCTCTTCCGAAATAATGTCCCCCCCCCCATATACAACTTGCCGATACCTATCCAACTCACTAATCATTCAATCCCATCTGCTTAAGTTTAATGACCGAACTGTGGTGTGGCAATCTATCAAAAGACTCTGCAAAAGTACATAAGCAAGTTTCTAAAACATGACCTTTCTTTAACAAGACCCTGTAGAAGCACAAAGACTACCACTATTTTCAACTCACTCTTGTATCTCATATATCACCAACCTCTCCATAATGATGACTACAAGACAACTGATAATGAGCTCATTCTTTTTGCATTATTATATTTATGAGTGTTTGCTTAATTAACAGTAAGGGTGGTGTGCTTAATTTTGACATTTTCAAAGGTTTAATATTTGTTTTCTTGTTTGCTGTATTGTGTCATGGTGCCGATTTGCAAAACAATGACGTGCAAATTTAACATGACTGTTTATGTTCACTGCATCACATGCAAAGTGTATACCCTTCGCAGGGCGAGAGGTTTGTAGGAGAATGTGTTTATGTTTCGTGAGTGAATGAATGAATGCGAGATGTCTGAAAAAAGTAAGAATGATAACAGTGAGCTGAAACACGAAATGCAGGATAATACAACTGGCTCAGTTACTGATGCAAGTGGTATATGAGTGACTGTATGAATGAGGCAGTGGAAAATGAAGAGAATGACCATATGGTAATGAGAAAGACAGCACACTTACATGTGTTCTCCATAGACAAAACGTGAAATTGAGTGTTTGGAGAAAACGAGTGGCAGATGGTGTGACACAGAAGCGAATGAAAAGGGTGAGAAAACAGAGTATAAAAGAGCAAAAGCATGACAATAAAGAGGATTTTATATGGTGAATCATTGATAGGGGTACGCCATGAAATCGTGTCTTCCTGGTGTTAAGATTAAAGATGTCAATAACTGTAGAGATGCAAATAGTGAAGTGAAAGAGATGTTTATTTTGGCTAGTACAAATGATTTAGAGGTGACAAGTGTGGTATGTGAGAAGGCAAGAGTTGCTAGAGCATGCGATAGGGGAGAGATATTTGTGGTTCGTGTGAGGTGGTCAAGGGGGGGGGTGTTTGAAGAAAGCAGTATCAGAATGTATACTCAGTCAGAAGGATAAATCAGGTTAAGAGTTAGATGGATGAATAGTTTAAGCATGGGTTGCAGACAAAGAAAAGCTTGGAGGGATTATAAAGAAAAGGATGATCAGCATGTCCACGAGCAGTACAAGGAACAGGCAAGAAGGGAGACACGTATGGTACGGAAGGCCAAAGATAATTATGAAAGAAAGCTAGCTAATGAGATCAAAAGAAATCCTAGATAGATGCCAGCTTGATGTCGTTAAGTGTAAGGTGAAGCACTTTGAGAAGAGATTACAAGTTGTGTACTATAATTATTATTATTATTATTCCAAGACCTCATAGAGTCAAAGACTCATCTGGGAGGTTCTTTTATCACACACACACACAGCTCATCATACCGTGCCTTGAACACATTCAAACTCCTTGCAGACACCACACTCTCAGACAAGGCATTCCAATCATTCACAACTCTGCACAAAAAAAACCTGCCTCTCACTCCCCTACTCACACCCTCTTTATACAGTTTCCAGGGATGACCTCTGGTTCTCCCACTATTTTCTGTAGAATTTCTCCAGCATTGATCCTATAACAACCCATTATCAACTTGTAGGTCTCTATCATATCTCCCCTCTTCCTCCTGTCCACCGGACTCTGCAAATTAAATCTTCTCAATCCTTCCTCATACTCGACATTCCAGAGGTCAGAAACTACCTTAGTCAATCGCCTTTGGACCATTTCCAACATTTCTTCGTCCTTCTGAAAACCAGGTGACCAAATCTGAGCACAATAGTCCATTTGTGGCCTAATTAAAGCCTTATATAACGAAACAAGAATCTCCCTACTTCTACATGTTAATGTCTTCCGCATCATTTCCAGAAGCCTTTGTGTTGTTTTCACAATTTTGGCTATGTGTCCCCTAAATTTCAGATCCTTATCCACTATCACCCACAGATCTCTTATTTCTTCCACCTCCAACAATATATCCTCACCAAGTATAAATTCTGCATCCCATCTTTGTTTTCCAAATTTTAAAACCTTACATTTTGCAACATTGAACTCGCATCCCCATTCCAGTGCTCAATCACTCAATTTATTCAAGTCTTCTTGTAAGGCCACAACATCTTCCCTACTCTTCATGGTTCATCCCAACTTTGCATTATCTGCAAACAACTGAATATCTCCATCCATATATGACTGCTTAAAAATGTTATTAAACCATTACATACATTTACAAGCAAGATAAAAAAAAAAAGTGATTCGGTATACAATGAAATTCATTATATAACAGTAGTCCAGAACCTAACAAGCCAGGATATGCCTGTATATCATCGGATAAATGAGAAATTCTATTTGTTTTAGAGAGGAGTTCAGCTGCTTGTTCAAAAAGGCATAGTACTATGTAAAAATATGCTACTTGGAAAGAAAGTGGAGAACATAGCTGTATCCTCCTCCTGTAGAAAAAAAAAAAATTTTGCCAGACAAACTATCCTAAATGCAAAAAAAGTGAGATGAGAGCAGTAAATATCTGGTGGAAATCTGTTTTGTAAGAATAGCATAGTGCCTCAAAGGGGGGACATTAATAAAGAGGGCAATGCATCAAAACTAAGATATTTTCCATGCTGAGTGCGAGATGTTTAGTTATGTTAATAAAGTGCTATATGTTCTTAATTAAGGAGTGAGAAAGACTCCTTGAGTGTTGCTACTAATTTCTTGGCTGAATAACAAACATGGCTGTCTATGCTATCTATAATAGGAGCAAGATGTTTTTATATAATTTGGGTAAATCATATATTCTTGGAGAGTGCCAATACTGCAGAAGTGATTTTTATAGTAGTATCAGTTGGTCAGAAGGCTACTTAACTAAGTAAATCAATAGTTTTATTTTTAGAGCATTTAGTAATGTCACTATCACTGGCTTTATATATGTGTGGGTATCTGGTAGACCCATTTATTTTTTTTAAGTAACATTTTTTTGATTGATTTGATTAGATATAATCATTGTGTTTCCTTTAATAGCTTTGGTAATCAGAAAATTCTTGTTATTCTTCAGGGATTTAATAGATCACTTTTCCTTCTTGACTAGACTGATGACCAGAAGTCTAGTATTGCTAACTGGCTGTTTCCAACTCAAATTCTATCAGCAAAAACAGGTTGGAATAAATTTTGGATTTTTTCAATGTGACAAATCATGCCTAAAGCATCAAAGATTTAGGAGATACCTGCAAAATTAAGACATTTATGTAACAAGCTTTGTTTGACATAAGTTAGTCAAGGTTAATGACACGAGCCTGGCTTTTAATTTTTAGAATCTCGTATTTTGCCACAAGGTCAATATGCAACTATTACAGAACAAATTTCTACCAGATATTTACTGCTCTCATCTCACATGTTTTGCATTACCAAGTCAACTGATTGGATAACATCTCTGCTTTGCAGCCAATGTGGTATGGATGCTTGTCAAAGTCTTCAGGCAGTAGATGATGTTTACTGGCAGGCAAGGCTCATGTTTACTGAAAAGTATGAAGAAACCCATGTTTGAGCTCTAGAGTGGCATTATTGGTTTATATACATCTATAGTTCTTAATGGACTCAAGCATCCAAGGTGGTATCTTTGAATTTTGTAACCATGATTCCAGGACAAGGTGGTTAGCCCTATGGCTATAACTATACTTTGTAAATTGCATGTATGCAGGATGAAAAACCCAAGTTTCTGGTAGAAAAAAGCCCTACTATTTTTGTATAAGACTGACTAACTCACTGCCCAATAAATGTTCTTAGTGTCCTAGATGGGATTTTCAATAATGTCTTTACAACTGAAAGCATCACTGAAATTGACTGAGCCATGGATGCTCTCACTTATATTATTATTATTATTGCTAGTAATGCTAAGATCTCCATGGAGTCTAAAACCCATTGCCGGAGGTAAACACTGTTACACACAAAACCTATGAAATCGTGCTTAAAACTCATTCAGTGTATCTCATTTATTACGTCAGGCCAGAGGAATAGCTAGAGGGGGCGGTCCACCCCGGGCGTCACTTTGAACATTTTTGAACTTTTGCAGTTAATTCTAAAATATAGTCTTGAGAACTCAGTTCCAACTATTGTAATACCACAGCGAATTTTCCTCACAATTGCTGCAAGTGTTGCTAGTTGTGAGAGGAGTTTTTCTAAATAAAATTGATTAAGAATTACCTACATTACTATGAAATAGACTTCGACAATGTCATCGACGATTCTGCTAACAGAAAAGCAAGAAAAATAACATTTTAGAATGTTGAAATTAAAGTTTTACTTCAAAAATAAAAATAGTGTTTTAATTTATTTTTTACATTGTTTTGACTTTTTGTAGTATTTTTGGTGTGTACTGAGAGGGGCGGCAAAAGCTCTAGCTACACCACTGTGTCAGGCAAAGCATTTCGCTTGAGCAACCACTCTCCATGCAAGGAACCTACTCCTTATGCTCCTATTCACACCCTCTTTATACAACTTCTCTGGTAGAATATAGAACCAGGTATGTCCCCTGGTTCTATCTCTATTCTATGAAAAATTTCTTCCACATTAACCTGGTAACAACCCTTTACCAAATTAAATGTCTCAATCATATCCAATCTGTTCCTCCTATTCATAAGGCTTTGCAAACTGCATTTTATCAATATGTCCTCATATCCCACATCCTAAAAACCAGTTATGACCTTAGTTAGTCTTCTCTAACTAAGATCGTAACTAAGGTTTCCAACATATCCTCATCACCACGAAAACCAGGAGACCAAATCTGTGTACAATAATTCATACGAAGCCTGATCAAGGCTATATACAGTAGAACCAGAACCTCTTTATTTCTACGTTAAGGTCTTCTGCATCATTGTCATAATCTGATGTGATGTCTTCACAACTTGTGTAATGTGACCTCTGAATTTCAGATCCTTGTCCACCATCACTCAAAGGTCTCTTATCTCTTCAACTTCCTCCAAAATTTCCCCGCCAAGTGTATACTTTGCATCCCATTGTTCCCTACCAAATTTCAGAACCTCACACTTGGCAACAGTAAATTGACAGTTCCATACCGTTGCTCACCCATACAATCTGTTCAAGTCCTCATGTAAGGCCACAACTGTCTACTTGATTCCTCATTGCTCTTCCTAGTTTTGTATCATCTGCAAACAGTTGTATATCACCGGTTAAACCTATCCTAATATCATTAATATACAAATTAAATAAAAATGGTCCCAAAACTGACCCTTACAGCACACCACTTGCTGAATATGATAGCCATTCACCTATACAACTCTCTATATATGCTCAGAGCAATAATAATATTATTATAAGAGACCTTCAGGGAGGTCAGGGACTCATCAAGAAAAGCCACATATCACTCACACCTTCTCTTAAATCATTTACACCATTAGCACTTCTGATCTCTAAACATAAGCCATTCCAATCATGCACTACTCTATGACAGATAAATTTAACTCTCATCCTCCATAAAATATACTAAATATGCTATATAGGTTTCCAAATTTTCAAGAGTGAGATTATTGTAAAAAAATACACATGCATCTTCAAAATCATTTAATCCATCATATTTCTTTTGATATCATAAAATAAAAAACTTGCAATTTCACAAACAAAGAAAAGCTTACATTTCCACACATGCCAAGTTTTTCAAAGTAAATCATGACATTAAGTTAAGGAGATAATAAATCCCTCATTATTTCATGACATTTAAGCAATTTGAATATTCAGTATAAAAATAGAATTTTATATGTGATAATGAATATTTACTGGTAAAAACCATTACTTCTATTAAAAAGAGGTATCAGAAATTACAATTTCATGAGTCTTTTTTATATTAAAAAAAAAGTACTCATATAAAAGCAGTACCAAATGGAAAGACTTCACATGAGCTTCTGAAATATGAGTATTATTGCATCGCAGTATTATAACAATATTTTGTAGAGATTAAAATTATAAAATTAAATAAATTTAGAAGTAAGGAAGTTATAAAAGTAATGCATGTGAAGTCATTTTAATGCACATTTTGCATCAATCTGTATTAACCTGCTTCTATTTAATTCTATGTTGTTTTAAAACTCAAAAATAAAGCACAGAGTTTAAAATGATATTCATTGCCTTCTCCTCAAAAAACTCCTTTGGACACCTACATTTTATTTTCTCAATTCCTGGAACTATTATATGTGACAGAGCTATTAATAACTGCAGTCTCAACAGTTAAGTAGTTGGGAAACCTATGTTGACTGGCATAGGTGTGGTAATAACTGTTTTGTATAAATCTGCAATGAATAGCTGCATAGCAGACTCCTTTATTTTACAATCATGGATGATCACAGTCCACATGTCATTAACTGTTGAACAGACAAGTTGCTAGTGATGAGTTTTCTCTCCTTTCATTACAAATATATTCATCAAATTTCATGAGAAGTCAGTCATACAAGTTATTTTTTTATGTGAATTCCATCTACAAAAGGCTGTATTTATTGAGGCCTGAAGAGGCTTGAAAAAGTTCCCTGTAACTTTTTAACAAGTATGATACATAGGCTAAGGATTATGTAATGTAGAACCCTGGCTCTAGAGCACACAAATATGGAACTTTTTCAAGCCACTTCAGGCCTCCAATAAGCAGGTTGATAATCTCAACACTAGACAATGAAATTCATCTTCTACTTAAAGCCATTAACAAACATCAATGCTTGTTGCAGTGACATTCAAAATGGAAGGGAAGAAATCTGTTAATGAGCTCTACCATGGCTGGCTTGGTAAAGTCAAGTAGTTAACACATCTGCAGGTTCATATTTTGCCATGGAGATGAATGTTTGTAATTGTTCTTAGGTGGAAGATGAATTTCATTGCTTGGTGTGAGACTACTTCTCCTTCATTTATTGAGGCCTGAACAGGCTTGAAAAAGTTTCCGTTTGGTCTCTAGAGCAAAGTTTTTGGACAATGTTAAAAAATAAAAATATCAAAAAACTAAATAAAATTATAAAATATGAAAAACATCCTTAGCCTACTATACCACTATATTATAGGTTACAACCTTTCATGGATGGGAGTGGCAAAAAAATTTCTGACTTTTACTGACTGATATCACAAAGGCAAATGTAGTTTCAGTGGAACTACAGGATGACCTATGATTGTTGGATGAATTTAGTGAAAGCTATGTACATGCTTACCCTCATTTAAAAAAGAAAAAAAAAAATCACACACACCTCAAGAAGAGCAAAAGCTATGAAAATTAAATTTCAACAGTTTGGAGTTAATGAAATATGGATTTCAAACTACTTAAATCCTTAAGGTATGTAGGATACATTGGATCTTAAGAAGCTAGAGCATATCTATGGCAGAGAACATCAAAGAAATACACTGGACCTTTCTGAACTAAAAGTCTAAAATTTTAACAAAAAATGTGAGGTAATTGTTCATAATTAAATAGGAATGAAAGAATGCTGCCTAAGGCAATGAGGCCAGTGCATTATATCTGTTAACAATATGTGTTCTTCAAATAGTCTGTTTTGCAGGCATCTCCATATTCTGGTAAAGAGTCAGTCAAACTGAAGTTTTTCATTTATAGACTCGACTGCTGAAACAGTTCTTAATAGGTCTATAAATTGGACTGATTTCCAATTTCTCCAACTAGAAATCAAGAAATAAAACATAGGCATCCAAAGAGGTAATAGCTGAATAAAAAATAAGGTATGCTAATAAATACTATATTAAGAACAAGTACAGTTAAGCAACCAGCATAAAATATGTGTGAAATGCCTTTTTAATAAATGTCCATTCATGGTGAACATTGTTTTCCATACTATCAGCATATAATAATACTGTATTTAAAATAATTTAATATGCAAAATTTGAAAATATAATTTGCATGATAATAAGTATTATAAAATATACAGAACATATAAAAGAAAAACAGTCATAAATAGGTAGGAACTAACACAAATATGCAAAAAATATACACAAAAAAAAAAAAATCATCACAAATATTGACTAGTCAATGAGAACAGTGATATATGTATAATGTTAAATAAAAGTAAAGGTTACAAATGGAAGCAGCTAATGAAAGACTCATCTAAAAATTCAGAAGTAATACTACTTGATGAGAGATATATTACTTCATTGAGAGAAATGTAACTGTAACTATAATTACTATGATTATAGAGTGATTATAGTTACAGCCATTTGGGGAAAATTCTATGTCAGTGCTAAGAATCAAACCAATTTTTATTTGTAGTTTATTTGAGCTCTGCTAGGAAACCAGAGTCCTCTTTTTTTTCATTCTAATGGTACAAAATTTAGTAAGAAATGTGAGCAGAAGGGAAATCTTAATAATGAACATGACATTACAATCACACTAAATAAAATCAGCAAACTTAGATTTACATTGGCTCCAATTATCAGAAATTAATAAAAGGTAGTTAGTAATAAAAATTAATAATTAACTTTGTATTAGACAGATTAAAAAATAAAAACTGAAAAAGTGAGTATAGGTAACCCTCGTATAACACAGATGTTAGGTTCCACAGAAATGTCGCATTATATAAATTACGTTATGTGAGACTCAGATCACATAGAAAAAGTAGGGTTATGTTTCTAATTTTTTTTTTAATTATATAAACAATGACATATCCAACAAAAATATATTTTTATTTAATTCAGGTAATTCATATAAGTTAAGAAAATATATAAACTATGAAACTAAATACACAGTATAAACTTATAAAAATACAAATTGTACGTAAACTTCATTGCACATAATACATAAATGTTTCAGGAAAAATAAAATAAAGTGCATATTTTAATCATCATCACTGTCTTCAAAACGAACATTTCGTAGATGTTCTTTATTTACAAATGGCCAGATGTCATCATCACTTGAAATCTCTTGAACATCATTTGTATAATTCTCATTGCATACTTCGGCTGGTTTAGTTATCAGGAAGCCAGTAATAAGACCTTGCTTACCACTATGCTGCAATTTTTTTATTAAGTTCATAATATGGAGCTAAACAATTATCCAGTTGTCTCGTGAATTTTCCGGAATGCTCCATTGAGGGATCATTATCTGTAAAATAACTTCCTAACTTTCTTGCCAAGTCCAATCATTTCTTTAATTCTGAATTTAACACTGAATTCTTTAAAGGATTCATCACAATCAGAATCTGCGGCAGAACTTTCCCCGCCATTTATTAAATGTACCATTTCCTTCTCATTTAAATCCAATACCGATCAATTAATTCGCTAATTTCGTTTTCACCCATATCGCAAAAGCCCTCTAAGTGGCCCTTACTATAAAAATAAATTTTTTACGTAAAAATAGCATTACATATTGTATACAACTCACCAGAAAATAAAGTACTAAGATTGAGATTAACACACTTTCCCGGCAGAAAACGAAGACAATCTGCAACAATAAACATTTTATACAGTAAACATTCATGTACATGAGTGCTTTAGGGTATTTCCCCTAATATAAATTCGCTGCTTATAACTACATGAGCGATACGGGTAGACACAAATTTAATGAAGATAAAATTTGATTTTTAAGTCGTGGGTTGAAAAACATATGACAATCTGCAACAATAAACATTTTATACGGTAAACATTGACGTACATGAGTGCTTTAGGGTATTTCCCCTAATATAAATTCACTACTTATAACTACATGAGCAATACGGGCAGACACAAATTTAACGAAGATAAAATTTGATTTTTAAGTTGCGGGTTGAAAAATATATGAAAAAATAAAGGTTACTACAATTTGTAGAGCGTGTTATATCAAAACCACGTTGTATAGGTACTGCATTATACGAGGATTACCTGTACTTTCTCTCTGATCTGTTTATTTGAAACTAGCTGGTATCTTGTCTTTCTTTTAGGTAGCTGGTATCAGAACTGCGAGAGTCACAAACTGTAACTTAGGTTGCTATTAATGTGGCAAGCATCAAGAACTATTTCTTTCGATTCCAGAAAACAGTGTTGGTTATGAAGAAAGACTGAAGGAGTGCAAACTTACAGAGTTTTGTGAATATAAGATGGGGAGGGGGGAGAAATCTGTTGGAAGGAATTCACCAGATATACAATGGGAGAACAAGAGGTCAATCCTGGGAATTGTGTAGAAGTGTGGTTAACAAGGGCATGAGGACAGATTTTTTTGCTTGGAGAGTGGTGAAATGTACTGCAGAATTGGTCATGAGTGCTTTGTTGCTGAATGAGGTTCAAGAAGCATGACAGGTATTGTGTGAATAATAGTTAGTGTGGGCCTCTACAGTGAGCCTTGGTAGAGATGCCTGAGAAGATATTTAAAAAAAACAAAAGTATCTTTCAGTGTGCAACCAACTGGAAAAATTCAAAATCGCAGAACTTGGAATTTAAGCAGACCAAAAAAAGAATGTTTGAATTTTCCTACATCACATTTTCCAAATTTAACTTGAAAACAACTATATCAGGATGATTTCTCCATAAAAAAATGTATGAAATGGAAGAATTTGATGTGCTATTATTCAAAAACGCTACAGAATCTCCTACTAGGGGCCTATAAAGCTAAAATTATAATTGTTTAGTTTTCATTAGTTACATTATTTACTAAAGACATTAAAAATATATTTATAACAGGTAAGCCAGAGCCATCTGAGTCTAAAACACATTTGCCAAACTGTCAGTTTCCATGCTTTAAAATTACTCCAAAGTTTTTGACTGTATCCAGCATATGAAATTCTGGGAGATAATGGAAATAATGGGTTTTCCTTCCAACACAGTATCATATTGACTTGTACAGTGAGCAAGAATCCACTGTAAGAACAGCTGTTGGATTAACTGCTTGACTTCTATTTGGCAAGAGAGTTAGGCATGGATACTTACTTTCTCCTCACCTGTTTAGTATCTATGCTGAGGACCATGCATGTATCTTTGTATAACCTTAAGACAGGAATTAGGATAGGTGATAGATGGATCAGTTAATCTGAGGTATGCTGATGACCAGTAGGGCGCTCAGGATTTAATCTTAGGGGGGGGGGTACCCAAGTTGAGTAGACAATTTGAGAATACACACTACGCATCGCATACGACCTATGACTGAGCATCTGCAATGATCCCTAATTCATAAGTAGTATAGAAATAGAAGACATGACACAACATAAATAAAAAAAAAAAGAATTTTAATTAAGAAAAGATTTTTGGAAAATTTTCCAGTGTTTTTTTTTTCCCTTTTTCTTTGGAGGGGGCCAGGACACCCCCCCCCCTCTGGGTGCGCCGCTGCTGGTGACAGTACTCCTTTGTAATGACAAGGAAGAACTAGGACAAATCCTTGACAGAGTTAATGAGATCAATAAGAACAGAGGACTTCAGCTCAATCCTAGCAAGACAAAGATTATGATTCTCACAGGAAATATAGACAGGGAAGCTCCTGAGAAACAAGGGTCCCTTAATTCATCAACCAAATCTCACTCAACAAGAATGATGAATCAGTAATTCCAAGAATCTGGAGGACCGATCTACACCTATATAGCATGCAGAACATAATGGCAGAACCCCAACACAGAAAACATTAATATAAGAAGACTGTCTTAAGACCAGAAAATGGAAGTCAGCAGGTCAGATAATGAGATGAGAGGATGGATGTTAGGCCAAGGAGCTTACAAACTGGATACCAACCAGAAGAAGAAACAGAGGAAAGCCAAGGACTAGATGGGATGATGACTTTGACAAGAAGTGGAAGAAAACTGCCGAAGATAGAAAGAAGCAGTCAAAAAAGGGGGAGACCTTTGTCCAGCAGTGGACCGACAAAGGCCGAGAAAGAAGAAGAGGATTGTAGAGATGTGTTTAATGTAGTTCCACTATAAAACTTTTATTTTTTATCAACTATATATTATTAAAGTTATTATATGTAAAAGAATATTTTATTTTGTTAATTAATTTTTATTTGTGTGTAATTTTTTATTTATTATCATTATTTTTTTTCGCCAAAGGTTAAGCTAGGGTAAACAATTAACAAAGCATTTAGATTTATCTTACTTTTGTGTGGTGTCATGTAGCTTGTGTTCTGTGCATGTTTTCCTGATGGTGACCATGAAACGCTGAGTGTTATTTTCATAATTATAAATAAAGTAATTATTCCAATGTGTTTTCGTCTCCATAAATTCTTTATAATGAAGGGGACCTTAATGGAGAAAGAATTGAGAAAGTCAGCAAGTTCAAGTACCTGGAATCCATTATTAATGTGAAGAAGTGCTTTTCAGAAGACATCAGAAGAAAATTAGGAATGGCTAAAACAAGTCAGAGACTTGTCTCTAAAATCTGGAAGATTGGATCTATCTCTACAGGAACAGAATTGAGGATTCTGGATGTAGCTGTTTATCCAACAGTGATTTATGGATGTGAGACATGGAACCTAAAGTGATAGCTGTTTTTGAGATGTGGTGCAACAAAAGACTATTGAGGATATTATATACTGAAAGGCAGATAAACAGATGGGTGTCAGAAAGCACTGCTAGAACTTTAAGGCTCCTTCAGGATACTGACAGAAGAAAGTTGAAATACTTTGGACACATTGAAAGGATGGAAGGAGGACTTCTCAGAACAGTAATAGAAGGTCAAGTTCCTGGAAAAACAGGAAGGGATAGATCCTCGTTGAGCTGGATGGATGGTATGTCTGGAGTGACTGATCTTCAAAGAATTAAAGACTCCAGAAAAGCATATAACAGGACCACCTGGTAAAGACTGGTGTGGCACATCACCGAGCAACAGAGTGACCATACAGCATCTGATGATGTCCAATGAATAGATGGATGGAAGAAGAAATTTAGAGAGTTAAAATAAGACATATATTTATACTTTCCAATACTAAGCCCTGACAAAAGCAAACAAAACTGAACCTCAAATACATTGGTGAAAAGCATGCAAGTTAGATATAAAGTAGGAATTTAATTAATGCTGTTGTCCACTTACATGGGCTTAGGTTTCTTAAGTGAAACAGCAATTTATTTACAATGCCTAAGGCCATGTAGGATGGCAATAGCACAAATTAAATTCCTACTTTATATCTAACTTGTATGCAACTCCACCAATGTATCTGAGGTTCCATTTTATTTATTTATGTCAGGGCTTAGTACTGGGAAAAATATCATTTTAACTCTCTTTTTTATGTAAACAGTTTTTTATTAAGTAAGCAACCACCAAGATAATTTCAAAGTATGCTGACTGATTAATGCAGAAAAAACTTAATAAAAAACTGAACTTGACTGTTTCCAACATATTGGAAATATTGGAACATATAGCAATGATCACAGTCATTATTGTTGTAAAACAGGCATCTCCATGGAATCACACAATTATTCACACAATACCTATCATACCTCTCCTTACCTTAACCTCAGGAAACTCATTCACCACCCTTTTCTATGAATAGTTAAAACTTGATTTTGTGAATTAAACATTTATAATGCAACCTAAAATGGTTATACTAATATTATATATTTAAAATATTATCTTGGAGGGTAGGAAATGATTGTCAGATATACAAAAGTATTTTTGGAAAAAAATTGGAGAAAAGAGTTAAGTTAATAATAATGGCAAATGCCTGTCGGATTTCTGCTCAGGGCATGGACTGGTTATTACTAACAGAATGTTCGAAACATAAAAATGTGCACAAATTCATATGGAGAGAAGAGGCAAGGTATAAGAAAAGTCTCATTGACTTTGTTATTGTCGACAGTGATGTTTTCTCACTGTTGCAGGACACCAGAGTGTACAGAGGATTTGAAATTGGAAGTGATCATCATTTAGTCTTGAGCAGGATAAAATTGAATTTCACATTGAAAAGAAGAAGATGTAGACTATACACAAACATTATTCAAGAAAAAATGAAAGAGTTTGAGAACAGGAACCAAACTTTGGAGATTCAGTGGCAAATCCTGAAGAAAACATTGATTGATTCAGCCAGAGAGGCATGTGGTGAGGTTGTCTGCAAGGACAGAAAAATCTGAACTCCATGGTGGACACAAGTTAAAGAGGCACTGAAGGAAAAGAAGAAAGCAAATAAATCAGCTTGTGCTCTTAGAGAATACAGAACAAATGTAAGAAAGCTAAACACTGTGTGAAACTAGCTAAACAAAAGTCAAGGGAGGACTTTGGTATGAACATAGAAAATAAATATCAAGAAGGTGGAAAGTATTTTCTGAAGGCTGTTGAAAAAAGCTCAGAAATAGAGGAAAGAGTGCTGTAAAAGGAATGAGAGATGATAAAGGTGACATGAAAACTGGGGAGGAAAAATGCTTGATATATGGAGCAATTACTTCGAAAAATTGCTAAATAAAATGCAATGATAGCACAGTGGTGAAAAATAGTCAACAGGCATACAAGCAGGAATACATATCCATACTTGAAGTAGAAAAAGCCATCAAAAGCCTGAAATGTAAAAACACAGCTGAAGTAGATGATATTCGACCAGAAATGCTCAAGTATGAAGGTATAAAAGTCTTATAATGGCTGCACTGCATAGTTTAGAAGGCCTGGACAGAGGGATGAATTCCAGATGATTGGAGTAGAGTTTTCATACTACCCACATATAAAAAGGAAAAAAAAAACTGAATGCAAGAATTACAGAGGTATTTCCCTATTGAGTGCTCCTGCTAAGATTCATGCAAGTATACTTGAGAAATGATTGAGAAGGATTGTGAAAGGTAAGCCTAGTAAAGAACAAGTTGGATTTGGGCAAAATAGAGGCTGTCAGGATCAGATTTTCACTTTACAACAAATAGTTGAGAAATCATGAGAATTGGTTCAATAAAGATCTGTATTTAAGTTTTGTAGATCTGTAAAAGGCATATGATAAGGTGCCAAGAGAGAAGCTATTCAAAAAGCTACAGTTGTATTTTGTCAATGAAGCATTATATCAAGCTTAGTCTTTATTTGAGTTGTAAGTCAGCAGTTAGAATCGAAGGAAGTACAGGAAGATGGTTTAATTAAATCTGGTGTCAGACAAGGATGTACATTATTCCCTTTGTTATTCATTATCTACATGGATCACATTATCAAGGAAAGTGGTATTAAACCTGTTATTAAAATTAGAGATGTTAATCTCAGCTCTTTACTTTATGCAGATGATGTTATACTTCTAAATAAATCCAGTACAAGTCTGCAAGATTCCCTGACTAAACTGAATAACTGTTGTAATAGATATGGTATGAAGGTCAGCAATAACAAGAAATGAAAACAGGCAGAAGCATTGAAAATATCAACTGCATTGTGAATGGAGAACCTATAGAACAAGTAAAACATTTGAACTACTTAGGCACGATTTTTAGATGGTAAATTAAATATGGAAATAGACAACAGAATCAACAAAGCTGGTATGGTAGGAAGTCAATTGAATAAATTCATATGGAATAAGAGAGAAATTAGTCAAAACACTAAATTAGCTGTATACAAGACAGTGTTTAAACCAATTTTAACTTTTAACTTATGGATCTGATATCAGGGTTAGAAATAAAACACTTGACCAAAGACAGAGACCACAGATATGAGAGTCCTGAGAAAGATTAGAGGCATGAACAAATGGCATCAGTAGCAATATCATATTTAAAACAAGGATATTAGGAAAGAACTTGACATCATCCAGGAATGTGTTAGCAGAGAACACTTCTTTTGCTAATCTTTCCTCTTTGAGCTAAAGTGTAGATAGGAAGTTAGTAATGATGTAATTATGTAGTACTATCATATACTGAACACCCTTTGAGGGTACATGTCAGGAATTTCATGATGATGATTGTAATATTATCTTGGAATCATCTATATTCATAAACTATACTATTAGTATAACTCAAATTCAACAGTTGTTCCTATTCTTCTAAGAGTGATGTTGAATATAAGTATATTAAATTTGGCAATATGTTTTCATAAAGCATCATCTTTGTCTCTATCATTAATTTGATTGGTTTAACTATACTTCAAACTAGTACATGCAACATTAATATACACAGTATCTATTATTGTACTAGCAAAATATTACTTCTTTATTTTTGAAGCTATATTTCTTCCTATACTCAGTGAAATGTTGTTATATTGCATATGATTTAATTATGCTATTTAAATATTTTCAGTAACAGCCTCTCTTATGGCATAATGACAATATTTATTTATATATATTTCTTTTTAAGACTTAAGTACATTATATAATTCTTTTCAAACACACACACACACACACACACACACACACACACACACACACACACACACACACACACACACACACACACCTACCAATAACAGTATTCCATCATAGCAGTCGAATACAGGTGGTATGGCACCACGATGTAAACTCTGTGACTTCGAGAGAGGTGTCATCATGGGCTATAACAATGGTGGCATGTCCATATGTGCCATTGCTGCTCAACTGGAGCATCCAAAATCATTGGTTGATTATGTGATCAACAAATGGAGACATTCTGGCATAACCAGGGTGACTGCCGAAAATGAATGACGGTGACAGGCAAATGTTAAATTGGGTGGCATGCAAAAACCAGCTACAATCAGCACAGACCATCTATTATGAGTTCCAGAGCATCAGTAACACCATGGTGAGTACTAATACTGTACTAAAAGAACTCCATTTACTGGGTTTCCACGGAAGAGCAATGGCACACAAGCTGAACAACACAACAACGAACAAGGCGGCTCAGCTGGCCTGGTGCAAAGAGCGTGTGAAATGGACAATTGACTTGGAAAACGGTACTCTGGAGCGATGAATCAAGGTTCACCTGTTTCCAAGTCAATTGTCCATTTCACACGCTCTTTGCACCAGGCCAGCTGAGCCGCCTTGTTCGTTGTTGTGTTGTTCAGCTTGTGTGCCATTGCTCTTCCGTGGAAACCCAGTAAATGGAGTTCTTTTAGTGCGACATTGCTGTCTTGATGGCAGGGTGTGGAAACAGCCTGATGAACACTTGTTACCACAGTGTGTTGTATCTATAGTAAAGTTTGGTGGTGGTGGAGTAATGGTGTAGGGTGCATTCAGCTGATTTGGAGTGGGACTAAAGCCTACTAGTCATTGTCCATGGTTCCATGAAGGCAGCTGTTTTCCTTGATATTCTGGATAATCAGGTGCTGCCCACACTGTGGAGTTTTTATGGAATGGACCAATGTTACTATCAAGACAGCAATGTCGCATGCCACAAAACTGCAGCTATTATGGAATGGGATGTTAAACAACTGCCCTGGCATGCACAGAGTACTGACCTCAACCCCAGTGAACACCTGTGGGATGAACTGGAGCACGATTGAGGTCCAGAGCAGCACGTCCTCGATCTGTTGCTGAACTCAGTGCTACTTTGATGGAGGAATGGAGACAAATTCCACCTGATGTCTGCTGCACACTGGTGGAAAGCCTCTCTCAAAGGGTGCAAGAGGTGATCAATGCCAAAGGTGGACATACCCAATATTAGGGTTCGCCTGCTGTAAATTGCTAAAGTGTCTGTACAATTATTGGTATATAATGTGTGTGTATATACATACATATACAGTTACACTCCGAGTTACATAACATGCGACTTACATCAATTCACAGTTACGTAATAAATCTACTAGCGTGTATGAACACATTTGCAGCTTTGCGCAAATAGTAGATGCCTCGTGCAGTTAACTCAGTCACTTGTTATCACTGTTAGTTTCGTTGTTTTTTTTACCTTTAAAATGGAATGCAAATGCAAAACCGAATGCGCTGGTAATAAATCTAAAAAACAAAGGTCAGCAATTACTTGAAAAGTTGAAAATAATTCGTATGTATGAAGGCAGGAAAATTCTATGAACAATCATCAACATCAGTTGCATCAGTCTTGGGACTGGTAGCTCAGCAGCAATTCCTCCATTCTGCTCTGTCATTGGCTTTTTTCTTAACCTCCTGGTAACTCCTCAAACCCATGCTGTCTTTGACTTGGTCAAGAAAGTTTTTCCTTGGTCTGCCTCTTCTTCTTTTCCTCTCTATTTTGCCTTCAGTTATTCTTTTCACAAGTCCATCATGTCGAAGTATATGTCCAAACCACCTATCCCTTCTAATTTTGATCGAGGACATAATGGAACTTGTTGGTTTGATTTTTTTCCTGTCCATTTTATTTTGTTCATGCGCACACCAGCACCACATTTCAAAAGCCTCCATCTTCTTACATCTTCTCTGCCTAGAATCCAGGTTTCACATCCATACAGTGCAATGCTCCATATCAATATCTTTACTAATTTTTTTTTAATTGTAGGTTGAGGTTTCCTGTTAAAATGTTTTTCATCTTAGAGAATTGGGCTTTTGCATTGTTTATTCTTGATCTTATGTCTTCTCTTGTTCTGCCATCTTCTGTTATTAGGCTTCCTAAATATTTATAAAGCTTTTCACTTGTTTTATTTGTTTCCCGCTGATGTCTATATGCTCTATATTGATAGGGATTTTGCCTGTAACAATGATTTTAGTCTTATCTGTGTTGATTTTCATTTTATATTTTTCAAGGTTATTATTTAGTAATTCTAGCATTTTTTTAACGTTCTTCTGTTTTCTGCTACAAGGGCTATGTCATCAGCAAATCTTACACACATAACTTGCTCACCATTTATCTTTATGCCACTATTTATTTTATCTTTAATTTCCTGAATGGCCTTTTCAATATATAAATTAAATAAAAGTGGTGAAAGTATACATCATCGTCTTACTCCACTCCTTATATTTATTATTTTCTCCTTATCATTGATTTTAACCCGTCCATTTTGATTTTTGTAAATTTGATAAATTATTTTCCTGTCCCTCAAATCTATGCCGATATTAGTTAGACAATTTAGGAGTATTTGCTGATTTACTTTATCAAACGCTTTCTCTAAATCAGGGAAGCAAATGTAAGTATTTTGATTAAGGTCTAATCTTCTCTCTATTATTGTTCTTAAATAGAGTATTGCCTCTCTTGTTCCTTTATTCTTTCTGAATCCAAATTGGACTTCATCCAATAGACTGTTTCCCAACCTGTGGTCTCTTTGAATTATCCACGGGGGTCTGCAGGTAATTCAAAGGGGGTGCACAGGATAGTTTATTTTCATTAAACTTTATCTACATGTTGCTCACACCTGGCCTAATTGATATGTTCACATTCTGCCGAATATCTCCATTTATAACAGTATTGCATTGTCATAAATGACACATTTAGTGTTGTAAAATTGTAATTTATTACTTCAACTTTATGATATGTAAAATATAAAAAATTTCCATTTTGGATTTTATTGGGGCTGCGGTGAATTAACATTTGTTACAGGGGGGTCTGCGACATATTAACATTCGCTACAGGGGTCCGTGGCATATTAGCATTTGCTACAGGGAGTCTGCAACATCAAAAAGGTTGGGAAACACTGCAATAGACAATCTATTTTTGAATAAATTCTATTTTGAATAATTTTTAGCAGAATTTTGCTAATGTGTGGGATTAAAGCTATTGTTCTAAATTGACTGCATTTGTTTGCATTATTCTTTTTTGGTATTGGTATTATGGTTGATTTTATAAACTCCTTTGGTATTTCTCCTCTATCATAGATTTGGGCTATTAATTGATAGAGTAAGGTTTTTGTCTCATCACCTAGATTTTGTAGCAGTTCTATAAGAATATTGTCTACACCTGGACTTTTTCCCTTACTCATTTCGGACAGTGATTTATCAAATTCTTCTCGCATTATTGGGGTTCCTAGATTATCTTCATTTTGTTCTATGCTGATATCAACATCAAGTTCGTTGCCATTATAGAGATTTTCTATGAACAATAGCTCGAGAAATAAATCGACCTATTTTGACAGTGAATATAATAGTGAAGGATAAAGTTCGCATTGTTGAATGCATGAAAGCTGTGGTAGCGTTGAAATGCACAATTATTACCAAGAAGAGGCTGGGCCTGATATCAGAGATGGAGAAATTGTCGTCTCACTGGAATCCCATTTAAAGTGCTTCTCCTCCTGGGCAATGTCCCCGGTCAACCAAGAGTTGAACGACTTTCATCCTGATGTAAAAGTTGTTTACCTTCCTCCTAGAACTACCTCACTATTGCAACCTATGGATCAAGGCATTATTGCGACCTTTAAAGTCTACTATCTGTGGTGTACATTTTCCCAAGCAATCAAGGTCATTGATAGTGGTAAGGGCATTACTCTATGTGATTTCTGGAAGAACTATAATATCCTTAACTCTATCAAAAACATCAGGATGGATTGGGATGAAATCACGCAGATAACAATGAACGCTGTGTGGAAAAACTCTGCCGAGAAATGGTTCATAATTTTAAGCGTTACAGAAGGAAAGCAAACAATGACTGATACATGTGCTGAGTTGACACAAGAATTACAGCAGGTGACAGAGACGTGTGTGCAACTGGCACAGCAATTAGAGCTGGAAGTGGATAACAGTGACATTAACAAGCTTCTTTTGAGTCATGATGAAGAGCAAACTAACAATGACGTTATTCAGTTGAAGGCATTCTGAAGAAAATACTAAGCTGATTGAACCACCAGACATAAAAAAATTTACAATGAAGGGACTACCCGAGGTTTTTAACTTGATAGACATAGCGTTACCAAAATTAGAATCGATGGATCCGAACACTGGGCGGTTCAAAAATGTGAGGACAAGAAGTGTGTGACCACACAATCTACTCTAGACATGTTTGTGAGATGCCGTTCACAACAAAGTCAAGATGACAACTCAGACGACCCTGACTACCCTCAGCCCCTTTAACATCGAAAGGGGTAAAACTTCCCACAGAACAGCATTCCTTAGAACAGCCAACTTAGTTGTCACAAGACATTTTTTTATTTGAAAAGTGAATATTTCAGTTTATTTTTATATTCTTTTATATTATGTATTTTTCATACTTTCATATTTACAGTATGTATATTATTGATAAATTTTTTTATAAATTAATTTTTTTAATCACCCCAAAAATGAAAACTATTAAAAATGGAAAAGATCAGATTAATGGCAAAAAAATTAATGTAAGACAGCAGTATGAGTAGCCATTGAACATTTTATTGTATGTATGTAATTTACAAATTCGACTTACATAAAGGTTTACGGAACGCATTACTTACGTAACTCGAGGTGTAACTGTATTTCCTTTCAAGACTTAAGTACATTAAGCTAAATCTCAACAGCAGAACAACCATTTCTAAAATTATTGCTGTCAGTCAATTTTAGATTGAAAAAGAAAATTATCTATGAAACAGGGAGTAAAATGGCAGGAAGTTATGTAGCTACACACACACACACACACACACACACCTCAATTTAGTTCCTCTCTCTCTCTCTCTTCACACACACAGAGGTAAAATCTATATAATCTGTAGAACAAGTGTAAAAATCTATAGCACCTTCATTATATATCAAAAACATAAAACAAACATTTCATAGAAAAACCTGGACTTGGTCCATAAACAGACACAACACACTTAGGAAAAAAAAAAAACAATCCAAATTTTAAAAGGCTTCCAAATCATCACTGGTGCATATATCAATAACAACATTGCCATACTTTTTATATGCTTGATTCTTTTTCTGTCCAGTCAAAGGAACTTCATATATAACTCTATCAGGATTGGAGTGTATTGGTGTATTAGCTTGTCCCAAAGTGCTGTCTTTAAGCAGGTGTTTGCTCCAGACCTAACACACAGAGAGAGAGAGAGAAAACATCTGATAATTAATAGTAATGCAAAATCATAACAAGAGTAGGAACTAAAATTATTATTACAGACAGCATTTATGGACACTATCTGTTCATCCATTACACATACCTTAATGCTTACTGTGAGTCTAATGTTTGTTTCATTCCAACATGGATAACTCAACAGAAAATGAATGTTGCTGTTACT